>NW_022985364.1:301182-819030 GCF_010093625.1 Macroventuria anomochaeta
TCGGTTAGGAGTCGGATAGCAATCGTGTGAGTAGTATGAGGAAGAAACGGTTGGTACGGTTCTTACAGTCTCGTGTCGATATTTTTGAGACAGGGTTGAGCGCACAACCTTATGTTTTTTAGCCAGCGCTGTCCACGGGATCTTATCGCATGGTATCATAGAGTCTATCTCTTCAAAGGCAGATTTCATAGTCATTGTGGTGTTGAGTAATTGTACAGTGAAGTATGGGTACAAAAAGGTGGTTCGGCGCATTACGCGAATCCGCGCATTACGCGCACGGACACAGTAACATTGTCAAAATATAACCTTGGTTCAACTCTCGCGTCTACCATGGAACAACAGTATATTCAACCACTACGTGCGCACCTCTTATTCTACACATATTAAAAATCAGAAGGCCGCAGTAACAATATTCTCATGTGAAAAGTGCCGTGATGCCCACTTCCTGTCCTGTCTCATACCTCTCACAGTACTCACATCCTGATACCCGAAGCGCGCAGCGCCCGGAGGTGAGTACACTACTACTTCGTCATCAACACATTCGGCTTACTTCATAGTGCTAAGCTTTTGCGGTTGCCGCATATGCTGGCGCAGATGCAGGACCGACTCTTCACCTTCACCTTCACCTTCACGCCCGTTAGCGTGGGATTAGCGAGTAGCTTCCCTCGCTGACCCGAAGTGTCCTCTCAACACCAACCTCAAATTCCCACACCCTCGACTGGCACACTCACGCCACTCTGAAACTGTCACAACGGGCACTGCAGACGCTCTCAACACCATGCCTGTCCTCAATCTGAACTACAGGGGTGTTACCTTGGAACTGCGTTTGCCAATCGTCACTCACTTAATCAAATGCTTCAAGCAAATCGAATGCAAGCCAGAAGTGTGGATGTTCGACACGGAGGCTCTGGACGTGTTCTACAACCTCCGTCGTCACCTTGAGGTGTGTGAGTTCGAATTTGTGGGCGCGAAGATAGTGGAAAGTGTCTGCCAATCTGCTCCAATTGTGGGCCGGTCGAAGTTTCAGAGCTACTTTGAGAAGGCACTAAAGGAGGTCGCTGAACAGCTTCTGGGCGGCAAGACGGTCTTGAGTGTGGAAGGATGTCCCAAAAGTGCTCGGGGCTCAGTGCTGTGCAAATTTGTGAAGGCTCTGGATTGAACCACAACACCGATCTGATAGCCTTGAAATAATGTCGAGATGATAGAATCGCGGGAAAGAGACTACAGTATCCGGTGGTCTACTCGCTCTCACATTGGATTGTGTTGCAGCGTGGGCCACTGTAGAATACTGATAGCTACGGTGAACGATAACGTAGGACTATCGGGTCGATGTAATACTGCGCTGAATTGCTATCTAGCTGGGAGATGACGACTATATACCTGACCTTAGGCCAGTGACCTGTCTCACACTAGACTAGGGTAGTCTGTTAGGGGTACAGTCAAACCTTGTACAGACCGACCGATACCGCAACAGATTGTCGGCACCAGCACAGAATGGGTGGGTACCAATAGAACAAAGTGACGAGTACGAAGAATTTTCATATGAACATTGCAATACACTTGCCCATGAAGCATCCGGAGACCGTCACGGCCCCTTTTGGGAACGTGTCTTCTACCTACGAGGTGACCTGTTGTGACTTCTGGTCAATCAAGAAGGTGTTATGGAGATGCAGCCGTGTTGATAAGGTTGGGATGGCTCTGTACTATCAAGCGAAGACCACAAGAGCTGCTGATGTATATGTAAGGTCCTGCACGAAAGAACAGATATTCTTTGGCTGCAACCATAAGTAGAATGTGCGTGCCATGGATGCTCCTACTTATCACTAGATCTCAATGATTCCATGACCTGGAAACCTTGGGATTGTAACCCAATGTTGGTAGAGAAAACGATGACATTGGTCGCCTCGCTAGTGAGGGGAGGAGACAATTTTACTTCCCTTTGGTCCGCAACCCTTTCTCAAACCAAAGTCAAAAGACCCCGCCACGGCTGCCCGAATCCAACCACAGGGTCTCCCGATCTTGCATCAATCAGGATAAGGTAGTCCGAGGACGTTCTGATCAAGACGTTGTTACGGCGATATTAACGATTCATGGATGCTAGGATTACGACCTATGTATTTTACCAACCAAGTCTCGACAAGAACATCATTGTTGGAAGACGTGAGTGTCAGTGCTAAAGATGTGTGTATATCGAAGTACAGGAACGTTTTCCTGGTTTTACGATCATCTTTCCATTCTTTCAATATGTTGGTATGCTCTCTCCCATGGCTCGAGGCCGCACCTGACCTTTCGCTTCACATAAATATATCACCACCTTCCTCTCTAAAACCAACTCACAAAACTCTTCAGACTTCATGTTCGGCTAGCAATCTTACTCCAAATCTTTGATATGTGTCTTACTCTTCAAACCAACGTCAAAAACAGCGCTATCCTGGCACTACCTCGAGAACTGCGCAACCAAATCTATCATGAGTGGCTACGTTCCACACCGAGCATATGGACCCATTATCGTTTGAGTCCTGATGGTAGCTCCGTACCCGTAGAGCTGTATCATCGACATGTTGCGCGGGATCCCGACGCTATGCCTTCCATAGGCCTGCCGCCATGGCTTCTGGCATGCAAGACTTTCCTGCAAGAAGGCATGGCAGAATTTGACTCCGTCTTCGATTCGACCATCGGCCCGCATTATGATTATCTGAGCAAGAAGAAGCGCGCAAAGCTAGTCGAGGTGCGTCAGCTGGTCAATCCCGCCTCGAGAGGCACCTTGACGATATCGATCGACACCCTGTCCACGTCCGACAAACCTACATACGACCATGGAGCCTGTTTCGAACTCGGCGAAACCGGAATACGCACGATCGATCACGTTCTCCACACAACGGTAGTAGAGAGAGGAGAAAGCCTTTGGGTGATCCGTCGAGAAAAGCTACACACTTTGCGCGTGAAAGCTGCGTTCGTTAACGTATGCACCTACTGCCAGCGGTACATCAGACGCTCAGAAGGACCGGAGGTATGGGAGCTTGATCTGAGTTCTTTGGAACACTATGAAACCGATCTCGACGTCTTCGAGCTCGAGGTCACTCATGTCGATACGAAAGCTGTTAAAGGTGGCTACGAACATTTAGCAAATTGTTGGGATCGGGCTCAAGGAGCTTTTAAGGAGGAAGTAGAGCGGGTTGGCAAAGTGCTTACACAGGACTATCACGGAAACGTTCAAGTCAATCCAACATCAACTTCGCCGAGGACTACGGTGTTTCGGTTCGAAAAGTCGGAGGAGTGTAAGCTCGCTCAACGGAGCCTGGAAACAAGGCCTCGTTGAGGTACCTCCAAGGGACTGAAGCGCAGTATAAAAGGTAAGAAGAGGAACCTTCCGGCAGTAGTTATTAGACTATAACCCAGTCTTACAAGAGCAGGGAAAGGAATGGGAGCGATCAGGGGCTGCGACGAGAAGCCGCGGAAGCGAAATAGGTAAGGGCGAGGATGGCAGTGGTGGCGCGTACTTTGGTGCGGTCGAAGTTGGGATTGGAATTGGAATTGGGTAAGCTGGAGGATACTGTTTGGATCAATGAAGATCCCCCGTGGATTTTGAGATACTCTGATCGCGGTTGCCTTCACCTTCACTTTGTTAGCGCGTGGCCCTTACTTGTCCTTCAACTTACCTTCCCCCGGTCCCACTTCGCATCGACCGTCCCCCATCACAAAGTATTCCAACAAAAATTAGCAGTCGAAATGGTAGACACGAAGCTGACTAAATCCTTCATGGAGGTGGTAAGTTCAGGTCTTGCATTTTTCGCGATCAATACGCTTACCAACGCGAAGTCCAACCCTCCTCCCGCAAGCTTTCCGCCTTCGGTCGCCTCCACCACATGCAACTTCACCGAGATACCTCGAGAGTTACGAAATTCCACATATCACCATCTTTGAAGCGCTACACCTGTCGTGAAGACCCATTTCGAAGGCCGACCAGTGGTGACGCGCTTCCAGGGTTACTGAACATGACTACGACTGGATGCTCCTGCAGGCCTGCCATCTTGGCTCTTGACCTATACCACACTTCTCCATGAAGGATCGGAAGAGCTACGCTGCAAGTCCACAACGACTGTCTGGCCGAATCACGGACGCGTTGAGGACGAAGATTCCCACACCACGTTGATTTACCCTACAACGAAGGACGGTCAAATTTACTTCAGGGTCGATACGATGACTATCGCGCAGAACGATCTTCACCTTGAGAATCGCTTCACATCTTGGTTGTCCGATCTTGTTGATAGCGAGCAATTCTGAGTCGCACTCGGACACGCTTCAGGATTCGCACACGGCGAGAGGACCAGATCATGGTGGGGAGTGAGGGTACCAGGAGCATCAGCACGTCTGTGAACGTAGGTTTGCGAAGGTTTAGCGAGGCTTTGGAGGAGATGCCGATAACGTCAGTTCAATTTAAGCAAGGCACTTGCATCTTGTTGAGCAGGACATTGAGCGCCAGTGCGACTACATCTGCTGTTTTCATGGTCTGGAAGCAATGTTTAAGACACCCAAGAGCTTTTGGTATGTCGTCGGAAAGGGGGCGGTGTCTATTTTAATCAGTGAAAATGCTTACCTTGGACTTTCACTTATACCGCAGAACCTCAATGGTCCAAGATGCTAACATTCTTAACAAGCATACCTTTTTCTCCCAGTTTTGCACTCGTGCACCACGGACCGTGTATACCAACCCTACCAACGCACTACAACCTTACAATGACACACACCTCTTCTTTCTTCACGTCTCTACCGCGTGAGCTGCGCAACCAGATCTATGAGCACTTATGGGAAGACACACCAGTCTTAGGCCTCAAGTACAAAGGTACCTGGATGCAGCTCGGCTTCAAATGTCTCCGGCCGGAAGAAGAAGAACACCACACTCTAGACATTCCCTGCTGGCTGCTAACGTGCCAGGCAACATTGTGCGAAGGCCTTGATGAGCTAAAGCGCATGTCCATCTGGGCAATTGGGCCCTTCCACGAGCCGGAAGAAGATTTTAGCTCTGCTGACCATCCACAAAAATGGATGTCCAAGGGAAATACGGAGCTTCTGAACCCAGCCACGACAGGAAAGATGACGATCTGGATGAACACCCTGGCTGTCTGGGATCGATCAGAGCTATGACCATGGCAGATGCCTGAAGTCAGGAGGCTCATCATAGACACTGATGCTGTCAACATGATTCACACCTTACGCATTAAGACTGCCATTAAACCTGGCTTTGACACCACGTTCGATCCAGAAAAGGTGAACCTCCACATGCAGGCCTTCGACAATATCCAGTTCCGACTACGTAAATTCGAGGTCGAGTTTACGTGTGTCGATATGTACTGGACTGGAAAAGCTCTGAGCATAGAGGGCTGGAGGCGGATTCAGACGCAGTGTGAGAACGAGGTGGGGCGACTGGGCAGGATGTATGTAGGGGGCAAGGGTGTGCTTAGCGTGAATACTTGTGAGGCATCTACCACGATGCTGTTTACTTTCTCGAAAGCTGATGTCTAGAGTCTCGATGAGATGGAGTTAGCATGAGTGGAAAGCTGCCGTGAGAATCGACAAGGCCACAAGATGTTCTCCTGCACGAATAAAAACTCTCGGACCGAAATTATTACTATAGACATATTGTAGAAAATGATGTATTGAATGAAAATATGGGAGCAAGTCCACGATGGAGGTTAACATGACATGGTTGTGAACCTTGGAATGGTTATGTCATGGTCGGCGCGTCGGCGGTTTGGCAGCTGCCACCGATGGCCGTGGAACATCCTAGAGCTCCGCGTGTCCGTCATTCATCACTTGCCTCAACTTCAACAATGGCGTCGCGCAACAGGTTGGTAGCCTTTACGGCTTCCAGATTACTTCGAGGTTCAAGGCCACTGGCTTCCAGAGCAGCACCGCTTGCTGCGCTCTTGAACGCCCCTTCCACGCGCCACTTCTCGCAGCTAAACTCTAACTCCGCCTCATCTTCGAACCCCGCCAGCATCTTCAATCTGGGACAGCTCAACTCACAGGCTGGACCTCCCTCATACTTCGACTCACATAAGCGGTTACCAACAAATACTGTTGTGCGATTCGTACCACAGCAGACAGCATGGATCGTCGAGCGCATGGGAAAGTTCAACCGCATACTGGAGCCTGGTCTAGCTATCTTGATCCCCTTCATCGACCGGATAGCCTATGTCAAGAGCCTCAAGGAGAATGCGATTGAGATCCCTAGTCAGAGTGCCATCACAGCAGACAATGTCACATTGGAGCTTGACGGTGTGCTGTACACCAGGGTGTTTGATGCTTACAAGGCAAGGTAAGCACGGTCAACGGCTCTATGATAGGCGCATATACTGATGATTACTAGCTACGGCGTCGAGGATGCCGAGTACGCCATCTCCCAGCTTGCGCAGACAACAATGCGTTCTGAAATCGGTCAGCTTTCGCTCGACCACGTTTTGAAGGAGCGCGCCAACCTGAACGCCAACATCACCGCCGCAATCAACGAGGCTGCCCAGGACTGGGGTGTTACCTGCCTGCGTTACGAGATCCGTGACATCCACGCCCCCGAGCCTGTCGTCGAAGCCATGCACCGCCAAGTCACCGCCGAACGATCCAAGCGTGCCGAGATCTTGGAGTCTGAGGGTCAGAGGCAGTCCGCTATCAACATCGCTGAGGGAAAGAAGCAGTCGGTCATTCTGGCGTCTGAGGCGTTGAGGGCCGAGCAGATCAACATGGCAAGCGGAGAGGCAGAGGCTATCCTGCTGAAGGCACAGGCTACCGCCAAGGGTATCGATGCTGTTGCGCAGGCTATTGAGCAGGGACAAGGCTCAGCACAGAATGCCATCTCGCTGCAAGTTGCCGAGAAGTATGTTGATGCTTTCGGCAACCTCGCTAAGGAGGGCACAAGCGTCATTGTCCCTGGCAATGTTGGTGACATTGGCGGCATGATTGCCAGTGCAATGGCAATCTACGGAAAGGTCAACGAGTCGTCAAAGAGCACAGCGACAAAGCTGGTCTCAGGTGGCTCGCAGGACTCTACAGGAGCTGCCAAGAAGATTAAGGAGCTTGAGAACCGTCTTAGCGAGGCAGAGAATGGCGCAAGCAGCGTTCAGGATGAGATCAACAAGGTTATGGACCAGAGGCTGAGGAGGTAGATGGATTAAAAGGGTTGAGATTGTTCAACAGGATACGACACGATTGTATATTATACCATGCTGTACCATTAGCAAAAGTCAGCACGCAAGCGAAGCATTGGGTTCATTGGGTATGGCTCTAAAAGCGCACACTTTCAGCTCGATTCTCTATGTCTATAACTAACTCATCTACTTTACCAACCTCCTCACAACATCAGCAAGCAACTTCGCAACCTGCTCCCCGTCTTCCCAAATCCAATCATGCCCACCCTTCAAATCCCTAACCTCCAACACCCTACTCCCCTCCCCAATATCCGCCTCGCCATCTCCCTCCTCCATGACGATCCCCCATCCCTCCCTGTCAAGCGCAACACACATAACATCCCTCTGCTGCCTTTCAATCAACTCATCCTCATAGCTATGCGCGAGCACCATCAACTTCCCATTCTTCCACTGCCTTGTCCCGAACTGCCCAGCTACAGGCGAGACATCACGGTACCTGTACTGATCCTCGCCAAAGGCGCCGGCGATGAACTCGTAGTATATCTTGCTAATATTCTCTGGGCAGGTAGGCGGGTTATGGTTCTGCAGCAGGAGAGGGATATTGTATATCCCACACAACAACACCAATCCCTCTGGTCCACCGTGCACTTCTCTCTGCTCAGCTTCGCTGAGACCAATACCCGCCACATACTGAAGCAGCAGTGTTGCACCGCAGCTGTGCCCCGCGCCCACCCAGCGCTTCATTCCATACTGATTCGTCAGGAATCGGAGCGCGGACGCAACGTCGCGCACGTGGTCGGGATGCGTTGCGTTGCGCGAGGCGTCCGAGGGCGAGCTGGGGCTTGTGGGGTGCGAGGGGTAGGGCGAGAGGCGGTAGTTGAGAGATGCTATGCCTGCAAGTTTGGAGATGGTGCCGGCGTGGGGGGTTGTGAGGTGTGAGAGTGTGGGACCAATGCAGTGCGAGTCTTGGGTTGGGTCGCGCCAGGCGCCGCCGTGGACATAGCTTTGTTATGTTAGTATTGATCTTGTGAGTGTGAAGCTTGAAGCCGGTTTCGGGGGTTAGGGGAGCTTACACGATCCATATTGAGGAATTGGGGTCAGATTGCTCAAGAGGGCGGGGCAGCCATATGTCAAGGGTCTGGAGGGGATTTGAGGGATCCGCGTAAGGGACTGAAGGGATACGTTTGGAATGTTGTGTCATATTGCGCGGGGAGAGCAAATGCTGGAGATTATTTGGTGGAAGGCGGGGTGTTCATGTACGACACGACACCTGCATGGTGGAGACAGAACTGACTCAGGGGTGATCAATTGTTCTCATTCAGTCTTGCAACGATGCTATATTTTGGATCGTGTCCAACCTTTTTCAGCGCTTCATCATCATCAAGAACGTGATGAGCGATTACTATTACTTCCAATTCAAATCGAAATCCAATCCTAGGCAATTGTACTAACCGGCGCCAATTGCCATGCAATGCAATGCAAACCCAAGGTATCTTAAGGACAGTGGGGCGTCAACTGACAGCCCTGTTCGAAGTAACAACCAAAGAACTCCTCGCCACGCAACATGCGCGACGCGAGTGCACGATGCAGTGTGCCATGTTTATCACGTGCGACATCAAAAGCTTGATGCTATGACACGCTTACAAGAAAGCGGCAATGAAGGCACCGAAACCGACCATGGAGCCAGCGGCAACCTTGAGGTTGGCGGCGGCACCAGGAGAGCTCTGGGAAGCACCAGTGCCAGAGGCAGTAGAGGAGGCACGGCCGGTACCAGAAGCAGATGAGCCAGAGCCAGATCCTGTGGCGCTGGCGCTGTTGGAGGCAGCGGCCGAACCAGAGGTGGGCTCGTTCAGGATGATGGTGGTGGAGTTGTTGGCGCTGACAACGAGAGTGCGGGTGGAGTTACCGCTACCGGCGACGGGGATGGTGTAGATGCCAGGGGCAACAGCGGGAATGGAGGCGGCAACGCCAACGCTGGTGTCAGCGGCCGGTTGGGTAGGGATAGCAGTGTCAGCGGCTGGCTGGGTGGGGATGGAAGTGGCAGCAGCGGGCTGGCCAGTCACAACACCCAGAGAGTTGGTCTGCTGGAGGAAGCTGGTCTGAGGGAAGGGGTCGACCGAAGACTGAGCAGTTGTTAGTATTGTGGGTTGATGTACCATGGAGAGATAAACATACAGACTGGGACTGGGCGAAAGCCGCAGCGGCGAAAGCAGTGACAGCGAAGGCGGTACGCATTTTGATATCGTTGGTGTTGTTGATTTAGAAATTAACGATTGATGTCGACTTTACGATAGGTATAGACGGCAAAGGCTCAGTACTGTAGCGATAGTAAGTGATTGATGGAGGAGCAGATCAGCCTCCAGCAGGACCAGCGCATTTTATAAAGCGACGCGTCCCCCAGCCCAGCTCGGAATAACAAACCCCTGGTTGGCAACGCCACGGGCAACCATTGACTGCGCTAACTCCAGATGTTTTCGATACCCTTGCTAGTGGCCCACTCGCCGAGAATAGCCACCACCCAGACGTCCAGTGCGTGCGCATCCCTTCCATTCGTGGCCCAGACGTTTGTTCACGCGAATTTTCTGTTGAATTGCACTCGTGTTGACTAAGATTTGGCATGAGTCGAGGCGATGGTGAAGACGAAGCGTGTGTGACTTGGTCTCAGAGGTTGCTGTGCGATCGGGTGAGTCTCCGTGAGACGGCAGTAATGGACTGGTGGCTGGTGGTTGCTCGCCACCTTGGTTTCAGGCCCAGCAGCAGTTCAGCCTCTCGGGTGGTTCCACACGCAGCGAACACTGCAGGCATGTTTCTATGGAGATACGGAGACGAGAGCACGTCTTTTGATGTCATGATCGTTCACCTATGGTTTTTGTCGGGCTTGCCCTTCTCGTCTGGAGCTCCGGGAGCGACTCATCACCCGCCGTGCAATTTCTCTTCCCCAGGCCAATTTCCCGCACAATCGATACCAACGGCATGCAGGTGTCAGTCCCCCACGAGGGCAAATGTTTCGCAGCTGTCAGAACGCCCGATACCGACGCGGCCAATACATCTCGCAGCCAGCTAGCTAAAAATAAGCGTTTGCCTGGCGATGTCTCGAAGATTCGTGAACATGTGTCGTGTTTATGCGGGTGGGTCCACCGTTTAGATCGTAGCGTAGTGGATTCTGGAGCGGGAACAGCTGCCGGAAACAAGATGGTGATGGGCCGTGTGATCGGAAGATCGCAATTGTTCTCCAGGACTCCTTTCCCAGTGATGCAATGTTCACTGTTGAAGCTGGGAAGACCTTCACATCTGTTGCTAAATACGACATTCCTTGCTGTCAATCCCCCTATCGAGATTTTCATTGACAAAGTGTGGCCTGAATCCTCAAGCATGAAATTTGATTGAAAGCGCGCACTGCTATACCAGCACAGACAACGTTGACATATATACAGCGTACTCTCGTGCCATCAAATTAGAGGCTCGTTTGAAAAAGTCAACAGGTAGCCTCGGAGGACCTGCGGTCACTGGATGATTGGCACAGACAACAGAAGGCCTGTGGTGCACTTCTGTCACACGACTGGCGTTGTCCTTCGAAGCGGAGGGGCGGCACTTAACGTTCTTTTCCTCGAAAGAAAGCTCTCAAAATTCGGATGTATTGAAGTCGCAGCAGGCGCCAAACCAGTCGCGAAGTGCCCGCATCCATCACAACGTTAGACCCATGAGGCAGCTATTACCTATACTTTGCAGAATTGAAGTCGAGCGGAAATTCAAACTATCACAGCATGCCATTGGCGTCCGCAAAGATTCATCTTGAGATGCTTGGGCCTAATGCATCAGTCCCAGAGTAAGCCGTGGCTTGGATCTGAGATCAGATCTTAGTCGTGTTCTGTCGTACCCAGATATGGCCAGAGGAGATCTCCGTTGTCAACTGCCAACGGGACCCTTTGATCATCCGTAAGAGACGGGTTCATCAAAGTATCCGATGACATGTTCTGGTGCAAGCCCGCGATTGGTGAAGACATTGGCGCCTGAGCTAAGGAGTATATTGGCTCATCGCTGTTCGAACGCTCACCTCCAGGTACTGGTCTTGCTCTGAAGTCCACCTCGACCGCAGCTTCTTGACGCGACAGTGGAGCATTTGGTTCTGTGATGCTTCGGAGCATGCTGCGGATGTCTTCGACGTATATGCTGAATCTCGGGAAGTACCGAAGCAGGCGAGCCAGAGTTTTGATGAAGACTGTGAAGTATCGTTGCGCTGTTGCCGGGCTCATGGTGAAAGCAGGGCTGTCACGATGGCACGCGTACAGCATGGCGCACGAAGCTTGATATAGTATGATGAAAACCGCGGCGTAGCTGACATACAGCTCATTACCTACGAGTTGATATGTCGTTGCAATTATTTCACCAATTGCTATGGCATGTTGGAGGCACTACGATTGCGCATAGACCACCAGATGGGGATGTGTTGGGTTGATGACCGACTCGTGGAGGGCTTCACGGTACCCAGGGGCCAGTAGACGATACAGCTCACAATGGCAATGGTGAAAGTAAACGTGAAAATTGACAAAGGAAGTCCTTTCCAGTGAGAACGCGCGGTGCTCGAAAGCACGAGCATTGAAGTGGAATTTTGGTGGAAGTGAGTCAAAAACATTTTGGGACCCCTCTTCAAATTTCTTAAACTGTGCTAAAGATAGCTCAGGACTTGTTGACGATTCAAGGTGCACCTTCGCGTATCTGGAAAGCATGTTAGCTGGGAAGATGTCGATGTTAAGTCAATGTTGCCGACTGGAGTACTCGGTTCCGGATGTCGAAAATGCGAAGCATGAGGGCGGAGTGAAACTGCTCAGAAGGTGGTTTTGCCTTGTAGTTCAGAAACCTGGTCTTGATGGCAGTATCGGGCTCGAAGTACCGTTCATGGCAAGGAAGCTGTGTATGTAGAGAGGCGGTCGGTAAGACAAGGTACTCCTGATCGTTCATCAGCACAAGTGCGTACCCAAGAAGCCTACAGAGACATGAGTCTTGGCCGGCCTGAGCTCTTTGAATAGCAGTCGCAACCGCAAATCTACAGTCACGTACTGCTTACAGGTGGACACTTACTTGTATACCTCCAGCACAGAACCTGTCCACCGTGAATATGCACCAAACTAAGCGCCGCCGGCGTTACTGCTCCAGGAACGGTAGTTGTTGATTCTCTCTGTGTAATTTGAGGTGGTACGCCATCCTAGCTGCAAGTGAGATTGTAGCGGTGTGGACCGCTGTAGAATACTGATAGCTACGGTAAACAATAACGTAGGACTATCGGGCCGATGGAATACTGCGCTGGATTGCTATCTAGCTAGGAGGAGACGACTGTACACCCAACCTATAACACACTAGTCCAGGGTAGTGGTCAGGGGTGTAGTCAGACACTATACGGACCAACCGATACCGCAACAGAGATGAAGAAGAATGTCCTGCCGCTTTGATGATTACAACGGCGATTGAAATCTAGGATCATCAGTACCTCGGCATGATATGGTTTGGCCTCTCCAAGACTCTCGAGCACTCTTGACTCAGCGATCTCGATCCAAGGTTTTGCTCAGTCCGTGGTCTCCTTTGATGACGATAGAAACCGTGGAGCAGCGCCACAGATTGCAAATAGAATCACTGGTGGTAAGCTCCTGGAAGAGTACTGGCGGAGGATATCCGATCGATGGAGAAAACTATATATCGGTATCGGGTAGATGAACTCGGAGAAGGCGTCGATATGCTGCTTTCCAACAGCTTTGTCGCAACCGAGTACGCTAAGATACGTCAGCATGTTGACGACGAAAAACCATTGCAGTGAACTCACTTATCAATTATGGCTTGCTAACTCGAAGTAGGGAGGGGTCAGGGGCTTGATCGGAGGATATATATGTGGGCTTCTCCACGTGCTAGACCCTGAACCAGACCTTCACCACCACTCGGAAGCCACGGACATAGCAGAGGTCAGATCAACGTCACTGTTCTGTCTAATCTCTTCCCTCTCCACCACTATTCTTCTTCTCAATTTTGGCTGTTCCTTAACGTGCACCCATCTACAAGCATCACCAGCATACTCAGCTTGACAAGGCGATTAATTGGATACCCACATCACGTATTCGCCCCCTCCTCTTCTCATAGTTGCCTATATGGGCATATTTCTTTCCCAAAGGAGGGGGCCCAATACTTTTGCAAGCACCGATAGCCGGTAGCCTATAAGCTGATACACACCTGCAAGACAGGCAAAATGGAAGGCCCTCAGAACAGCGCGCGCAACACTTCGCTCGACGAGAAGGTTCCCTATAGCAACGAGAAGGATATCGATTCTACGAAAGATGCTGTATCCGTTGATACCGATGCGGGCTCTTGGCTTCCAGCAGGAAAAGGGGATGACTATCAGCAAAGCATTTTAGTACTACCGTAAAGCCGTGTGCTGGTCGATCTTGATCTGAGTTGAGCATCTCAAGGCTGCTTGTTCACTCCTTACTGATGGTTTAGTAGTGTTGGTCAACATCATAGAGTCTTATGATATCCAGCTCATCAAGGCGTTCTATGCGTTCCCTCAGTTCAACAAGAAGTACAGCTTTCGACTTCCGAACGGCACTCATCAGTTCAATGCCAACTGGCAGTTGGGCTTGACTAGCACAATTTTGCGGATTGTTTGTGATTGTCTTTGCCAACGCTTCCCTTGCCGAACGCTTTGGGCCTCGGAGAGTGATGATGGTGGCATTCGTCTTCCTTGGAGGTTTCATCACGATCACATTCAACGCACACAGTATCCCAATGCTCTTCGGTAGCGAGCTGCTCTAGTAGGCTCTCGTTCCCCACTTTGAGATTATACAACCCTGACCGCTTTTAAAAGCGCATTAACCTGGGGTATCTTCGCAGCGGCAGCACTTACTTATGCCGCAGAAGTCGTTCCTACCTCTCTGAGAGGTTACGTTACGACTTAAGTCAATCTCTGCTAGGTGATGGATTGCATCCTCTCGACCGGCGTCCTCGAGGCACCTTGCCAATTCAGTCTCATCGCAGCAATATAAAAAGGCCGACCTTTTTGACCCTGGGGTCCTAAAGGTTATATACACCGCAACAAGTCTGACTGGTCTTTCCGGATACCATTCGCTATCCAGTGGGTCTGACCGCCGTTCTTGATCGTTGCGACCTACTTTATTCCTGAGTCCCTATGGTATCTCGCACGCAAGGGCCGCAACGATGAAGCCAAGAAATCGCTTGATAGATTTGTTGCTACCCCAAGGAATGTCATCAACACGAAGCATACATTTTCGATGATTCATCACACCATAGAGCTTGAGCGCAGCATAAAGGTTGGTGGCTCTTACCTCGACTGCTTGAAGGGCACCAATCTGCGCCGAATAGATATCGCTACGGTCCTCTGGGCCTTCCAGATCCTATCCGGTTTTGCCATCCAGAAGTACACAACCTACTTCTTCACGCTCGCTGGTCTGTCTTCCGAGAACTCATTCGACATGTCCATGGGCACATTCGGCATGGCATTTGTCGGTACCTGTCTGTCATGGGTGCTCCAACTTCACAAAGGCCGCCGAGCCATATACCTTTAGGGCCTCATATGCATGCTGCCCACCATGTGGATCGTTGCAGGCCTAGAGTACGCTCCAGATACACCTCTAATACGAACATCAGATGGGTCCAAGCTGCTATGCTGATGATCTGGTTCTTCATTTACGGTAAGCTTCCTACATATCCTTACCCCAAAACATACTGGCAGCCTTCAGAACGCACAATCGGTCCCATACCTACGTCATCGCCTTCAAAGTCGGCGCAATTGAACTTCGCTCCAAGACCATCGCGCCCAGTCGTAACGTATACTATATTCTGTCGATAGTCAACTCTGGTATCTCGCCGTACATGCTCAACCCTAGTAAGTGGGGTCTCAAGGGCAAGGCTGCGTTCTCTGGAGCGGTATTCACTGTGTGCTTGATGGTGTGGACGTATTCCAGGCTACCGGAGACGAAGGGATTGACACTTGCGACATTGGATCACTTGTTCCATGAGAAGGTTTCGGCGAGGAGGTTTAGGGGGGAGGCGAAGCGGTTCCAGTAGTATGCTTGAATAATGGAAAGGGATAACGGAAGAATGGAAGTGCAAACACAAGAAAAATCCATGGGCTCAAACAAAAGAGTACCATTGTCTCTCTATGTCTATGTGCTTTAACATTCTCTCTTTGGGGACCGACACACTGAAAACGGCTAACCGGCATTCCATATGAGTCCACAGCAGTCCAACCGTCCAAACTGTCCATTAGTTCTCCACCTCAGACCTCTGGAACCTAATCAAGAAGGTCCATAACATCATTAGAACTCCCCTTACCCTTCGAGACAGGAGAGCTCGCGAGACCAAGACCAAACGGGTCGTCAGAGTCGAGGTCCATGGCATTACCCGTACCTTGCTTCTGGCTCGTCACACCCGGTTTTGGTGTCTCCCACGGCGCAGTGTATGTCTCACGCTTTCTAGCAGCGAGCGCCGTCTTGACGCGGTACTCGACGATATCTTCCTGGATGGCCTTGACTTCCTCGTTGCTGAAACCGAGAGTGGGGTATATGTTGTAGAGTTCGTCACCGGGTGGGAAATACTTGTTAAAGAGCTTGTGCAGACGAGTTTGCTTTCCGTCATCGGTCTCGGTAGTAGAGTGGGCGTCACGAGAAGATGGAGTGACTGGAGCGGCTGAGGGGTGGTCTCGAGGAGGGTTGGGCCGGCCGTACTTTTGGTACAGGATATGCTTGCTGAACGTATTTGAGCCACCCTGGAGCTCATCCATGCGCTTCGCAGCGGCTTTACCGGCTACTTCGGCCCTTACTGGTGGCTTCGTGGCTGGGCGAGCTGTAGTAGGCCTGCTGGTAGAGGCACTTGGAGCGAAGTAGCCGAAGGAAGGAACAGAGACGTGCCTGTTGTTTGTGATTAGTCTCCACTTTGGCCTACTAGCCACTGAGATCTTACCTGTCAGTAGCTACCCGGCTGCCGTTATCTATACGCGCCTGTTGAGCGGAAGCGTCGTTTGCTGGCTTTGAGTCCCAGTTGCTGTCACCGAGACCAGGCATATTGATCGGAAGAGGGTCAGAAAGTTGAGATTATCTGACTGTAGGAGGAAGAGGTAGAGGAAGCTGTAGATGATGATCGTAATTTTAGGCTACGAGAAGAAGAAAGTAGCGTGCTATCTCGAAATGAAGGAACGCATATAAAAGACGAGGTGAATGTGACTCCGATCTCGTGCTATAAATCGAAGTTACATTACAGCTTGCACGAAGACACAAATTGATAACTGCTTCTTGTGTATGCATTTTCAATGGTCTTGTTTGCTGTCAGCATATGACCATTCTTTGTGCCTCTTGAGGCTACATACCTCATATTGCTCAAGTTGCCTCTCCGACATTGCTAGGATCCGCAACACCTGTGACAAATCCCATCCCAGCATCTGCTCCTGGGGCTTTAATTACCCCCAAATGCAGTCCATCAGTCACCAGTTCTCCTTGGTCCTTGTCGGCCCCAACGTTTTCAACATCATGCGTCACCTGGTGTTCGAAACAGACCTTCACCTGCGGAACTTCCGAACAAGACAAACTACTACAGCGCATGGTACATCCCGTGTACGCCGTATCCACCCAAACAGTGAGCTCTTCGAGACCGGTCCACCCTCGAGCCATGGGTATGTTGTTGGCCGGTTTCCATCCGAGATTACACTGACAGTAGTTTCGTAGGCATCGCGCATGCGGTCCACAGTAATCTTTGTTCAATACTCCGCTGCTTTGGCACTGACTGATGGAGCAAACGCTGCTGCCTGCGGTATCGTCGTTGTTGCCGGAATCGTCCTCATCGTCATCGAAGGGATAGAATTGTTGCCCCGTGAGCGTGTTCGTTTTGCCGTTATTGGTATTGGAGAGCTTCCACCATGGTATTGGCTTCTTCGGCTTCTGTAGGTCGGAAGCAACTGTGACAGATGGTTCAGTGAGATCATTCGAAGCCTACCGTTGTGTTATGCGTTTAAGGTCTCTCGATTCGGCGTTGCGCGCTTCAAGGCTGATATGCAAGGCGTGTGGTACTTTCAAGACAGCAAGTAGGGTAGGTGAGAGCTGCATAACTACAGACGGGTGGCAGAAGCTGTAGAGATGACTTGGAAGAAACTGGAAATATTATCAGCGTCCAATCGGGGTATACTGATTGTGAAGGAATGAAGTGGGACGTGACGTCTGGAATGGAGGGCAGGAGCTTGTGATATTCAATGTGACACAACGGACAGACTCCGGTCTTACATATCTGCCTTATCGTCCATCGTACCCCTTTACACCACCCTTTTCAGGTCCACTGGCTTCGCCCTTGGCCGTTTTGACTGCACCTGCAAACGCCGCAGTAATTGCAGGGAAGTCAGTGCATACGCTGATGAAGTCGAAGCCCCTTTGTGCGTAACCTTGCGCCTGCTGACCATCCGCACAGTAGATGCCTACCTTCTTACCCGCTTCATGTGCTGCCTCTTGAATCTTCTCGATGGCGTCCTTCAACTCCTGGTGCATTTCGCCCAAGATCGGTCTTCCAATATTATTGCCCAAGTCGAAAGGCCCGATGAGCAGACAATCAACGCCCGGGATTGCAGCGATCTCCTTGACAGATTCAAGCGCTGACTTTGTCTCGATCTGAACAATCGTTTGAAGTGAGGAATTGGCGTTTGTAAGGTACTCTGTGAGCGCTTCGCCAGTGAAGGCATGAGGCGAGAAGGGCGACCCAAAACCTCGGTTTCCTTCGGGTGGGAACTTCGCTGAAGCAACAAGGCGTTTTGCGTCTTCCACTGTGTAGATCAAAGGAACAACGATGCCGTGAGCGCCCGCGTCGAGGGCACCTGTGATTGTATCAGTCCAGCCTTAACGAATCTCAAAACGATGTGCGGCCCATGATGGCACTTGATTACTGAAGAATCTGAAGGGTAGGTAACATGTTGCAGATTGTCATATCTTTCGCAGTTGATGAAACTCGACTTACGCTTGACCATCCAAGCCTCATTGGCAGGAATGCGAACTATGGGACTGACGCCTTCGCGGGCTATGGCGATGACGGCTTCATGCATCTCTCCATCTTTTGAAAATCAGTCCACTGGTCGTCACTTCGATCAGAAATGCCTACCATCGATGTTGCCATGTTCACAGTCGACACAGACCCAGTCGACACCCGAACGGGCAATTGCTCGAGAGTGGTTAGTCCCAGGTAACATCTAGTCAGGAAAGTTAGTGTTGATGAAGTCAACAGTGAGATGGAACCTCTGACCTGCCATCCTCCGAAAGCCGGGCCTCCCTTCTTGAAGGCCTTGTAGATGGTGCTTGCTTCTTGAAGAGTATTCATGTTTCTGATGCTGAAAAATGGTCGTAGACTCGAGTTTGTATGTGTGATCTTGAAGGCAAGTACTTTGGTGACCGATGTTGAGCAGAGCGTCTTTCTTAAGGAAAGAGCCATCGTCATGCTTCGGAAGTGCAGCCACCCCTCTGTAGGGAGCTACCCCACGTCTAACTTGCGCTAGTGGATAACATCACCCCGAGGTCCATCCAGGGCGTTGTAGGGCGTGATTGATGACCACACAGTGACCTCTGTGTACGACAGTACTTCAATGTTTGCTCACAAGTATCGGGCGAGTACGCTGTCGAACGCCTCCAGATCATCATCTCTGTTGCATGATTACACACATCCATTTCGAGCCGCCAAACATCTGGGCCTACGACCGTTCTGCTTCGTCCATCAACTTTGTGACTTCTTCCTCCTTGAAACGGTGCATGAGCTTCAGCGATGAGGTCGTCGTTTCGGTAGCGCTTGCTTTGTCGATGTGGATCTAGACGACCACTCAGGTACTCGACAGTCAAAGTACTTCAATGCTAGCTTACCACCGGAGTATCAAATTCGTACACATCTTTCCACTTCTCCTGGCCTGGCTCCATGACATTGATTTCCTGATATTGCAGCGGTCTAGTCTTGTTCACATTCTGCACCACAGCTTTCGCGGTGTCACAAAGCCCACAGGGACTCCGAGTGAAGAAGGTGATTCGACAGTCAAGCAGACGAGACGTAGCACGGAACATGGCTGATTGATGCAGCAAGCAATGAAAGTGATCGTTCAGAAGCTCAGGCGATTGGACATGGAAGACAAAAGCGGAAAACCGCAGCAGCTTCACCGCCAAAATAGCTGCATCGTTATCGATAAGCAATTATGACATGTGCGGCCAACGGGGGGCTTTGCTTCTGGAATATTCCGCCTGAGCATAAATCTGGAGAAGACACCAACGCACGCTGCGACGGAAGCACCCGCAAAAACACTCGTTACACCTCCAATCACGCTCCCTAATCATGGCGAAAAAGTGCGTTCACAAAGGCTGCGGCAAGACGTACGAGAACGAAGACGACGAATGCGTGTACCACCCTGGTCCGCCAGTCTTCCATGAGGGGCAGAAGGGTGCGTACCACGGAATCGAAGCTGTTAAGAACGAGCCCTAAGCTAACATATGCTCACAGGCTGGAAATGCTGCAAACCACGCGTTCTGACATTTGACGAGTTCCTTGCAATCGAGCCTTGCACAAAAGGGAAACACTCAGATATAGATGACACACCCGAGCCTGAGAAGGTCGAAACACCTGATGTCCCCAATGGAACCTCTGTCAACCTTGGATCGATGTCAGAGTCGCTGCCGGCACCTGCACCTCGTCTGCCCGCCGCCCAAGCTGCGCAGCGGACAGCAACCCCTGCCCCACCACCAGAGTCTGAAGACGATGACCCGAATGCAACACTGAAGGAGGGCATGACTTGCAGGAGAAAGGGCTGCGGAGCGACTTTCGAGGGCGGAAACAGAGAGGGAGAGAAGTGCGTGCACCACCCTGGTGTGCCCATTTTCCACGAGGGAAGCAAAGGGTACAGCTGCTGCAAGCGGAGGGTGCTGGAATTCGACCAGTTCATGACCATGGAAGGCTGCAAGACAAAAGACAGGCATCTGTTTGTGGGCAAGGCGAAGAAGGAGGGCGAGGAGGAGAAGGTCGACACTGTTCGGTAGGTCAACACATACAGCACAAGCACCAACCAGGAACTAATGACACAACAGACACGACTTCTACCAGACAGCCGCTACCGTCACCGCCTCTCTCTACCTCAAAAAAATCGACAAAGCCAACGTCATTGTCGACTTCCAGCCCGACCACGTCAACCTCGACCTTCGAACGTCCGACAGCAAGCGCTACAACACTAAGTTCCCGCTGTTCGCGGGCATCAAGCCAGAAGAGAGCAAGTTCAGGATTCTGGGCACCAAGCTGGAAATGACCCTAGCCAAGGCGGATGGAGCGAGCTGGCCAGTGCTGCGCAGTGACGACAAGTTGACTGGTGAGATGATCCAGGTTGGCAGGGCAGGAAGGGCGTAAGATAGGAAGTGTTACACGACGAGACGAATTACGAAGTTAGACAAAAGATCAATCAATCAACAGAACCAACACATGTCAAATCCGGGCTTTCATTGATCTCTTTGGGGTGACCGCAATCTCGCCATTTCTCCCCATTTTCAGCATCGTGACACTTTGGAGTGTCAGCATACCTACCACTTCTCAACCGCCGGCCTGGTATCCAGTTCCCACGTGAAGTTTGTCGCAGGCTGTGTGTGCAGGTACCAATAATCATTCGCAATCTACAAAACGATGTTAGTATTCTCATACTCATATATTCAGCACTTGTAATAGAGTAAGAACTCACCCCATCAGAGCTCAACTTCGCCTCAGGCCCTAGATCCTTCAACCACTCCTTCGTCCTCGGGATATCAATCACGCCATCAATAATCGCATGAGCGACATGAACCCCCTGCGGCCCAAACTCCTTGGCCAGACTCTGACTTAGAGCTCTGAGCGCCCACTTCCCCGTCGAGAAACTCGCGAGTTGGGCGCTGCTCTTAATACTCGCGGTGGCGCCGGTGAAGATCAGGGTGGGCGGGTGCTCAGACCCTGCTTCCTTCGCCTTGAGAAGTAACGGGAGGAAGGTCTGGGAGAACAGGATGCCGCCGAGTGCGGATACGTTGATGGATTGCTCGAACACACTGGCGTCGGTTTCTAGGAAGGGTTTGCGCAGGAAGCCACCGCTGGCGTTGAAGATAGCCGCCGCGGCGCTAACGTCATTGCCGAACTCTTTCTTGATCTGTGCGAGCGCGTTTTGAAGGGATTCTTGAGACGATACGTCTGTGGAGACACCGAGAGCTTTTCCACCGCTTTTTTTGATCTCGTCGGCGAGCGATTCAAAGTGCTCTGGTTTGCGTGCGAGGAGCACGACGGGGTAGGTTTTTGCGAATTTGCGAGCTACCGAGGCACCGGTTCCGGGGCCGACGCCGGCGATGATGGCGATGAGTTTGGATGTCATGCTGATATCTTCTTTGTTAGTGTTTTGGTATGGCCTTATGGTGGAGAGGTGTTCGGCTATACCCGCAAGTCGTGAAGAAGCCAGAGTCGGAATGTTGGTGCTTTTAAGGTCGACTTGGAGGCGCTTTATATAAATGCTATGTAACCCAATCCTTGTTTACTAATCGTTGGTGTTGTAATACTGGAGCCGAAGCTCACAATTATGCACGAGACGTTGCTTATGCGGAGTACCCATAAAGCCGAGTGACGCAATTGATGATTAGTCAAAGTACCCCTCTCACGCGAACACCCATGTGTTTTGGACGTCAATGGCAGTGTCAACAGGGTTTTTATTACTATCGAAAGGGTCTGAAAGGATGTACTCTTCTCAGTACCGTAGAAGACACCAATGTGCTTGCCGTAGATCAGTGAATCTGCAGAGTTGTATCGAAACCGAGACGCCGGAGCACAAATCCACCAACGCTATGCATAGGGTATAGAACTGGAATGCTGAGGGAGTATGTCGGAACAGGATATGCGGACATGAAATGGAGATCGTAGGTCGAGAATCGAGGTGTAAGAGATGCGAAACCACTTTTGGAAAGACGGACCACTGCCAGTTCAGATTTGAAGGCGAACGCCAGGCTACCCGACCTGTCGCTGGCGTGGCATGACTTTCGTCCTCTTGCGAGTTTTGTACGACATCAGGCGACCACCTTGAGCGATTTGTCCGTTGCCGTTGCTGCGAGACATGGTACACTTGGGCACGTCATCGTCTGATGACATGGAGGCCAGTGCGAAAGAGTCGGTGTTGTGGCCGTAGAAGAGCATGATGCCGGTGCGCATCTTCTTCACGCCCAGAATACCGATGGCACCCGCTGAGTTGCTGTGCTGGACGCTGGAGTGACCCATGAACTCATTCTCGATCATCGATCTGAGGGCCTCGTCCTCAGTCACTTCTGCGTATTCGCCGCCCTTTTCCTTTCTTACACTCTGGTACAGTCGTTCTGCGCATGTTGTTGCTGCCATGGTCGTTGCCATATGCTCGCCCGTACCACTGGTTACGGTCGCAACAGAGGTCTGTTCGATATCGTCAGGGTCGAGAGGGATCACGGCAGCGCCAACACCGACAAGAGCCGCAGGTCCTACGCGACCACGGTACTTCATACCAATACCACCAGACGATGCACCGCAGGCGATGCGGCCCCAGCTGTCTATGGCGATGGCTCCAACGGTATCAGTGATGTGGTCAGGTTTGTCTGTGGATGGTGGAGGGGCTCCGTTCGGAATTGGAATGTAAGGGTTGTCCTGCCTGACGTAGTTCAAAGTACCCTTTATGCCTGTTGACACATCTTCGCCCAACGGAATATCAACAAGGTCGTCATCGACCGCGCTGGTCGAAGTAGCAGCGGGCTGAGGTGCATTGACAGTCGTTGTGCTTGTAGCCGAGTCCGACTCCTCACCTGAACCGTCACCCCAGGTCTTGCGCGCGGTCAACCCGTTCTTCAGCACACGAGACACATCCTCCATCTCGGCGTCTTCGAGAACCTGTTCAGATGTAGTGGCTCGGCTTGCTCTGAATTGACTGAGTGTGGGCATCTTCTGTGTGCTGTTGATAAAAGCGCTACGCGAAGACTCCGCAACTGTTGGTGGGCCAAGATTGGCGGGTATAGGTGATGGGGCAGATGTGTCAGGCGTAGGTATGCGGTCGTCGCTAAGCCATGAACCAGAAGAGAGTCCAGACTGCGCTGTCGGCTCAGAGTGTGTGCTTGAAGCATTCTCAGTAGAGTAATATAGCGACTCGTCGGACGGCTCCGGTGAGGACGACTGTAGCAGAGATGGGTAGTTTCCAAGTAAGCCATTCGTGTGCCTTTGTCGAATTTGGCTCTGCTCGATCTCGTCCTCAGGTGCGACGTCGGCTCGCAGCCTGTAGCATGACGGATGTTGACCCGATTTTTTTGCCTTCCGTTCAGCATTCTTGAGGTCGGCTCTCCAACGAAGCCAACGTTCCTTTGCGGCCGGAGAGACGAGTGCATCATGAGGAAGGACGGGCATACCCTGCTCCGCCGCAAACTCAGTCGCTCCCTGGGCGCACAGAAGATTCGGTGGAACGCGTCGAAGAGTCAACGGCTTGCTAGTATGCTCGTAGACCATGCGTGCTAAGGAAATGGGGTTTTTGATTTCTGGAAAAGTTAGTAGACATGATGCAGATGCTGCATAGTACTCACGAGCTACAGCGCCTACAGCGCCACTGCGTCCGAAGTGATCTACAACCGACGCATCGCACTCTACCACTCCGTCCATGGCAAGGTTGCTTCCATAGCCAGCGTTGGTGATCTCTCGGTCCTCAAGCAATTTGATAGCAGCCTCTATGGCATCTATCGCGCTGCCGCCGTTCTTCATGATGCACATGCCAATTGCAGCGGCACTGCGAGATGTCAGCCTTGTTCTTTTTGATAGCCTCGGGTGAAGCTCTCAGCGAAGAAACCTACTCGTTGCACGCTTCTAGGTGTATCCTCTCGTTCTGATGGCTGTGATAGCCGGCACCTGCGTGGACGTATATGGCGCATACTTCGTCCGCGGGCAGCAGGCTACGCGTCGCTTTTCGTACAAGTTGCTCAGCAGGGTAAGCACCATCGTAGTGGCGAGTGGAAGCCGACATGTCCTTGGAGAAGGAAAAGTGTCGACGGAAGTTTCGGAATCGCGAACCCAGGTCTCAACGAGGTGCTCTTGTGGAGCTTTGCACGATCGAGCGGCGGTGTCCGTGAGGACGCGAACTCGACTTGAGTAGCAGTCTTGTCGCAAAGCTTTGAAAGGTTCGCGAGTGTTTTGATGATTTTTGCGGTGTGGAAACGGTAGTCAAGTGCTCATGAGAGGCTCGAGTAGGCCGAAGTTGAGAAGATGGTAGGTGAGAGGTAATTGGCGCTAGGAGTGAAGTGAATGAATGAATGAAAATGAATGAAAGTCGCGTCCACGTTGTGAGAGAAACTCCACTGTTTGAGCGGCGTGGTAGTGAGCGGATGGGCTCGGTGAGCGCTGGTGGTCAGTAAGAGAAATCAATAGCAAGGCCGTGTTGGCGGTGCAAACGGGAGCTCCTTCCCCTTGAGCTACTCAGGCCATGTGGCAACCGAACATCATCATGTTATGGTGTGTGAATATGCAAACCGCAACATTGACACGAATTGAAGGAGGAAGGAACGAGCTTGACATGCTCGAGCTTGAAATACCTGAGGAGCTTCCCCGCCATCTCTTTCGTCCGCTCCGCCCCGCCCTTGGCGCGCATCAGCGGTGCCTGATTCGGAGCAGCCAACCCACATCCTCCAACCTCCGCCATCCCACCACTGACGAACACACCTCCGCACCTTCTTTGCGCATACGAACCATTGCCAGCGGGCACCTCCTGAACAGCCCGAGCTTGTGAGCGTACCGCACACAGCAGCAAAGATGGCGTCTCAAACCCCCGCCGTTGTCATGGACAAGTAAGCTCCTAGCTGCCTGTGGGCCCTTGCATTGCGATTGAGTACTGACGGACGCCTGCAGCGGTACGGGATACTCGAAGCTCGGTACGAGACACCTCGCCAGTACATTGCACCACTCGTAGTAACAGCTTCCCCCAGGTTTCGCCGGCAACGACTCCCCCTCCTTCGTCTTCCCTACCGCCATAGCCACGCGAGGGCCAACAGGCGGCGGCGGCAGCTCCGGCTCTGGCCGCCCTGCGGTTGCGAACAAGCCCTCTTTCCTGACCGGCGGTGCTGGCCCCAGTGGTCACCTGTCGGGGAAGCGCGGTACTGAGGATTTGGACTTCTACATTGGCGACGAAGCTCTCTCCGCCGCAGGAGGCTCCGGCTATGGCATCAACTACCCCATCAGGCACGGTCAGATCGACAACTGGGTACGCATGGACATATATATATGGGAAGAGATGGTGTACTGATAAGTGGCAGGATCTCATGGAGCGCTTCTGGTCCAACTCGATATTCAAGTACTTGAGAGTCGAGCCGGAGGACCACCACTTCCTCCTGACTGAGCCTGTAAGCAGAGCCGTCGTACTAAGCAGAAAGCCTGAGCTGATATAAGGGTAGCCGCTGAATCCCCCGGAGAACCGTGAGGCCACGGCCGAAATCATGTTCGAATCGTTCAACGTCGCCGGTTTGTACATTGCTGTGCAGGCTGTCCTTGCCCTCGCCGCCTCCTGGACGAGCTCTAAGGTCCAAGACCGATCGCTCACTGGTACCGTCATCGATTCTGGTGCTGGTGTTACTCACGTTATCCCCGTCGCTGAAGGCTACGTCATCGGCTCTTCGATTAAGAGTGTACCAATTGCTGGTCGCGATATCACGCAGTTCGTTCAATCGCTTCTCCGAGAGCGCGGCGAGTCGGACTCATCCCTTGCGACCGCTGAGCGCATCAAGGAGGAGTACTGCTACGTTTGCCCGGATATCGTCAAGGAGTTTGCGCGCTACGATCGCGAGTCGGACGACAGGTTCAAGCAACACACCGTCACATACGCGAACGGAAAGACCACCACCGTCGACGTCGGTTACGAACGCTTCTTGGCGCCCGAGATCTTCTTCAACCCCGAGATCTACTCCTCCGATTTCCTCACTCCTCTCCCTACTATCGTAGACAACGTTATCCAGACCTCGCCCATCGATGTGCGAAGAGGATTGTACAAGAACATTGTCTTGTCTGGTGGTTCGACACTGTACAAGGACTTTGGTCGCCGCCTGCAGCGCGACATCAGGCATCTGGTAGACGCCCGCATCAAGGCTTCGGAGGCACGTAGTGGAGGTGCGAAGAGTGGTGGTCTGGATGTACAGGTCATCACACACAAGAGGCAAAGACACGGCCCATGGTTCGGTGGATCTTTGCTCGGTCAGACACCTGAGTTCAGGAGTTACTGCCACACGAAGGCAGAGTACGACGAGATTGGTCCCAGCATTGTCCGACGATTCGCACTGCTGGGTGGACCGGGCAGCACCTAGACATACAAGGCAGAGAGTACGACGGTGCGGTGGAAGGAGGAGAACCTTGAGCGTGATTGCAAGCATTGCAAGAATCTAAGAAATCAAGCCATATGATCACACATGCTACAGTTCATCGAGCGCAGAGAACACGCAGTTCAAAGCTCACCCCATGAAGGTGATTTCAGCAACGAGAAACCCTGCAGCTGCCAATAGAAATTTTCTTGACAGCGTCACTATCACTAAATGCGACCCCAGCTTTGATTCCATCAAATCTCATTCGGATATGATCGCACCGTAAGAAGAACGGTAAAACAATAGTGACAAAGTGTAGCTGGACCTGAGTGGCCCCGAGGCATCACACGTCCCCGTTTCCCATTTATGCAGCAGCGTCCCGCGCGACTTCCTCCTTCACACCATTCTCCGACTTCTCCTCACCAGCTTTCCCCTCCTTCTTCCTCAACACAGCAACACCCTCCACATGCCCCGTCTGCGGGAAAAAATCAAACCCCCTCAAGCTCTCCAATTCATAACACCCCTCTCCCGTCCCACACCCACCATCCACGCCCTTCATACCTCCCACCAACACCCCGATATCACGTGCTTGCGTGTGCACATTGCAGCTCACATACACCACCCTCGCGGGTCCATACTGCACCAACTGCCTTAAGAAACTCTCATCACACCCCTTTCTCGGCGGATCGAGCATGACGACTGTTTCGGAGGCGGGCGAGGTGATGGAGGCGAAGAGTTTACTCGCATCCGCCGCAATAAACCGTGCACGATCGGGTGTCAAGCCATTGATCTCCGCGTTCTCCGTTGCGCTCTTGATACTGCTCGAGCTCACATCGATGCCCAAACTGCTCTGAAACAGGCTTGATAGAGTGATGGTGAATAGCCCGGAGCCTGAGTATGCGTCGATTAGGTAGCGTATTTTGTGACCAGGGTTTGAGGGAAGGATATGCGAGCGGATGTACTGTGTGAAGGGAGGCAGGATGGAGTTGTTATTCTGGAAGAACGAGCCGGCCGGGTTGATGAAGCGGAAGTCGTCGATGTACTCGACTGTTCGCGCGTTCGGGTCTGTGACGCAGGTTTTCCGGTGGATGTGGGCACCCCTGTCTTCATCGACGGCGTCGGGATCTTCCTTCTCTACGCTTGGGTTGTATTCTTCTTTCGGTATGCGCTGGGTGTTTTCACGTAATAAGATCGTGGCGCCTTTGTGGTAGGAGGAGAGCGTGTCTACGACGCGTTTTCGTTCGCGTTTGTTGCCTGCGCGCACAGCGTCGGTGCCGATTGGGCAGTCTTCGATGTCCATCGTTATCCGGGTTCCTTTCTTCATGAAGCCGATGGTGGGGACTTCTTTAAAAGAGCGCTTTATTCCGTTGCGGCCGTCGCTGCGCCGCGAGTCTGGGGGGCCGTCAAAGTGAGGCGTGAGCTTTGTGCGGTATCCGTATTGCAGCGGTGAGCCGATGGTATCACCGATTGCGGGAATGAGCTCGGGGGCCAGGTTGGAGAAGTTCTTGTATGCGCGCTCGACGATGGACTTCTTGTGTTGAAGTTGGTAGTCGTACGGCAGCATTTGGAACTGGCATCCTGAGCATTGCGAAAAGTACGGGCACTTGACAAGTGATTCGTCGCGGTGCGGTGAGGGCTTGCTGACTTTGACGAAATCGGCCATAGAGTACTTTTCCTTCTCGAAGTGCTTGAAGATCTTGGCTGTCACGGTGTCGCCAGGTGCGGTGAACGGGACGGCATACACTTGGTCCGAATCGGAAGCTTCCTGGAACCCAAGACCGTCTCCCGTAGACGAGAGCTCCTTGATTGTGACTTGGATTTCGCTGAACTTTTCAGGGAGTTTTGTCGAGACGTCTTTCCCTTCTCTTTCCAAGTTGAACTTCTTAATCAAAGCAGTGACGTCTTCCAGCAAAACTTCTTCAGTACTTCCGTTCGTCTTCAAGACCTGACTGCCCACAGCATGTCCGTTCTTCATCCTCTTGTTCTTGAACCTGTAGCTTCCCCGTGACCCTTCTTCGCTCCTCAATGGGGTCTCGAACTGCCTTTTTGCGCCATTGCTCTCGATCGGCGCCACGTGATCTGCTGAAGAAGCCATGCTGTATCGTGATGTTTGGCAAAGCCTCCGGCTCGTCCAAAGCGTCCGCAGCGGTCGTGTCAAAGCCCGGGTGGACATTCCAGACTCTCACGCGGTCAAACAAAAAAGTTCATGTTAGTCACTCAAAAGGGAAAGGCGGCGATTGGCTAGCGCTGGGGACGCATGATTATGTCAGCCATTTTTCGCAGCGGAGGGTCGAACTTCAGCAGCGAGGGCAGGCATTGCAGCGCGCGCAGATCTCGCCCTCCCACCCCCTCTATACACCCAATTGGCCTCCATCGGGACGGCTCCCAGCACAATGAGCGTCTGCCGGCCTGCGCGATGCCTCTTCGCCAAAGCGACGGCGTCGGCGCTCCCTAAGCCGACGCCGCAGCGCTCCTTCCACTCGTCGGCGCCGCGAGCAGCTCGCAGGCGACGGCCGCACTATCCCTCGATCAAGGCGGAGGACTTGAAGCAGCTGAGCGAGTTCGCCGAGGCCGAGTACCCCAAGTACGACACGAGCGAGTTCGGCCTGCTGGAGAAGCAATACACGCCCGCCCAGATTGCCGCCATCAAGGCCGCCGAGTCCGCCATCGACACCCGCGACCTCGTCACGCAGGCCTCGCAGCGGACAGACCCATGGCGGCTGCCCTATGAAGACAACCTGGCCGAGGTCGATCCCGTGACCGACCACCCGGAGAAGCTGGACGCCAGTCACATCCCCGGCAAGCTGTCGCTCCGGGAGGCCAACGAGGTCGAGCGCGACGCGAACATTGCCCGCATCGCCTCGGAGCAGCTAGCCAAGATGTACCCCGACGGTGTCCCTGAGGGCCAGCTGGACCCCGTGGAGCAGCAGAAGCTGCAGGAGGCCATGGAAGCCGCCCTCACACAAGCCACGCTCGACCCGCGCTCGACATACACAGGCAAGAACCAGGCCGCCATCGACACCCTCGCCGACCCGCGCCACTCCATCATTGCCCCGGACCTGCCGCGCCTCGAGAACCGCATGGCCCGCCAGACCCGCCGTCTCTCGACCGAGGAGGCGGAGGACCCGCGCCAGAAGCGTCTGCTGCAGTACATGGGCTGGGACAAGCAGCAGCTGAAGAAGATCCGCACCAAGACGCTCGTCGCCCACGGCGTCACCAACCAGACGCGCATGGGCAAGATCAGGAGTATGTACTACCTGACTATTGCGGGCAACCAGGACGGTTTGCTCGGCGTGGGCGAGGGCAAGAGTGTGGAGCCCGAAGAAGGGCGGAAGCAGAGCATCATGTCTGCCATCAGGAACATGAAGCCCGTGCCGCGGTACGAGAACAGGACGACGTTTGGCGATCTGGAAAGGAAGGTCGGCGCGACCAAGGTGCAGCTCTTTGCCCGGCCGCCAGGTAAGCCAATACTCTGCTCGCAATTTGGAACTTTCATCATGTGCTGACATGGATAGGCTTCGGTCTCCGCGCCCAGCACCTCATCTTCGAGCTCGCCCGCGCCGCCGGCCTGCAGGACCTCGCAGCCAAGACCCCGCGCTCGCGAAACAAGATGAACGTCATCAAAGCCACGTGGGAAGCGCTGACGGAGCAGAGGTTACCGGACGAGATTGCCCGCGCGAGGGGGAAGAAGCTGGTCGACGTGCGGAAGGTGTACTACGGCGGCAGCGTGCATTAAATGTGTATGATATATTGAGCAGGGTTAGGGGATTGTACCATGTGCGTCGCATTAGGGTTGATTGCATTGTGTTGGGCAGCGTAGCACGCGTAGCATTGTATAAATTTGTATTATACGTCTACTCCTGCGAATTGTTATTGGGGTATCATGTCATTCATGCCATCCTCTGTCCTCTAACACCGTCTCTTCTTGCCATTTGAGAATTTCCCCTTCTCCATCTCAGAGACCTGCAACCCACCAAGGCCTGTCCACTCCCTCTCCTTTACCTCACACGCTCACTGCCCCCATCCCTCCTCACTCCCCTGGCCCTCCCCTGGCTCTTGCTGCCCATGATCCTGAATCTGCTGATTCAGGACGATACTATACACACTCGCCTTCAACAGCGTGAAAACCAGACTGGTCTTTCTCTCCAGGCCCCTCAGCCCATCGAGCATCGCTGCGCTGGGCTTGTCGCTGAGTTCTGCCAACAGCGTAGACATCTACATCATGCATTAGCCACCCAGACGAGAAAGAGCCTCCTAGACGAGAAGGAGCCTCCTAGACGAGAAAGAGGGGGAGCGCACGTCGTTCAGATTCCCCAGCAACCTTGCATACTCGTCCAGCACTTCTTGTTCCAGCGGGCTCAGGCTCTCTTCGTCTTCAAAGTCGCCGCGGTGCGAGGTGGTGGATGCTTGGAAGTCTTGTGTGTCGGCCATGTTTGCTCACTCCTAATTCCTTCTCTTCTGAACCCGCTCCGGGTCTTGCTCAGTACGATTTGTTTCGAGACGTGCGGCCGGGTGTGAACGAAGGTTGTGAGGCGCGTGCGAAAGTGTCGCGTAGGACGCCTATTGAAGAGCTGAGAAATGCGCTGTGGAGTTGGAAGAGTTTCAAATTCTCGTCAAGGTAAGTCTTGTGGCTAGTTGCGTGAGGTTGCTGTGTTTGGCGCTGTGTTATGCGAAGTACACAAGGTGGTCGCCGCGGCCAGCGCGGGGAAGACGCGACTTCCGATTGCTCGGTTCTTGGCACAGTGCACCGTCACAACTCAGTCAAGTCCATCATAAGCACAGATCATTCACATGTCTGCTATTGCTATCTATCGTGCACAATGCGTCCCCCTCCTCGACCTCCCTTAAGTATCTCATCCGTGACTGTAATGAAATCGACCAACCATGAACGCTCCTAATGATAATCAACGCCAAAGAATTTTACGAGACGCTCGTTGACTCTCGTCTGCGAAGAGTCTGAGGTCAATGCTCCAACAAACGCCGTTGCCGTGAGAAGTGTCCAATATCTATCAGGTGTAGTAAATGAGTGGAGCTGAGAGTAACGCATCCGAGCGTCTCCCATATCGATATGTAGAAAGTAAAAGGCAAGTTCTCTGCTGTCGAGATGGTGGTCAGATCACGCCTGATACTACCGCGAGCCCTGGTTTTGTTGTGCGAGGTGGTCGTGGTCGGTTGCTCCGTGGCTGTGGTCATCACCATCGTGGTGTAGGGTGACGCTGTTGAACTCCTCGAAAGGATCCGCAATCTCACCCATGGGGGTCGCAAGGCCAGAGTCCAGTGGCACACCCTTGGTCTTTGTTGATCCAATGTCGACACTTTGACTCTCCTTGACATTTCTGAAGTTGGGTGTCTCGATTCCGTGGCCCTGGTGAGGAATGATGGGGGGTTTCGAGTGACGCAACAACGCCCATTGCGTAGTGCGGAAGAAAGGTGCCGTCTTGATGTCAGAAGCACCAGCACGAGATCCCAGTCGTCGAGTCTCGTCCTTGATCAGGAGCTTACGAATGAGCGACTTGCAAAGGCTGCTTGTTGTCAGTGTCTTGGAGGATTGTAGACCATGCAGTACTTACTTGGAGACTGGCGGCGCGCCAGAGCCCTCGGGGAATGGCACCTCATCCCTCAAAATGTTGGCGAAAGTTGCATTGCGGTTCTTGCCCTTGAAGGGCGTTGTCCCGTAAAGCATCTCGTAGATCAGGATACCAAGTGTCCACCAGTCGACAGCACTAGTGTGTCCGCAGCCCTTGATCACCTCAGGTGCAATGTACTCCTCCGTCCCTACAAACGAGTTCGTACGGAAGTTGTTAATACACGACTTCGTGTCTATCGTTGGTAGGTTGCTCGACGAGGTACCATTGCGGCCGCTGAGGATCATTGTTGGGCGACCACCAGGTTCTGACTGTTTCGACAAATCGAAGTCTGACAACATGATGTGGCCGGACTGATGCAGCAAGATGTCTTGGATCGTTAGCGGAGAAACTTGCTAGGTAGGGTATGAACATACTCTCTGGCTTCAAGTCGCGGTAGATGAAGCCCATCAGATGCAAGTACTCCAGTGCAGCCGTGACTTCAGCAGCGTAGAAGCGCGCCGCATCCTCGTCTACGCACTTGTTCGGTCGGGTCTGAAGCGCTCTGAAGAACTCACCACCGCTGCAGTATTCCATGCAGAGGTAGAGGTGGTCCTCTGACTGAAACGAGTGGTACAGAGTAACAATAAAAGGGTGGTTGCTGGTAGCCAGGATCTCCTGCTCGGCGAGCGCACGCTTAATCTTGTTACGTTTAATCATCTCCTTCTTGCTCAGCACTGCCATCTGTCAGCATAGTCATTCACGTCGGCTCGTTGCGCTCACCCTTCATAGCATATAGCCTGCTCGACTTCTTCTCTCGCACCAAGTACACCTTGCCGACATCGCCCTTGCCGATCAGCTTGATCTTGTCGAAGCTACCGGGTCCAACTTCTACGTTGCGGACCTTGATCGAGTTGGAGCTATATGTTCTCCGGAAAGCTACCGATTGGCGGATCTGACCGGGTGTGGGAATGCCCTTCGATGTGTCTACAGGTGCCAGGTGGTCTGAATCTTGCTGGACCGTCTCAACCATGCTGAGCGTCGAGGAACTGGGGTGGAGCAGGACGGGCTGCTTGGCGAGCTCTGCGGTCTGCGGCCTTTCAGCGGACTTGCCAGAAGAGAAGAGGCCTTGCGCATTGGGTGCAGACGCTACCCTTCGCAATTTCCTTGCCAATTCCTCCTTGCCAGCAGCGGTGGCCTGGTCATTCGCTCCACTGACTGCTTCTACTTTGGTCGTTGGTATGCCTGGCGTGTCGGGCGGGGTCGACGGTACGCTACCTTCATTGTGGTGGCGGAGGGCAGGGGGACCCTGGTGCTGGAAGTAGGGGTTGGCGTGTGCGGTTGGTGACACGGCGTCGTCCAACGGATTGCCCTCGCTCGTGACGGTCGTCGAGCGATTACGGGAGATGTGCGGCAGGAAGCGGGAATGGCGCGACCCGGACTTCTCGTTCTTGGGGGTGTGGATGCCATTGGCCTCGTCCGAGTGTTTACGCGTGTCGGTGCTGCTGTTGATGCGGAAGAAATTCTTGATGCGCTGCGAGACCTGGCCGTCCTTGCCGTTGACGGGCTTGTTGGTGGACAGCGGGTTGCCGGAGAAGGTGCGCTTCTCCGTCATGGTGGTGTTGGTTGACGAGTGCGAGGAGCTGAAGAGCTGCGTCATAGCCGGTGCGAGAGGAGCGTTGTGCTGCTGCAGTCAAGAGGAGCAGCGTCACCAGACCGTAGTCGGGGAAGGGCTGCAGAGGTCGGCGGCGTGGTATGTGTCGTGAGTGGGTCAGTGGGCCATGGCCAACCTGGGTGATGTCGATATCAGGGCTCGCCGGGGGCGTCTGTGGCTGGAGCGCAGCGGAGCGTTGTGGCGGCCGGCTCGAAAGAATGTCGCTCACGGGGCGGCGAGCGTGCAGGCGGGAGGAATGTGGGCGAAATTTGGGGGGGGGGGGGGGGGGGGGGGGGTGGCAGCGGTGCAGCGGTGCAGCGGTGCAGTGTGTCCTTCACTGCGGAACAGAGGGCACAGCGGAGTGAAGTAGTCCTCCTAGCTGCGGTAGATACTGGGTGCTGGCCAACAGGGCAGCCAGAGCCGTGACCGCGCCAAAAGTGCAGCGGCGAATGATGGATAGGGAAGCGGGGCCTCTAGAACCCTTGTCGACGAAGGCTTGCCTAGGGAAGCCGCGTGTGAAGCTGCACGGTCGAACAGCGGAGAAGAAACGAACAGTGTGTCTCGATGCAGTCTGGCGAGCTGATTGATTGATCGCTCAGTCTACTGCTGCCCCTCTCTTGCATTTCCAAGCACTGCGCAAGCACCGCGCAAGCATCACTGCGCTGCTGATGCACCGCGACGAACAAATGTCTCTCTGGTCAACTTATCCGCCATCCGCGCCCACTGCGCCTCACCAAAGCCTCGAACCGGCATCTCCCCCACGATGACACCAACCTCGATTTATCAGCACGCAGCAACACCCAAACGTCATGGTGCGCTTCCGAGTCGTATTCTGTTTTGCCCGTGTTGCATTGCTGCGCTTCCATTCTGCCCTCTGACTTCACCTTATCTCCACCATCTGTGTCTACCGTATGTTGTTCAGCTGCGTTGGCGAGCATGTCTGCCAATTCACCGGGGTCACTGCCGTTCAACGCTAGATTCGTTCTGGAACCCTTGCTCTTCGGGGAAGCTCCACCAGGCTCCCCGTGAACCTCCGCTGACTTGAGAACGTGCTCACACTATCGTTACAGACCAAACTCACCACATCGCAGAAGCACGGCTTTCAAACACTATCTTATTATACTATGCAAAAGGCTGAGTATACCAACCATATAATCATACAATCGTCGAAGACCTGAGCCAGGCGTCGAAGCACAGGAGGCAGGCCGAAGTCTGAGTACAAAGAGACGACTTGAGCCAAGTCCAACTGCCCGCAACCACCAGTTACCAATACTCGTATAGTACACTGCCCCTGGACAACGCTGTAAACCTTGTATGCAATCTGCAATATCTTGCTGAACTCCGTAGGAAAGATGATCGAATGGTAAACCCAATGGACACGCGTTCGGCTGCAAGCGAGGCAAAGAGACGCGAATGACGACGTGTCGAACTCAGTGCAAGACGAAAGAGATATCGATGCTCGAAGCGAGTCAGACATCCAGAATCTGTCCAAGTCGTGACGTTCAACGTGTGAATCGCTCAGCGTCGGCCGCCGTTTCTGCGACTCTCCTCCTCGCGGTACTCCTCAATCTCAGCCTTCTCGGTCTGCTTGATGTGGTCGAAACGCCTCCTCCACTTCTCCGAACGCTTCACCTTCTCCTCCGAGGACATGCCACGAGGGTCTTCCTTCTTCGAGCGCCTGAACCTGTTGGTCACTTGCTCAAGCTTCGCCTTAGCAGGAGAGTGTTCACCAGACTTCTTGGGCGAGCTTGGTGCATTAGCGGGCGAAGATGCCGCCGTGTCTTGTGCGGACCCAGTAAGCTTAGTTGGCGAAGAAGTCATCCTCTGCTTGCCCTTTCCGCCGGAAGGCTTGAAGCAAGACGCACCCGTCTCTTCGGCATCGACAGACGTGGGCGCAGCAGTTGATTGAGCGGGACGACCGACAGGCGAACGGCGATCATCGACGCTCGTCTCCATCACCAAGTCAGCCAGATCATCCATGGCACCATCTAGCCCTGAGACGCGGTTGTTAGCGAAAGGCCGAGCTGCGGATATGCTGTTTCCACCGTGTCCGCTGGGGCCGATTTCCTTGTGAACTGGGTAGAAGCGCTGCATCGTCTGAGGGTTGGCGTTGGTGCGATTGGCGAACTGGTTGCCAGAGAACTGACGGCCGAAACCACTGTTCGCCGCCTGCAAATTCGAGCGGGGTGCACTACCTTTCTCCAGTATCTTGTTCATCTCATTCTCGGGACTCGGATACGATGAGACGTGTCGATAACCATTAGACATCCTCTCGGGGAATAGGCCGGTAGGGTTGGGGTACTTCGCGCTCAGATCGTTGAGCTGATGGGGCTCCTGCGTGAACTCGATGCCCGGAGCAAAGGAGGCTGGAGCGTTACGAATAGTGCCTTGTGGACTGTAGGCGGAGTCTCGACGAGAGCTCATAGTCCCATTCCCCTGGCTGGTACGCACATTCTCTTGACTGCCCACTGGAGCCTCATTGCGACTGAACGTCATGCTGATGGCGGAGTCGTGTGGGGTAGAATTAGCGACAAGGCCATGTAGCGATGGCGTGCGAGAGTCGGCAGTCTGTGGACGTGAATCGCGAGCAGACGCGCTGCTACGTCGATTGTTCAAAGAATCGGCTAGGAAAGTCAGCAGACCTTGGATGTATCCTTGCAACACTTCGGGGCTGTCAGGCATGCCGACATGGTCGTAACCGGCTTGGAAGCCTTCTTGATAGGTGGAAGGAATGTGTGCCACGGCTTTGGGCACGTTGAACGGCCAGATCTCCTCTGTCGCGGTTCGCTGTTGAGCGTGGTCTTGAGTAAGCATGGTGTTGCTGGAAGCAGTGTGCAGGCTGCTACTCGTCTGCAAAGCACGGTTCTGTGCTGGCACGGAAAACTGGTTGGATGCTTCTTGCTTCAGAGGTGAGAGGGATTGTGGCTTCCCAAATGCCTCCGGCCAAGATCCGATCTTCGGTGCCGGCTCGTCATTCCTCGATCGGCTTGTGTTGTCCTCATTCCAAGGGCTCGCGGGCCAGCTCTTCTCTGGAGTCGCCGGAACGATTCTGTTCTCATCCCGGGTTGGCTGGGGTGCACTAGTCGTGGGAGCCACTCGAGTGGATGAATGCTCATGAGTGTTTGTGGGAAAGAAGTCCGTAGTGTCTACGCTCGATAGGCTAGGCTTGTGGGATAGCGTGCGGCTTGGCTGTGCACCGGACTGAGAAGCTTCTTGTTGACGCCAAGGCGAGCGCTTGTTTGGCGAAGGTGTAGGAGGAACAGTGTCCTTGACTGAACCGCTCTTCGGCTCGTATGTTGGGCTCTTGGGGTCTAGGGCAGACGATGCTTGCTTCTTGGACTCCTCGTGTGGTGGCTTGATCTCGATGGCACGCGAGCGTCGATTGATCGATCCAGGAGAGTGCGGGAGTGGGTTCACAGGAGGTGGAACGAACGGCGCTGGATCCACGCTCGGAAAGCCTGGGAACGTACCGAAAGGCGGTGGGTACATCATCATTGGCGCGTACGGGTTCGTTGCAGGGTACCCATACATGGATTGAGCGAGTGGCTGCTGGTATGGAGGCATGAACGAAGAGAGAGGAGCTGGTGCCGCCATCGCGCCGACTGCATTCGTTGAAGCATTCTGTTGGTTCGCGGTCGCAGGATCCGACTCAAGGGCTGAGATATGCTTGCGTAGCGCGTCAAGCTCAACGATCAGGCCCCTCTTTTTCTCGATCATGGAAGCTCTCCAAGTTTCGGTTTGGTGATTGGATTGCAATACCTCGGTCTGTTCAACGGTTCGAAGCTCTTGCTTTTTGACTGCCTGCTGGGCCTTGAGCGTTGGAAGGTCCAGTCCTGTGAACGGTGTCTGAGAGCTGGCGCGCGATGGACCGAACGACAGCCCAGGCAGAGCACCCTGAGCTGAGAGAGGGGCAGTCTCATTGACCTGTTTGGCAAGTGCCTCATCGGCCACTGGTGTCGTTGGGGGCATTGTAGGTCCGCTGTTCACTGCTGGAAGGGCGAACATACGGTCGCCAACAACAACAATAGGCTGACCACCGACGACCTCAATGCGAGCTCTGTTGTTCGAAGACACCTGTGACTGCGCAGCCATGATGTTGCCAGGCGCGGCGCGTAGAGCTTGAGGGTTGTAGATGTTGAAGCTGGGTCGAGCACCTAGCGGTGGAAGATCTCCAGGCACAATACGCCCACCTGCTGTCACTCGCAAACCGGGAGGGCTACCGTGTTCTTTGAGAAGTCTCTCCGCCTTGCCGCGCTTGACCGATGGAGATGGCGATGGTCGCTTGTAGGTCGCTGTAGGCGCAGTCGCTGGAACGACTTCTGGCGTGACCTCGCGAGGCGCCTCGGATGCAGCCGCCCTGGGTACGAAAGATCGTAGGCTTCTATCGGACCTGCGGCCGATCAATTGCGCAGAAGCGGTAGGACGTAGGACGTGTTCTTGTAGACCAGTTAGTGTTGATGTAATGGACAACACAGATTGGTTGAAGAGAAGGGCTGAGTAGTGGGAGGAGGCAACCTATAAGCGAGAGAGTGTGCTAGGGGGAACGGTCCGCGGAGGCATAGTGGTAAGCCGGTGAGGTGAACGGTGAGGGGTGAAGGCAAGGTCAACGCTCACCTTTGATCACATCCTCATCTGCAAACTTGTCCAACGACACGGCCGATTCAGAGACCGAGTCGCGTAAGGCGAGCAGCTCTTCTACCTTGTATGCGGGAGCCATGACGGATGATCCGTTACCCTATGCGGGTGTGTGGTTGATCGTTGCGTTGGTGTCCTGTTTAGGTGTGGCCGGCAATGAAGCAGTCGATGTTTGTCCAGAGGAGCAAGATGTGAAATGGTGTGATGCGAATATCCTAGAGTGGTTGTCAGTAAATGATCACTGCTTGAAGCGCTCCAGTGGCGCTGGGTTCCGTGGCGGCAACGACATACCTCAAAGCTGATCTAAGGGGGGGAGGGGGGTGCAAAGCGAACGAGTGGCAGCTATCCAAAAAGCCGAAGAACAGCAATGCGAAAGAAGACAGAGAAGAAGATGGAAGACGAATGAGTGCGTTGTGAAGACGAAGAGAAGAAACAGGGGACTGGAGGTTATGAACTGCATCCTGTTGCACCTCCCTCGATCATTGCGTAGTGATCGTGCTGCACAGGAAGGCATGAATGAGATGGAAAGGCTGGAGAAGGGCACACCGTGAGGAGGTCAAGCTCGAGGCGGGTGGACGCAACTGCCCTGGAACTGGCAACAGACGCAAGCCAGGAAGGCGCACTGCCAGCAGAAGGACACGACACATGGTGGAAGAGAACGAAGGATACAGAAGACATCGCGAACATGCAGATGGAATTTTTCGCGCCTTCGATGCGTCGTTTTGAAACGTATTGGAACGAGAAGTGCGGGTATCATTGCCTTGTCTTTATGGGAGCCTTCGCTATGCAGTTTGGAAATGGACCATACAACGCCGAGCTAAAATAACACGCCTACAACACTGGTCTTCAGTATGCCGTTGGATACCATCAGCTCACCTCCTGCGGGCAGCCCTTGTGGTCGGCGCAGGCTCGAATGCATCGTCATCATCGGATATCTCGTCATCGCTCTGCAAAGGAGTTAGTTCCACTACGTCTTAGCTGGTCCGGAGGCGTCACTTACGGGTTCAGCAGCCTTCTTTCTTCGTGACGCAGTACCTTGCGTAGGCTGACTGCGTTGTGTGGAAGGTTGGGAGAAGTTCAACGCAGTCTGCTTGCTCACTGCTGGCGCTCTCGTCCGCGCAGGTACCGGTGTCTTCTTGACAGGCGACTTCACCCTAGCTGGTGCTTTTGCAGCTGGCGCCGCCTTCTTTGCAGGCGCCTTCTTCGCTGGCTTTACGAAAAGGTCTTCCGCGCTTTCTTCGTCGTCGTCACTAATCATGATTGCATCGCCATCCTCATCTTCTTCCTCCTCTTCCTCCACAACCTTCTTCTTGCCACGTGTGCCCTTAGCAGCTGGAGCGGCCTTCTTCGTCGCTGCCGTTTGACGAGTGGCTCCTGTAGCTTTTGCACGGCCGCGCGCAGCAGGTTTTCGTGTTGGTATAGAGCCCAGGTCGTCATCGTCCTTCTCAGCTTCGTTGTCTGAACGTATCAGGGCTCCAGGTTGGTCGTTCCATGGCCCGTCTTCTTCGCTGTCCCACGTTACTGGCTTTGGTTTGGTTTTGGACTTGCGAGTCTTCTTGAGCTGCCCCGAAGCAAAAAGATCCTCTAATCGCGATCGGTACTGCTCCATTTCATTTGCGATCTCGGACTCGTCGACTTCGTTCGCGTCCATCAAGTGCTTGAGCTGGTTTTTCAGGCTCTCATTCACGAACTGTTCCATGGCATGCTTGTCATCCTTGTTGACGAATTGCGACACGGCATCTCCAAACGAGTTCTGCGGCAAGATTGTCAAAGATTGTGCTGTGAGAAATTCTTTGACAAGTTTGTCCACTCCCACTGTACTTAGTGTGATTTCCGCCATGACCTTTTCGTCAGGCATTTCAGCGCTGTTCTTGAGTGTGCCTTTGCATCAGTTAGCTTGTGTCCAGCTTTTTGCAACGTTAGCACACTTACGAGTAGGTGCCTTCTTCTTGCGGTGGAATTGAACGATATCGTTCACGTTGGCGACGCGGTCCATAAATCGATTCGAGAAGCGCTGTGGGTTCTCGACGTTGAACTCGCCCGGTTGAGGCGCTGTGTATTCCACGCGCAGGCGCACCAGAGGCCGAGGAACTTCTACTTCCTCATTCTCATCGCGATCGTCCTGAAGCTCGAGCCACTCTCTCTTAGCTTCTTCGATAAGATCCTCGACAATTTGGTTGAGATGTTGTGTAATCTTTGCGCGATTGTCCGATATTCGCCAAAGCTCTTTTTCCTTGATTTCCTTCTCCTCCGCCAACACGATCTCCTTCATGATGAAGGGACGAACCGACTTCAGGCGTATGCTTTCCGATGTAAACTCCTTTCCAGTGATACTCAGAATAGCAACATGCTTCGGTACGGCTTCTCCAGGCATCAATGAGGTGGCAACAGAGGACCCTGGCTGCATAACATGAAAGCCCATTTCAGGGTTGTAGCGCGGGTCAATCAGGCACTCGTGCTCGTGACCCCAGACGACAAGGTCCATGAAGTCAGGCAGGAAGTTTTCCGGCAAGTAGCTGGTGGGTGTGTGCGCATGATGGTTCTGATGGACACTCATGATGTTGAACCACTCATCCTTCTGTATACCAGGTTGGAAGAACTTGACGTTGCCGTCTCGCCATGTATGAAACAATCGTTCGTCACGGACGTTACTGAGTCCATACAGCGCGAGCTTTGTACGACCTTTCTGAAGGAGCACTGGCTTGACCGCAATCTTATCAACTTCTGGAGTTCGTCCAAAGTAGTTGACCAGACCAGACGCTTGCAATAGGTCCAGTGGTGAGAACGATCCTTCACCGGAAGGATCATCGTGGTTGCCGTGAATTGCGAATACCGGTATGGCGACATTTATATCCTCGTCTTCGTAGTTCACATGGTCGAAGATGCCGCCGAAGTTCTCGCTTGCGTCGCTCAGCATTTCCAGCTCGCAAGGCTTCTCTCCCAGACAATTCTGACGAATCGAGCGCATGACATGGTACATCGACTTCCGTGACGGCTTGTTTTCGTGGAAAAGGTCTCCAGCGTGCAAGACCATATCGACGTCATGCTCCTTCGCCAGAGACATCACTTCGTCGAAGGTCTTCCAGCTGTCGTCCTGGCGGTACGCATCGCGTTCGTTGTAACCGACATGACTGTCTGTGGCGACAAGTATACGAATGGTATCAGCACCTGTATGTTTTGTCAGCTCACCATCCATATATACTGTCTCAATCACCTACCTCGCTGGGTGCCCCGCGCTCGTGGGGGCATTTTATATGGCGGAAAGTGCCCAAACTGTACTCTGGATTCTACGGAAAGTTTCCTGACCTCAAGACAGACCTGACATTCACTTTTAAAAATGAGTGACAGAAGTTGGTAGTGTGCTCACATCGTTGCGAGCAAGTTGCTGCTTCGCGACGCGACTTCCGCCTGAAGCTAGCCGCTAGCGTCTCCGCGTCTTCATGTGATACAGAACGGGAAGAAATCGAGTGCAACCTCCGACCTCACATCAGAGCAGCACATCACAATGTTTCCCACAAGGGTGCTCTGCGCGCGATCGGTCTGGAAAGGTAGGTTGAATTGCTGTCGAAATATCTGCGCCGATACTAATGATAGTTCTTAGGCCCCAACATTCTCCCGTAAGCTACCCCATGAGTCCTCTACTACGCATCGACTAAACGTACAAAGCCTCCCCATTGCGCGAGCAAAGGCCGGCGAACGACAGGCCCCGATTAAAACACAAGCGCGCTCGGCCACCATCCTGCCGAACTTTGTTGGCCTGAAGTTTCAGATCCACAACGGCAAGAAGTACGATGATATCACAATAACGGAGGACATGGTCGGACACAAGCTGGGAGAATTTGCGCCGTACGTCTACACTAGCCATTTAAATTGTCTGAGGACGGCAAAGTATGGACGAATGGCTAACATGGCGTTGACAGGACACGGAAGAACTTCACATACAAGCAGACCAAGAACAAATAGAGACTGGGTCGCAAATGCATCATATGGGAGTTTGGGTATCATTTGTGTTTATCTAGATGTACTGCTACTTGTACAGAACGGGCAGCCTCCCACACTGAGGCTGTGGTTCTTCAGTATCGATTTGACTTCCCATGCGCCTGTGAGACCAAACCAACGCCAATAATGCATGTCCTTCGGCACTCCAAGAATATCACTCTACACACTCGATGCAATGCGCTAGCTGTACTTCGCCAAATACGCAAGCATCACCGGTAGAACTCGCCGCGCTTGATGTTGACGCCGTACTCCCCAACCGCCATACCAAGGTCCTCCATCGTGAGCACTGTCCGTCCTTGACTACCACCCTGACCACCACCGCCGTAGCCTGGCCTCTGAATGCCGAGGTTGTAGTCTTTGGCCTTTGGCCCACTATCCTTACCGCCTTGCGCAGGGGCTGCTGCACCTGGTGCTCCTGCTGCGCCGCCTAGTCCTCCCATAGGATTGTTACTTGTGGTGTTCGACGATCGGATGCGCGAGAACTGGTACGCGTCGGCTGCGATGTCTGCGATGAACTTCTGTGTCGCGAGGGCTAGGAGGCGGGCAAGGTGCTGCGATGTCTGTGGTGGAGGGGGAAGACCAGCGCGTGTCAGGTAGTAGTTAGTGACTGCATCAGGTATCTATAGTTTGTGTTAGTACATAGTTCGTGGGTTTGGTAGGCATGCACTCACTATGGGCGCATACTCGTCCATCTTGCCTAGGAATTCGCGCAATGTGGCGTCCTTCTTTGCGGGTATGCGCTGCTCGAATGCAGCGGTAGCTTCTGGCACTCCATTCGCTGTGGGCGCGTCGTCGTTTGCACCGTTGAGGTTCATGGCATCGGCTTGTGTCGCGTCATGGTTGATCTCGTTCTCCACGGACTGGTCGAGGTCCTCGTTCACCTCCATATTGGTGTCAGGCGGTTGAAATGTGCTGTCGGACATGTTGTGGCGCCCGGCTGCAATGTACAGACGGGGTAAGGAGCGTGAAGTGGGGGGGGGGGGACAGTGAGTTGCGGAGAGCGTGCGGGCGGGCAGCAGAGTGAGCCAAGGCCACAACGGAGCCAATCACCACCGTCCATGCTCAGCGCAGCCTTCACTCTCACCCCAGGCTTGGAGGGTTCAAACACCAAGGAATTCACCGCTCAAATTATTAGTACTACCCTAGAGGCTAATGGCACAGCAAGTTCGTCACCGCCGCACAGAAAGCTACGATAAGATAGCCACATATCATTCACCTGACGGAGCCTCACGCGGCTGCCTAATGATTCATTCGGCAATGCAGCAAACGAACAGCTCCCATGACGACGCTTGACTGCATGCATGTGTGTTGAGGCTAGCGGCTGACAGTATCGAGGGCGAGGTTCGTGAGAACCAACCTACACCTGTTTGTTAACCAGGTCAACCGATCAACTGCAGCAGTGGTTCACGAGTACCATTCGTTCACTCGATCACCTTCTGTCTTCATACAATACTTTGGCCTTTAGCATTGAACTCTCTATGCATCAGCCTTGTGGCCCTGGATCCGCACGCCGGTAGCTAGCACCACCACACCCAGAGTCAGCCCTGGAGGCATCCTGTACAAGGGCACCGAGTCTGAGACACAGCCCAACAACATGGAATCCAGGGAGCTTCTGAAAGTCCAGATTGTGTCACTAGAACCCGTTTGCAGAGTGTATCAAGAAGGAAGAGCTTGTCGTGTGGGTGAGCCAACCGCGAAGGGACTAACGAGCTTACCACCAGAAGTGCTTGAGTTGGTGTACCATCACCTCGACAGCATTGACGATGTGCATAGCTTTGGGCGTGCTCACAGCAAGACCTACCATATCATCAAACGGCAGACAGTCTACACCGAGATTATGCGGTCCATCATTGGGCGATCGTGGGCGCATCGATACGACTTGCAGCTATGCAACATCATCCAGCTTCATCGAGATGTTGTCCGACATTTCCAGCAACACGGCCAACCATTCCCAGTATCTTCTGAGCACAGCGGCCAGGGCTACAATGAGTGGGAATCGAGACTCGCGAGTACGACCATTGTACCAGAATGCGCTTATGGTCCCTGTGCGGCATGCATACCTGACGTTCTAGTCTACGATATTCTGGCACGGTACCAGGGCATGCGAATGCTTGAAGACATATGGCTTAGCAGACAGCTCGAAGAAACAGATCTTCTAGCAGCTGATGCTACCCAAGATGAGAAAGAACTCGTACGCCGGTATGCGTGTGTTCTCGGTCGCGTGCAGGATTTTGAGCAAGGGGACCTTGAAGCCCGGAGTATGAAAGTCCCTGCAACTCATGGTTATACCAAGCTCAATTCGGACCAAAGAGGCAGGTTCCATTCGGCTGTCACGTTCGTCTGGATCCTGAATGAACTTCGCTGGGTACTGACGAATTTTGTATACCCCTCTCGAAGCCATCGTCATATCCAAATACTAGATCGGTGCAGAGCAGACTTCACGGGTCTATGCCACAACCCTTTGCTGGACCAATTGGACCAGCACGCTGTCTTTGCCTTCATGTACCACCACCTGTTGCCTCTGCATAGCCCTGTGTTGCAGGACCAGAACTCGTCAAAGCTTCCGCTTACATTCAACACCGAGTGGTTGACGGATGGCGCACAGTCTTCAAAGTATGCATATCTTCTAAGTACTCTGCGCTTAACTGTTTCTTTGCTGACTTTATGCTTACCGTACGTTAGGTTCTTCCAGCTCTTCCTTCTGGCTGGCCAAACATACTTCCAACCACCAGACCTGATCGACCTTGTCGTGCGCCACAAGATTTCTCAATCAGCTCCATACCCCGAGATGACATTACCAACGACGACTGAACAGTGGGTCCGTCCTTCAAAAGCCTTTACCTTCCCCGCCGACGTCGTCTTCGATGACTACACGAATCGGTTTACACAACTATTCAACACGCACATTTCCCTCATCAATCGCTCTTCCTTCATCCAATCCCAGGCAAACAACATCAACCACGCCTTCCGCCGCTCTCCACCGACATCATCCAGCATTACAGACCTTGCCGGACGCTACTTCATTGACTCTGCTGTTGCTGCGATTGAGAAGGGCGAGAGCTACAAGGAAGGCAACAGGCCTGCACGAGATATGTTTTCCGGAGAGTGGCAAAATCTGGGGATGTGGAGTGTGTGGTGGTGGGCTAACAGCGAGGACAAGGCTCGTGCCATCATTGCAAGATGGGGGGAAAAGCCCAAGACTTCACGAGATCGTAAAACCAATGTGCTGCCTGGCATGCCTCACGTTATGAGAAGTTTCCAATGAGGAGTTTGAGAAGTCTCGATCGTTGATAGTGCGGGTGCTTATTGTCCTAGTACTCACTTAAATTACTGAATCAAGAAGACTTTCAAAGATCGATAGTACCAATCACGATTGTAATCTATTTGAGACGTTGGACAAAGTAATGGTGTGTCGACAACGCAGACCCTCCGCAAGAAGACAACGTGTTCAGGTCGTGTGCTTTCACACAATAAGCAATTCAGGGTTCTTGCAATAATGTGGGGATGGATGCAATTGTCGAGCCCTGGAGGAAGTCGATGAACCCTCGACGTGGGAACACCGGACTTCCTCAGATCGAATGACAGAGAGTAATATCGCTCGAGCCATCGCGAAGGAGTCTAAATAGAGCAAATAGACGAGATTGGAATCGACAGCGTATCGTATCATCGTGTGAATTGGCCAGCATCAATTGTGTAGGAAGACATGGCGGTGCTCTCAGCCGCTCAATGCGGGTAACACATGTCAGAACAAAGTTGGGCAAGCTGCTACACTCGAGCAAGCGCGCCATCAAGTCCCATGCACTTGCACCGAAACAGCATTTCCTACGTTCTCAGACAGAGGCACGCCTTGCCATGTGCTCGGGATCACTCGGAAGGCTCAATGGCCGTCTCCCGTTCTTCCGTGGGCACAGGGATGGCTCGCGCGGGCATGTTCCGAGATTTATTCGAAGGAAAGGCCATCAGCAGCCCTGCACTGAAGCACCAATGATATGTCCTGACAAATTGTGTGCAGCATGCCCGCGTTGGGCTCTCCAGCTGCACGACACATGCAGTTGAGGAGAGCGTGGAGTAGGCAGCAATGCTTCAAGTGAGGGGTGAAATATGTGAGGTCATCACCAAACGTCGCGAGCAAACAATTTTGGTCGCTGAGGGTTCACATCACCGTGCAAGCAGAGACACGCGATGTTCGAGCCTGTCGGGCAGGCGACGATGTCATCTAGTAGGGATTTGCAGCGCGTTCCTCGGCCTGCTGGGCGTGGATTTAGTGAAAGCGGGCCATGCGTGGGTTGTTCTCGGGTCTGCTAGCGATTTTTTTGCGCTTGAAAGTGACCTTGGTCCCCTCATTACTCTGCGCTTGTAGTACCTTTCCGCACACACGACAGTCAATTTTGTCAGGTCAACTGGCTTTCGGTCTGCTTCGATCAAGTCGCCTTTGACACTCGAGACCCTCAGCTGGCCCGTTGTTGTTCCTCGCACGCCAAATATCGCTGCGACTTCGACGCCGAGTGCCTGGAGCCCGCCGTACCTCGCTGCACGTTGACACCTTCGTTCTCCGCACCGACAGCTCATACAGCTTACAGTATCGCCGCCTGCGTGTCTGCTGCTTGTTCGCCGTGAGCGTCACCCAAACAGCCAACCCAGGCTTTGCCCAAAGGTTAGTCCTGCTCGCTACCTGCTTGCTACTTGCGCCCGAGGCTTGTCTTGAGCCGCAGCACCTTTCCACCCAGCCTGCCGTCTTGTCGAGAGTTCAGTCGAGAATTCACTGCTGCTCACTGTCACGTCAACTCGGTTGTAGTGCTTTGAAGCGCTCTCACAAAAAATCTTTAAATTTTGTACATTTGCCGGATATCCACCGCAAACTTCTTTTCAGTGGCTCAATTTGGCTATATGACCTAGACTCTACTCTCGACACCTCCTGCCTTCAGCCACTACGTCAGCATCCTTGCTAACGTCTTTTGGCGCAGAGCTCGTGCGAGTGCTCCGGAAGTTCTTCCGAACTTAATTCATTCTTCGTGGTTGCGCTCAACTCGACCAGTCCCGAGGTGCCGATTTCGAGTCCGACCTGTCACCGCACTGCACTCTGCAGAGCAATCTCTCGGAAACTACGAACCACGCGGAAACCAACGCCTGGCCACATTACCCGGCATAAAGTGCGGAGAGGTCAGTTCGCCTCTCCGGACACACCAGCGCCAGCACTTGGCCTGGCTAGCAAATTCTAGCGGTCCTACCGGGGATATTCAGCGCTCACAAACGTCTCTACTCTCCGCACAGCATATTTGCTGAAGCATCGACAGTCTTCAGAATGGCAGCAACTTTCTCGTACGCGCAAGCCGCGAAGGGCATTTCGAGCCCAGTCTCCGTCAGCAAGCCAGCTTCTGGCTCCGCAACACCGGCCAAGGACGACGCATCCAAAGCCCCAATTACCTCGATCGCCCAGGTAAACAGCTGGGCCGACGACGCCGAGACCGAGTCTTCGACTGACCAGCTCACGACGAACGGCGAGTCCCGAGTGATTTCCTCGAAGCCCACAAAACCTGCCGAGTTGCTCGAGGCGTCTACTCCCGACCTAGATTCTCTGTCTGCTTCGACAGTGACCAAGGACGACGACGTGTCCTCACAGCCCAACATGTCTTCTGAGTCGACATGGGACAACAAGTCTCAGGCTTCTACCTCGGTTGACAAGTCCGTCGAGCCCGTAGAGAAGACCTCAGAAAAGCCCGAGAGGGCTGAGAAGGGCAGGAAAGGCAAGAAGGGGGACAAGAGTGAGAAGAAGGAAGCTGAGAAGGAGAAGGAGCCACCCAAGCCCCTCAAGGAGGCACCTCTGCCAGCCGTAAACATCTGGCAACAGCGCGCAGATCAGCAGAAGACCCAGGCGAAACCCGTAACATCGCCTCTCACAAACGGAGCGCCTAAGAAGAGCAACCCTGAGGGGAGACACACAAACGCTGAGAACAAGCCCAAGGGCCGCGAGGAGGACAAGGCAACTCCTCTGCGAAAGGACACAAGAGGAGATGCAGAGAAGAAGGGTGCTAAGGGCAGACCCTACGAGAAGGACGTAAAGCCTGCGTCAAGCGCTATGCCGCTACCGCCCAACCAGGACCAGGAGTCATGGCCAACACCGGAGACAGCGGTCGACGAGGACCGCAAGAAGGCTCAAGAAAAGGGCGAGAAAGAGCGCAAAGACAGCGCACCAAATGGAACCTCCGGCAAACAGGAATGGGTGAAAGTGCCATACACACCGTCCGTCGTCTTTCACACACCGCTGCCCAATGCCGCAAACTCGCGCAGGGGTGGTAGGCCTGGCGGCCGTGGAGGAGCACAATCTGGTGGCAGACCTGCTGGCTTTGCTGCTAACGGTGTCGCGACATCTGAAAAGGATGCATCAACCTCAGACACTGTACTCAACGGCGAGCAGCCTAAGCGCGAAGTCAATGGTGTCGCTGGAGACACGTCTCCCAAGTCAAAGCGCTCAGGCAGCGCTACTTCGCCAACCCTCAAGGAGCAAGTGCCAGCAGTCAACGGAGAGAAGTCTTTGAAGGGACCCGGCGCTGCACCTTTCGAGCCTGAGGCACCCAAGCGAGCCTCCACTATGACAGAAATGTCCAACCAGAACGGCACATTCCCTCGTCAGTACTCAAGCAGGCCTGGCAAGGGCCGAAGAGGCGACTTTGCCGGCTCTGAGCGAAGAAGGGATGGTGATGTCTCCCCTACTAAGGATGCCTCTCAGGCCGAGGGCTCTGAGAACGAGCGACGACCCTTTGATGGGCCTAACGGTGTCCACTCCAAGCAGAGCCGCTACAACAATTCCTATGCTGGCGGACGCGACAGGCCTCGCGGTGGTGGTCGTGGAGGACGAGGTGGTTTCACCAATGGCCACCAATTCACTAACGGGCATGCTCAACAAGGCAGCGGGTCGTTCTCCATGGGTTCTGGCTCGCCTACTACCTTCAACCCTGGAAACAACGCTTTCTTCACAGCGCCTCAGGGCAAGTTTGGCCGCAACAGCCATCGCTCGCAGTCCGTTGCCGATTCATACCGTTACCCTGGTTTCCAGGGTGCTTCTCAGATGGCTTCTCTCAACACTTACAACATGTACGACTACAACATGGTGGCACCTGTGAGCGCTATGCCTTACAACCCTTACCCTGTCGACCAGTTTGCTCTGTTCCAGATGATCACAACCCAGGTGTAAGTGGTATACTTTCAATGTCCGGAGTTCCGGCTAACGCTATCAGTGAATACTACTTTTCGGTTGACAACCTGCTGAAGGACATGTATCTGCGTAGGCACATGGACTCTCAAGGTTTTGTGTCTCTCGACTTCATCGCTGCCTTTAACCGGATCAAGAACTTGACAACCGACGTAGAACTTCTCAAGCTTGTGTGCCAGCAGTCGAGTCACGTCCAGTACCGCACTGGCGAGGACGGCTGTGACAGGCTCCGTCGCCGTGAGGGCTGGGAGTCGTGGGTCCTGAGCATGGCTGAGCGAGACGAGTCGGCGCAGAACGAGGGCCCAAAGGAGTTGCACAACCCTCCCGTCCCTAACCCTGCTGGCTTTGACCAGTCAAACCCTCCCCAGTACCCGACTATGCACACTGGATATGGCAACGATGTGTCATACCCCCAGCATAACCCTTTCGTCCCGAGCGCTTCTCAGGGCGCCGCTGCGACGCCCACTGAAGACTTGACCAACGGTACATTGCCGGAAGGCACGAACGGCACTGCCGTACCGAACGGTCAACCGATCGAGGAATCGACCAAGGCTGTGAGTTCAGAACCCGATTCATTTTTTGACGCGCGAATGGAGAGCTTGACCGTCATTGTTCGCAAGCAAAACAAGTCAATAGCAGCGTTGCGCCCCTCAGCTTCACGAACGTTTTCTAATGGTTCCCTCGATAGTAAAAGTGGCGGTGTAGATGAACTGGACGGTGTACTCAGCTGTCGCTCTAGGGCCAAGGACGCCATTATTTCGCATGAGTAAGTCCGCACGCTGAAAAGATAATGTCGAAACTCCTGCTAACGAACCAAGTAGTGCTGAGCGCCTCCAAAGCCCGAAGAGCGCAGCAAGCTCTGTCACACCTCCTGTTGGCCTCTACTGGGTCAAGGATCAGGAAAACCCTGTCGACTCGGTGCCTTCCGATATTATACACGAATCTTATTTCAATCTTCGATCGAAAGCGCTTCAGCAGCGTCAAAATACCCCTTTTGGCTCAACTTGCTACGACATGGAGGTCCTTTACCAATTTTGGTCGCACTTCCTGATACGAAATTTCAACAGCCGAATGTACGAAGAATTCCAACATCTTGCTTTCGAGGATGCCCTTCACAACATGACCGATGTTGGTCTTCTAAGTTTGATCAAGCTCTACAGCCAGTCCTTGTTATCGTCACAGACTGTGGTTCGACACCGTGTGGCCTGCGATTACGTTGCTTTGGTCGCATCAGAGGATGAGGATCACTGTCCAGCATTCGACCAATTACGATCAGATCTCAGCAACAGATGTCTCCATTCCGGCAGCCAGCAACGCCTGCAACGACTGTTGACTGACGACCTCATGACGTTACTCAAACCCTGATCAAAACTCTTCTCCTTGTGCGGCGTTCGATCTTCGGTTTTGTTGCCCTTAATACCACATGGGGCATCCGTTAGGGCGTTCCACGCATTTTCACAAAAGTTTGTGTTTCGGCGTTAGTACATGGCTGGCGGTCAATCACCTTTCCAATAGAAGTTTTGCGCATATCCCGGATCCCTCGACGTTCACACGACATGATTCCCATACTCAAAGTACCTTTGGCATCCTGGAATACCTCCTGGACCTGGCTTCCCTCTACGGAACTGGGGATCAGGATGGGCAATGGTAGTGGGTGGGGCGTCTTCTTGCATTTCAATTCATCATATACGAACCCAGTTTCTCTTCTCTTGTGCGTCTCAGCATAGCGACATTCGGATCTGTTTTCAGCTGTCACATGTCAAGGCCCGAAAGTACATATCGAGTGACACGCATAATGGAGCCTGTGTCATCTGGCATAGGGTTCTGCTTGTAAAGTACGAAAATGAAAGCTGGTTGTGTTTCGCAAGACTCGCTCGTCATGCAGACAAGCTCCAGTGTGTTTCCCCCACTCTCCCAGGATGTTTGAGTACAAACTGGAGCCCAAGTAAGCCCAGTCGTGGTTCGCGCAGATGAGGCTGGTCGAGAACGTCATCACGCTTCGGCAGGGTCTAAACGCCGAGGCCGCGGTGGCGAACGCCTGCGCCTCACAACCACTTCCCCACACCGTGTACCCTCCATCTCTCTCCTCTCATCTGGATACTGGTCACGGAGCACCATGGCACCAACCGGTGCTTTACATACGTTGGTGGTCAGGAATGCGAAAGCGTTCAAGTGAGTATCTTGTCCTGAGTTTGCAGCCATTGTGTTAACATGTGATTAAGGGCTGCCTGGCATCATGCTGCGAAGCTCATACAGAACCAGCTGCCTGCAGGCTCACGGCCCACACAAGCACAGCTTCAACCAATCCTCGCCCGAAATACTTCCACACACCCTATCCACCGCATCGCGTACCTGAAGCAGAGCAAAGGTCGTTGGTACACTACCCACAGCAACATCTCGGCTGCCGTACGACGGTTCACCACCTCCGCGTCTCGCTCCTCAGGCGTCAAATTTGACAAGTCGTCGTTCCCTAAGTCGCGCATCGGTAGCATCGTCAACGCCCAAGCTGGCCGCGCACCATTCGTCTCGACCCTACGACCGAACCTCACCGGAGGCACACTAGGCCGCACAGCTGGAGGCTATGGCTGGGGTTCTGGTCGAGCTGGAGGTGCCAGGTACTTCTCCCATGGCCCAGCGGCACCCGCGCAGGTCATCAACAATGTTTCTCAGGCTGTCCGAGCTTTCTTGATCTCCGGTCAGAAGGCGCAATTCGACGGCATCGACCCACACCGTGGTGAGAAGCGCTTCAAGGCTGTCACTGCCCTGCAGGACCAGGTCAACCGTACCCTCAACAAGGTGCCCAAGGCTACACCCGGCTCCTACGTTAGTTTCAACATCAACCCTACTATCACCGCCCTTACTCCTCTGAAGGCCGTCAAGGGGTTTGCTGCATCGCAAGAAAAGGATTCGCTGAAGAGCGAGGGTCTTCTTGACGTCCTTTCGGTTGACTTCACTCGTGCAGTCAAGGAACTTGCTGCGGTCTTGAAAGATCTGCAACGTCTGTCTGAGCTCGGTGATCTACCCATCACCTACGAAGACTCTACACTCAAGATACACTTCCCTGGCTGTGATCGCGACACCGTCGAGACCATTTGCAGTGACTTCGAAGTGCAGCGGGGCGTAGTCCATCAAGACGAGGATTTCGATGCCTTTGTTGGTACCGAGATCGCTCTCCTCTTCCCCTTCGCCTCGAGCAGGACACCATCCGAGTGCTCATTCTTTGATAAACCAGTCACCGGTCGCCAATACGTTCAGCCAATCGACTGGGAGCAGATGCTCTCGCCGTCTGTCCTCAGCTCCGACGCATGCTCGACGCACTCCGAAGACGGCTTTGACAAGTGTCTCGACATTGAAGAAGACATCACTAACCCATGGCTGTCATCTTCATCACCTTCAGGATACGGGTCTTTGCATACGAGTGAGGCCGACGAGGTCAATCATAACGCGCCGCTCGAGTATCAAGGTATCGAGGGTATGTACAGATTCATGTCACACTGCGAGACGACTGTGCGATAGCGAGGCAGAAGAACAGCGTTACGAAGGGATGTATGATACCATTTGGCTTTAAATTGATGGAACGGCGTTACTCCAGTAGGACCACTGTCGTTCTCAGATTCTCCTATCTTTATGACACAACATACAAAATTCACAATTCAATCCCATCTTGCATAATCGTGGCTTCAGGGTATATGTGACTTGCCCGTGACTATCCGCCGTCCCCAACCCACTTCATGCATGTCTCTTGGTGAATGTTGCGAAAACGCCAGACTTCCCCCGAAACCCTTCCAAGCACCACAGTCCTGAATGACACAACAGCAACAGCCTAGTTCTGCGCGGTGTCCTCGCAAAGCATTGCCTTCTCTCCGTATCTTTGAATAACGAAGACACCGGTAGGGCGCAGCCAATGCTGTCCTCCCACTGGCCGATCGCCTGCAACGTGCTAACCGCATTCCAGTGCCGCGGTAATGGGTGTCACGTAAAACTTTCTACTCCGACATTATATCCGAGCTAGCGTGTAGGATGAAGGACAACTCCGCTCTTCGTGAGTCTGTCCACTTTTGCCTACACTTCTCCTTAGACTATGGATTGCATATAAAGAGCCAGGACCGCTACACATGGTACCAATAGGTGCATAAGTCGTTCGAAGGGATCTGCGACGCAAGAGCGGTTACTTTCAACCTCTTTATTCCCGGGGCGACGGTCCGAGGTTATGAGCGCGATGACGACGAGTCATCACGATGGAGAAGAAATGGTGGACTCGAGGGAGGACATGGGAATTGAGAGTAGCGAGAAGAGCTATGGAGCTGCCGATATGTCAAACGCACCCAGAGCTGAGAAAGAGCAAGGAATCATTCAGGGCGAAGATCCAAACGCAGATCAAGACAACACCGCAGCCATCGAGAAGAAGGCAGATGTCCCTCCAAATGGAGGGTATGGATGGGTGTGCGTAGCAGCATGTGCCACCATCAACGCGTACGTCTGCTCGTTCCCCCCCATCGCACACATTATTTTCGTTGCTTGTTCGTTATACTAACTCCCCCAGCCACACATGGGGCCTCAACTCCGCCTACGCCGTGTTCCTCGCCTACTACCTGGCCAACAACGTCTTCCCGGGCGCCTCACACCTCTCCTACGCCTTCATCGGCGGCCTCTCCATCAGCCAAGCGCTCATCGTCTCTCCCATCGCAACCCTCACCACGCGGCTCTTCGGCACGCGCACCACGCTGCTCATCGGCGTGGCGCTCGAAACCATCTCCTTCATTGGCGCATCTTTCGCGACTGAGATCTGGCACCTGTTCCTCTCGCAAGGCCTGTGTTTCGGCTATGGCATGGGCTTCCTGTTCGTCGGCAGCGTAGGGATCAGCGCGCAGTGGTTTACCACACGGCGCTCGCTCGCGAACGGAATCGCCGCCGCCGGCTCTGGTCTCGGGGGCCTCATCTACTCCTTATCCGCACAAACGATGATCAAGAACATCGGGCTCCCCTGGGCATTCCGGATCCTAGCCATCATCGCCTTCGTCGTCAACACAACCTGCTCGCTGATCATCAAAGACCGTAACAAACAAATTGGCAGCAGCCAGTTGAGCTTCGACTACCGGCTGTTCAAGAAGCCGCAATTCTTGGGGCTCATGGCGTTTGGGTTCTTGAGTATGCTGGCCTATGTCGTGCTTCTCTTCTCCTTACCGAACTATGCGAGGACGGTGGGAATGACGGCGCAGCAGGGTAGTGTTGTTGGCGCGGTGTTGAATCTGGGCCAGGCGATGGGGCGACCGCCGATTGGGTATTTTTCGGATTCTTTTGGGAGGTTGAATATGGCGAGCACGATGACGTTTCTTGCTGGCTTGTTCTCGCTGGTTATCTGGATGTTTGCAAAGTCATTTGGAGTGCTGGTCTTTTTTGCAGTGATTGGCGGCAGTGTTGCCGGCACGTTCTGGGCTGTCGCCGCACCCGTTACGACAGAGATCATGGGGCTGGTGGACTTGCCAAGTGCGCTGAGTCTGACGTGGTTGGTGTTGGTGTTGCCTACGACGTTTTCTGAACCTATTGGACTGGAGATTGTAGCGTACAACGGCGGTAGCTACACTGGGGCTATCCTGTTTACAGGGTGGATGTATATCGGTGCTGCTTGTTGTTTATGGGGTGTCAGAGCCTGGAAGATTGGGGATGTAGAGGAGAAGGCTGCGATAGCAGGGAAGAGCGTGTCTGACGTTGATCCTGTTGGAATTACAAGCCAGGCTTCTGGTGGTGTGCCGGAGGGGTTCAGGAAGAGCCCGTTCCTGAAGAGACTGCTAATGTGGCAGAGGGTGTAACCGCTTCTCAGAAACGCATGTTGTCCAGTGTTCTTGGCATCAGATTCAAAGCATATTCGAAGCATATGGATTTCTTCATCGTTGGCTGTTGAGAGCACTGACATGGAAGTTACCTAAGGAGAAGTGTTTTGTCCAGCGTTGTCGACCTCATGTTCAGAGCATTTTCGACGATGCATCAGTGCTGCTTCTGTCACTGCCTCGGTCCATGTGCCGGTGGCTTCCAAATGCAATGCTTCATTCTCTGGGACCCATGCACACCATGCTCCGTGGCACGGGAGCTAGTGCGCGCTAGCCGAATCCCCTTTTTCGCGTTCTGCACGCGTAAAGTGCTTGTGGATGTGAAACAACTGTCGATGCATTGTTTGTTGTCCGTCAACAGTTGCGAGAGAAAATTGCAACGGCCTGGCTGAGCGTTGTGACAGCGACTGACAGGTTTCAGATGCGGTGCGACAGCGTGCAGCGATTGGCCGTGTTCGCGTGCACAGTGTACGCAACCGTGCTTTGGCTGGTGGTAGGTGCAGTTACTGTTTGGAAATGAACCGCGCCGGGACACGATGATTCGAACCGTAATGCCTTGGAGCCCCATTATGTGTGGTCTTTCCCTACTGTTCCCTGATGGAACTGCAGAGTTGTTGAACACTCAAAGTCCCTCTTGTTGATGACTTGACGTGGGCCAGGCGCAAAACAGGCATGGCTGCATGCGTTGTACACGCTGCAGGTGTGACGTTCCCACGTGTCAGGGGCCAGCGGATTGGTTGCGGCCTCGCTGGGGACTGGCGTGCAGGGACGTCAAACCATCATTGCCCGCAATAATTGATGCTCGCGGCCAATCGGCGGGCGCTGGTGCGGGCCATCGTAGCTTGGGCCAGCTCCCCTAAATTCTTAACGACGTTGCAGGGCTGCACACCTCCATCTGCATAGAGTCCGTATCACTGCTGCAGTGTCAGAGGATGAGTGCTCGTCCTGTGTTCTCCAGACCAGTGCTCTCCACCCTCATGCCGCTCCTTTAGCCGTGCGTAGTAGTCTTCCTTTTGTACATGATTATACCAGGCCCTATTGCATCACCGCCCAGCGACGCATGCTGCCGTCCCATCGCTCGACGCGTTGATTTGAATGCACGCTCGACGCACCTCAGAGTCCTCGCTTGCGTTACCTTCATCCCCGCCAGTTGCTGTCCAGCCTCTCGGTGAAGCCATCGATCCGTCCGAAGAGCGCAGCGCAGTGTCGCCCGCGCAGACGCTGTGGACTGCATTGTCCCCGACCCTCACGCTCGCCAACTCTAGCCCTGAGCTGCCTACGCTCCCTACCCTCTCTGCACTCGGACGCATACCTCGTACCCCCTCTACTGTTGCGAGAAACGATCGGCCCGACGACACTTCCTTCTACACGGCGAGCTGGGGCAGTCCTTACAGACACCCTCCCCCAGTCTTCAACCCTCAGCGCCAAGTCTCGACCACCTTTGGTAGTGACGATCTCGAAGAGGGTTCCTCTGCTCTTCAGTTTGGTCTTGGGCACCTGCTGCCTCCTCGGCTCGAAGTAGAGGACGACGCTCCCGGCCGATTCAACCTCGAGCATCTCATCCCTCGAGTGGATCCAGACGGTTCGCCGAATCAGTTCACGCTCGAGAACCTCATCCAGTCTCGGTTGCCTCGATCGATAACGCCGACAAGGGAATCGCAATCATCTGGTTTCACACCACGAGCGTCTGACAAGAACCCTACCTCGGAAGAGTGGGTTCGTTCCTTTCTGGAAGAGCGCTGGAATCGGGAGAAGAACAGGTGGAAGAGTGATATCAGCTTCGACATCGACTCCAATTCGGACTCAGACCAGGACCAGGATTTCCTCTTACCAGGGCCGCCGAAGAGAGGTCACAAGGCAAGAAACAACAACAAGACCCTGAATCAGCAGGACTTCTGGCGTCATATTAGCCAGGATCAGAAAGAAGCGCTTGGAAAGATGATGGCCTCAAAGTACGCCGATGCCGAGCCAACGTCGCATCCGCGAGAGGCCTTGGGCTCTGGTCCTGCTCCCCCACAATTTCCTCCTCGTACATCGAGTGCTGCCAATCTATTTGCATCGCCAGTCTCGGCTCAAGATGGCACTCCCTCGCATTCGCCGAAACCAGTAGAGCAGACGCCCAATAAGCCTCCAACGCCTGTTGAGCCCACACGAACACCTGTTCCACGTATTCGCAAGAAGATCATGGTCAAGGGTAAGGGCTGCGTCATTTCGATACCGCACGATATTCCACGAGGAACACATGGCTACCCACCGAAACCGATGAGCCCAGCAGTAGTGGAAGCAAAGATGCAGAACCTGCAGCGTCTGGGTTACAACACAAGTGGCTTTGGTCACTGGAATGGCGTAGGTGTTGGAGATCAGCAGGCACATAACCGAGCTATATGGCCCACTGAAGCTGATATATGGGCAGAGCGGGCCAGCACAGGGTCGAATTTCAAAGTTTTTGTGCCAAAAAAGAGTGAATGGGACAACTACGTGAACTCACTCATGGAGGCGAAACTCGCAGCCTTGGGAGTCAGTCTGGGTGGAGAAGACGAAGTGGCAGCGCCAATGTCACGGCAAGTGTCAGGACAGTATCCCGGTCTACCTTTCTCTCCACCACTGCCAACACCGTCCGGAGGCAGTCACCGTGGAAGGCAGGGGAGCGTCGTAACTGGGCCTTTCCCATTCGGACCATCGCCTGGCCATATGTCTCGCCAATCGATCGCATCACCGGCTGCATTTGCAAATGCTCGACCAAGCATGCACATGCACCGTCACTCGACCTTCGGCCCTGGAAGCTTCTCTCACCATGGTGTATCGCCTTCTGGTACATGGTCTCCTGGCGGCTACTTCGGCTCTCAAGACGGACGTGGTGGTTCGCCAGCGCTACCTGCCTTGCCACCAAGCAGACCTGATCTTGCCGGCATTGCCTCCCTACACTCTCCGTTCGGCAGGAGAGCGAGCCAGCAGTTTCCTCATTCTCCATTGGCGCAGGACGACCTCATGGTCCAGATGCAAATGCAGCAACAACAATTGCAGGCGCAGATGTTCCAACAGCAACAGCAGCAGCTTATGGGTCTGCGACCATCATCTACACTTGCAGAGGTACCGGAAGATGAGTCGGAGGAGGAGGCGCTGCCTCCGCTGAAGAATGCCACCAAGCCCGCACCGGAGATTGCTCACCCAACTCCTCGCAATCATCGTCACAACCTTAGTAAGAACATGGAGCGCGAAGCTGCCGATGCTGAGTATCATCTGGAAGAGGCGATCGATAAGCAATTTGCTGAAGGGGGTGACTTCAACACCGAACCCGAGATCACTGGACAGCGTAACAACGTTACTAACAATGCATGGGAGAATTCCCGCCCTATTCTGCACCAGCCTCAGCCGCACAACAGAGCGCACTCACTCACAAAACCTCAGCAACAAGTGCCTTTTGCATTCCCTGCGCAGCAATCGCACAACCCCCGCGACGACAGTAATGGAGCCAGGACCAACCTGTCAGAGAACACAAACCCCAGCTTGGAGGATGGAGAGATCCGCTCGAACCAACACTCTCAGGCACCTTCGCAGGCCAGCAACCCGTGGAAAGATTCAAAGTTTGCATACAACAAGCCTGCTTCGGCTACACACAGCAAGCATGCTTCCAAGTCATCACTCTCGAAGCTCAACGTTGAGGCGAAAGAGTTCAAGTTCAATCCTGCTGCTTCGTTCAATCCTGGGGCAGTGGCGAACAACATACCCAGCATCGATGGATTGTCGAGCTTCAACGTCACAGCTCCTGCGTTTAAGCCGGATGCTGCTGCATTCAAGCCCACAGCTCCCGCATTCAGGCCTGTGGTGGATGCTTCTGTGTTCAAGCCTGCTGAGCCGAGACCAAGCATGGAAGCGCCCGAGTTCAAGCCTGCAGTTCCTGCATTCCCTTCCAGTGGTTTCAGCTTCTCTAGTCCGCCGGCGTTCAAGCCTGAAGCTTCAGCGTTCACCCCTGGAGAGGTCTCAGCATTTGACCCTCAGAGGCCAGCACCCGCGCCAACAAGCTTCTCTTCGAAGATCTTTGGTGATGTCAACATCTCGGCCAGCGACATCATTAAGCCGGCCATGCGCTCTAAAGCCGTTGCTATCGTACGTCCTGACACTGCACGTGAGTCGTCACCGGAGACGGTCAAGGAGGTTGAGGATCGTGAGGACGCAGAGGGACGTCCAATGCAGGCTGAAGGTCGCGAGAAGCGTGCTCGCAAGGTCCGGAATGATGGCGATGAGGTGCCCAAATTCGCTCTCCAGCCCATTCTTGCCTCGCAGCCGCTGGCAGAACCCGGACCGATCTTTGACGAGGATGCAGATCTGCACGAGGGTCCTATCGAGGACAAGGAGAACCGCTCACCTGACGGTCACAAGCCCAAGCCGAAGTCGAGCAGCCCAGAAAGAGTCCAGCCTGCGGTCGAGGCTAAGCAGCCAACGGAGCGGGTCGCGACTGCGCCTGTTGCAGCACCCGCTACAGCCGAACCTGTCGCTGACCCAGCCAAGAAGCACGCACACAAGAAGAGCTCACTGTCTGCTGCCGCCAAGCCTTTCGAATTCAAGCCCCAGTATGGCAGCGCCGGCTACGACTTTGGCTTCCACGTTACGAAACCATCTAGGGCTGACGATTTCGATGACAAGCCACAGAACTCGCCACCAAGAGGGTACAGCAGGAGCCCAGCAACGACTTTCCGACCCAGCGACGACGGCTCGTTCAAGACAGCACTTGGCCATCATGTGCCCTACCCTGAGAGCGAGAGCGTCGACTTTGATCCGTCTTTCAACGACATTGATGCTGTTATGAAACAGATGGATGAAGGAGGCTCAGACTTTGGTGTTGAGCGCGACGACAACTCGTGGGATCAATCCTCTCCTCAACGAACTCCTCACGAGTTTGGTCGCTTCAACCTACGACCCAACGTCCACCTGCGCAGTGACGCACCCAGCCCCAGCCCTCGCAGAATCTATGGCAATGCGCCAGGATCTGCGACATCGCTGCAGAACCCCTTCGATGATGAGCGCGCCGCCCTTGTGTCTACATCTCCTGTGCACCGCCTGAATCATGCTGAAGACCTGCCCGTGAGCGACTGGGACGATATTCTCACAGAAGGAGAAGAGCAGGTCAAGATGCGCAGTTCGTTCTTCGACAAACGTGTTGATGACCTGATGGGCCGTCTCTTGCAGAACCGCCTGGGCCCACTGGAGCAGACCCTGCAGAACGTTCAAGATGCGCTCACGACGATGTCATCCCGCCCCTCGCGTGGTCGTCGCAGCATGTCCACGGCTGGATTGGACAGCGATGCAGATGACGAAGACGATGACATTGGTACTGATGCGCACTACCGCAATCGCTCCCCCAGAAAAGACAGGAGGTTGGAAAAGATTCGTGCTGTTGTTCGAGACGCGCTCGAGTTGCACCAGGCACAGGCCGCTTCCATGGTGGGAGCCGCACCCGAGCCACTGGGACCTGAGAAGATCCGCGAAATCCTGGCTGACGTTCTTGTGTCACACCAGCCACCGGCTGTGCCTGTCGAGCATGTCTCTACTGAGCAGATCCGCGCCATCGTCGAGGATGCGATTGCGTCTAACAAGCCTCCAGTACCAGAGACGGTCGTGGAGCCCCTCAGACCGGAAGACATTAAATCCATGCTCACCGAGACATTTGCGCTCTATGGCCCTCAGCCTACTGAACCCATCAAACCAGATGACGTTCGCTCGATCGTAATGGAGGCATTCGCAATGCACGCTCCTCCGCCAGCTCCCGCTGCGGAACCCCTTTCGCCAGAGGCCATCCGCTCGATCATCGCAGAAACTCTTACAACGCACCAAGTTCCAGGCCCTGTCCCATCGATCGTCGAGCCTATGCAGCCTGATACGATTCGTGCAATCGTCAACGAAGCCCTGGCGTCTCAGAAGTCAAGCGCATTGGAAGCGCCCATCGACATTCCTCAGCCTCAATTCGACATCTCTGAGATGTACCAGGTCATTGGTAGTCTGAAGGCATCCATTGCGCAGACCACGAGTAATCACCTGCAGGCTGATGATGTCCGCGAGCTGGTCGACGATGCTTTCAAGCGCCAGAGCAGGGAGATTGCCAAACGTGATGAGTCTGAAGCTATCCTCAAGCGAGATGCACGTATTGCTGAACTTGAGAGCATGGTGGAGGATAGCACTCTTCGCCACGAGGCAGAGGAAGAGGCACGCAAGGCCCTTGAAGATCGCGAGTCTGACACAGCACGCCTGCTCAAGGTTACTGAGGAGGAGCTCACGCTACTCCAAGCGGCTGCTAAGGACGACGAAAGCAGGATTCGCGCCTTGACGGAGGAACGCGATGTTCTGCGCCGCAACCTGAACTATCAGATCGAAGCTGACGATCTCCGCGAAAAGCTCGCAGTTGCTGACGCCAAGAATGAAGAGCTCAAGATGAAAAACATAGCCCTAGAAACCTCCGAGGAGGACTTGAAGCAGAAGCTCGACGCTGTCACTGCAGAGAATGAGGCACTTACATTCACCCTGGAAGAGCACCGCAAATCAGCCAACAAGTGGCGTGGCGACATTCAGGAAGCCCACCAGGAAAACGAGAAGTTGCGTGCAGCTATCGACCAAGCTCGCTATCAAGCTGAAGAGGCAGCTCGCATTCGTGAATCGATGCGTGGCAAGTTCGAGAAGCTGCAGCAAGACATGGTCTTTGCTTCCCAGCAGATTGCTGCCGAACGCTCTCAGTGGCAGAAGAACGAACAGGCGTCTCTCGAGAAGTATGAAGTCCTCAGCGCACGCATCGAAGCCGAGGGACGAACACGTGAACGTCTTGAGAGAGAGCTTGAAAGGCTCGAGATGCAAGAAGGCGAGGGCATGAAGCTACGGATCCACTTCGAGCAGTCTCAGAAGCACAACGCCAGGCTTGAGGAGACGATTGAGCAGTTGAGAAGAGAGTCCATCGAGCACCAGAACAACGCTCACAGATACGAGCGAGACATGCGCGAAGCTAGAGAAGCGGCCCACGTCGAGATTCGACGTACCCGTGTACTCATGGAGGCCGATCTTGACGCAGCCAACAATCAGGTCAACGTCGTCCGCCACAACCTCGAAAGTGAAGTCGCTCGTGTCCGTGCTGAGCTCGACAGCGTACGCATGGAAGCAGAAACTGCCAGGGAAAAGCATGAGCTCGAGCTTGAGGCCGCATCCGATGCTACGAAGCAGGCGGTTGAAGAGGCGCTTCAGAAGAGCAAGCGAACCCTTCACGAACAACAGCAGGCCTTTGAGCGCGGCTTTGATCGTCTCAAGCAGGAGCACGCTCGTGCTCTCGAGTTCGCGCGGGAAGACAAGGAGCGAAACGACGCTTTCCATAACGACAAGCTTGCATTGGCAGACTCCAAGCTCGACCATTTCAAGGACAAGATCGCACTGCTCGAGGAAAAGCTTGTTGTTGCCAAAGAAGCTGCCAGTGCCGCTGCTGCTGCTGCTGCTGCTGCTGCTGCTGCCGCCGCTGCGAAGTCGCCCACAGCTTCTGATCCGTCCACTCTAGGTAGCCACGAGAAGATATCCCCTCAAGCGCTCCGCGAGTCGATCTCCGTCCTGCAAGAGCAGCTCCAGGAGCGTGAGTCGCGTATCGAGTCTCTTGAGCAGAAGCTCTCCGAGGTCGACACTGAGGCTCCTGCTAAGCTGAAGGAGCGTGACACCGAAATTACTTGGCTACGTGAGCTTCTTGGCGTACGTGTTGACGACATCAACGATCTTATCAACGCTCTCGCCCAGCCGACTTTCGATCGGGAGACAGTTCGTGATGCGGCGATCCGCATCCGTACAAACCTGCAGATGGAGCAGTCGGAGAAAGAACGCTTGATCTCTGGTGGCCAAAATACCTTCCCAACACTCGCCTCCCTGTCCAATTTCGCCTCACCCAAGGCCGTCCAAGTCGCCGCCGCCTTCGGCAACTGGCGCAAAGGTCGTCAGAACGCTGCTTCCGCCCTCGCAGGCGCTTCCGCCAGCACGTCGCGCAACCAAACCCCCTCCCGCCCCACTCCTCACTCCGCCCAGTCATTCCTCTCCGGTCTGATGACACCCCCAACATCCAACATGCGTCGCACACCGGACTTCTCATCGTCTTCCAAGCCCAAAGATCTGCGCTCAAACTCGACCAGCTCACGCGGCTCAAATGGAACAGAGCAGGGCTTCCCGGCGCTCGGCAAGCAGCCCGCTGCGCCCCGTACACCGCCGCTGCTGCGCAAGACGAGCTACGATCACGATGCGGCGGTCGAGGAGTTCAGCGACAATGGCCTCGATGATGACAGCGCGGTTGATGGAGGTGAAATGACGCCTATTGCGCTGAATTTTGGGCAGGAACTGAGATCACGACGGGACCGTGACTAAACGGTCTGTCAATACCATCTTACACAAAATAGTTTTCCTTTGTACTCGCATTGTTTTGGCTCGAAACGAGCATCCTTTCGCTACTAGTTCTTGTACCTAATACTTGCTTGTTTCTGTATGTTCTGTTTCCTAGTTTCCGGTTTTTTTGGTTTAGAGCAAGCATAGCCTGCGGACATGGTTTGGTTGGATATACCCCAAGGCCACTGAGACTATATTTTATTGGCATCTAAATTGTATACTTGTGTACATACCCCCAGATCACATTTGTTGGTTTGTTGAGGGAGATTAGAAGATGGGGAGTACCGCGAGGATGTATTAGTGATAAGTGATATATCAAATTTTTTTTGGATACATTCTGCCTGTCATACTCCAACGTGAAATCCTGACACCCCCAAAGTTGTCCCTGCGCTCTGTCACCGTCTAGTCTTTGATCCGAAACGTATCGTACGGGAACGCAAGATGGAGAAAGTGTACGTCCTTGCACCCGGACTCGCTGCTCATCTGTTGCTCTGCCAGTCTTTGAGCCTTCCAGATCCCACTGCGCTAGTAGAGCGGCAGTTCATAGGCGTCGAACTTGTACATCCAGGTATCGATCGAGGCCTGGTCGTACTCACAGCTCATCTCAGTGCCGCTGTTGGCCCAAATGGGACGGAGCGGCCAGGCGCAGATTTCTGCATCTTGACCCTCATAAATTCCCTTCTCATACGTCGCCTTCAGCGTCGTCGGCACAACACCCTCCTCCACCCACTTAATCAGCACCTCGAGGTTCGTCGTCGGAAACGGGCCGTTCGGCTGCAGTGTGTTGATCGAGCAGTGCGCTGCGCCCGGGACCAGGAAGAGGCGATACCACTCACCCATAGCGGTGGTGGAAGAATTGAATGTCAGGTTCGGGTACATGACACTGCGCACGGATTCGTGGTAATGCACCGAGGAGGCGGCGGGAATCGAGTTGTCGGATTCGCCGTGATAGGCGAGGATTTTGCCGCCGTGCGAGTGGAAGGTTGAGAGGTCGGGGAGTGTGGTTTGTAGAGTGTCGCCGTAAGCAAGCATTGCGGACTTCATCCAGGCGACTAGTGTGTCGTAGGTGACGTTGGAGAGAGAGGGAAGGTTGGATTCGTCGAGGGTTTGGATGAATTTTGTGACGAACTCACCGCCAGTGCTGGCGATGTTTAGTTCGTACGTGTCGGTCTCGTTGTTGTAGGTCGTCTTTGCATCTTCAAAAGCAGCAGAAGGTTGGTAGGAGAAGTAGGCAAATTTGCCGTCGGTCGTGTAGAGCCCGTTCATGATAGTTTGGACGAGCTCAATGGCTTCGGAGGAAACGGTTCCGTTGGTGGCAGGTGTGGGAGATTCGGCAGGTACCATCTGGCGCTTTGCTTTGCGGCCAAAGCTGAATCCAAGGCTGGACTGGCTGGTGGCGGCGCAAGAGAAGGGGAGGCCAAGGGTGGATTTGACGTCAAACTTAAGCTTGCAAAGATCAGTGCGAGAGACGACACCGTCAGTCCTGCCATCGAGAGGGTCGCAGAAAGCAATGGTCTCATTGACAATCTTGTCGAGCTCGCACGCAGATGGGTAGTAGTCGAGAGTCTTCTCAACGACATTGGAGTAAAGGTGCTGGACTTGTTGTTGAGCGTAACGGATAGCTGGGGCGCCAGGAATGACACCGTCATACTCGTCACCATAGCGCTGGACCTGACTCCAACCCTCGCGACCACCCTCGGAGCACCCTTGGTAGTAGGTGTAGATTTTCTCATTGGCGCTCATGCCATAGAACGACTTGGCGGTGGCTTTGCCAATCTGAGTCATCTCGCCAATTGCTTGATACCCAAACATGTGGATGGCATCCCAATTGATCGAGCCATTAGCTTTGAGAACAACGGCGTCAAGATTGGTACCAAAGCTGCCAAAGCCACCATCAGTAGACCCGGCGACAGCCCCGTACTGAACACCTCCTGGGAAACTCTGAGAGCCAGAGTTGATCGCATAGCCTCCTCCACCGGTGGCAAGGTATCGCTTCTCGAACTTCTCCGGGGCTGGGAACCAGTATTGGATGTGGGTGATATCGTCGCGGCCATCGTGACTATATGATAAAGTCAAGTTGCAGTAGTCGTATGTCGCAGCCGGGAAGAAATCGCCGCCAGTGGTGGAGGCGTTATAGACTGGGTTGGCAGTGATGGAGGATGCGTCGAGTGTCAGGCCGAGGAAGGTGCCAGTGGCTGGAAGCGAAGCTTGAACATGCTCAACAGTGCAGACATCGGCGAGGGATGCTGCTTGCACAGCTGCGGCGCAAGCTGCTCCAGCTGCCAAACACTTGTTAGAATGCATGTTGAATGATGAACGAGTGAAGCGAATGAGATACTGACCACTTCTAGCAAACCACTCAGATTATATTGTCCATGAAGGCCCTTCTGTGCATTGACACAGGCTATGTAAAGTGGAATCGGCGAACAGTCTGCATGTACTCTACACGCGTCCTGAGGGCCCTGATCTCATCTCTTTCTGATCGCAGTGTCCGCAACAGAGTGTTGGTGTGGCAGTGTTGATAGGAAATGTAGGGGTGGTTAAGACTTTATCCAGACGGCACCCGAATAGTGACGCATGCAACACCGACTGACCAATCTGATGCGCTTGCGCCGCGATTCTACGACGAGCTTACAGAGCAAAGCAAGGCGGCGCGAGCTTACGACTACGCAGATTCTGATCAGATATTTGTTTCGAAACATTTCTTGCGACTCGGTCGCTGGTGGCTGCGAAGCCGGTACTGCCTCCGCCGCCGATCGAGCCCGATTTGTGTCTATTAGTATACTCGGAGGTTGGGATTAGTTTGGGGTTTAATCTCTTATGATGACATACATTTACTATCAAAGTCAGTGTGTTCGCTTGACAGTATGAGTGGCTGTATATGACAAGGGGATATATTGGACTGCACGAACCATAGCCCTACGTGCACTTCCAGCTCTCTGGATCTTTGAAATTCGCACCGACGAATGTGTTGCGCAATGGATACTTGCAGTGCCGCCTTGTAAAGTCAACACCAAGAGACACGGTATCGTTCACAAACTTGGTACCTTCGATGTACGGTGGCGCTACTCCTTGTTCGACCCAGTCCACGACAGCTTTGAGGACGTTCTTTTTCCGCTCGAAGGGCACGCCGGCCGCAGCAGCATTACCACCCTGGCCCAAAACCCACGCACCTGGCCCTGAGTTGCAGTGGTTCATGCCTGAGACGCGGAAGAAGCGGATCCATCTGTCCATAGCCGCTGTGCTACTGTAGCCTTTCAGGTCGTTGTACCAGCGGATCGTGTTGAACGTGGTGATCTGGTTGTCCTGCTGGCCATGGTATGTCACGATTTTCCCTCCTCGTCGTTCGAATCCCGAGAGGCTGATAGGATAAGTGCGAATGTCGCCTGGGTTGAGGCTTTCCGCCGCTCGCACATCGTCAAAATCAAACGTGGATGCGTTCCAAGCTGGGTCGTTGTATAAAGCGTATTTGAACCAGTTTGCAGAATATGCGAAAGGCGCTCCAGCGTACAGTCGGTCGACAGCAAGAACTTCGCTACCTGGCTGCATAGCTGGGAAGATTAACTGGCCGTTCGGGAACCTGTAGTCGCTGAAGATCTTCTTCAGCTGCTGGACATGTGGACCTAAGAGGCAGTTGCCGGTGCTGTTTCCCTTACAGAGTAAAGTCGAAGGGTTAAAGTTGCACAACATTGGGTCCTCAATGATGCCGTCTTTTGCCTTGTCGATTGTGTCGCACTGCCTCAGTACTTCGTCATGGATCCACGTCTTCCACGCTGTGGCTGGTATGAAGTCTGGTGAACCGACAGCGCCAGTGATGGTGAAGAAGCGTGCTCTCCACGACACCAAATTGTTGAAGTCCACAGCTGGCGCTCCTGCGACGATACCATCAAAATCATCGGGGAATTTTTCAGCGCTCTTGATGCCCTGTCGTCCTCCGAGAGAACAGCCGAGGTAGTATGACTTTGAGTGTGACTTGCCATATAGCTTCGTTACGAGTGACTTTCCAGCATCTGCGCTCGTGTGAAGTCTGTATGGCTCATTGTTACCGTTAGTCCGTGTATCTTTGCACATGTGTGCGACTTACGCTCTCCAAGCAAAATCGATCACCGTCTCAGGGTTGTTGAAGAAGGGCAGTCCATCTGTACCTGTAGGAATAGGTCAACAGAGATCAGATGAGATGATTTGCATAATCTATCTAATGAGAAGGCTGGCTGCCTATTATAGGCAGACAATGTGAAAGACACACATACCATTCTTTCCATTGTTCGAGCCGACTGCTGCGAAGCCGTTGGATGAGGTATAAGCTATGTCCTCATACTTGATGCCTAGTAACGTCAGTCTGCACATGATAGTCGCACTGCAATATTAAGATACGCACATCCATCAATACCTCCATTGCCAGTGGCGAGAAAGCGCCCTGACCAGTCCTCAGGCAGCCAAGCCTCGAATGTGATGTTCGATTGTTTGGAAGTGTTGATTGACAGGGCTACACGGCAAATGTTGGCTGTTACCGCCTGAGTCCCACGGTTACAGGCTGCAACATTGTCCGGAAAGGTCAGTGTGGTGTTGGCGGCAACATACTGAAGAACGTTGCGTGTTGCTCCAGGAACAAACTTCTCAGGCTCGAACGCGAGGCATTTCTTCTCGAATGCGGTTGATCCTGTGACAGAGGCTGAGAGCAGAAGGAGCGACAAAGAGATCAGGGCAGCGAGCATGATGGCTAGTGAACTCTGAGCTGCTCTTAAGTAGCTTCAGCTGCTTGAAGGACTTTTAAGAACTGGAGACAACGCTTTGAGGTGTAGGAAGCATGACTCGCACAGTACGCGCAGTGATTGCAACCGCGCTCCTGCCATGTTGCTTTTGTCGTTTGTGATACAACACCCCATGTCGCGGGACGAGCGGGGAGCGGAAAGGCAGCCGCGCCACGATTTAGAGTGGAACCACAATCTCCTGCTTCAAACGGGAGGGGACCATCAACCGAGCGTTGGCTTCTGATGGAGAATTGTCGGTCGCTTGGCTTGAACAACTGGAGACTGAACGGGATCCCTGCCATCCTTCGCATCCGTTGGCATGGCACTCTGCATAACGGATCCCACACTCTACCCGGCAGGTGAGCCATGATCGACACCTGTGCTGAACATTCGGGCGAAAGCGCAGAAGACTGTTGAGCGATGAAAGAGCAAGGGTTTCCTTTGGTAAGAACGACTCAGGGTCCACGATGACGTAATTCGCAGATGGCTACGAGCTACAGGGACAAGATCACTAATTCTACACTTACATTCATGAAGTGTATCTTCGAAACGATTGCCTCCTACACTTGACGGCCAGGCTCAAAACAATCACCACCATCGCCAAGGACCGGCATGTTGTAATTTCTGTTCCCGGAGTCAACAACGGCGGTACGACCGAGGAAGGAAGCCACATATGCAGCACGCTCTTGTATGCCTGCCAGGATCATGAGCACCCAATCTGCTGGTGCACACCAAAGCAGAAGATGCAGACATTAACACGGCTTTGACGACCACATGATTGATTGGTTTAACGTCTTATCTGGGTCTAAGACTATAGAAGACGATGTTGTTAACTGCTTTGATGTTTGACGACCACATGGTTATGTGCCAATGCTAGCTTTGATCCATTCGAACAACAACGCGATGTTGGATCTTCCGCAAGATGTAGGAAAGGCGCCTAATTACAACGCATGTAAACACTGCATTAAGCTGGCCATGCTAGAGTTACCACGCTAACACTCAGAGCCACTAAATCGCAGCGGTGAGAGACATAATTATCGTACGAGTCTGACAGTTCTGGTAATACAAGGCTGACATGACCGTGGGGTTGTTCGCGATGCCTACGAGAAGTTCCACTGCCGCAGCCACCCAAGACATTGGATCGCGTGGACTCTATAAATGCGATGAACAGCCTGACCATACAAGAATAAACTAGTCTATAGCAGATTGAAGGCCTCCAGGAACAGATTTGTCGAGCCGCTTTGTGTATGCTCCTGCTTGTGGTCGCTCCACGTTCTATTGTCCACTTTACGATTCCATTTAAAAGGCTTTGAGACGCAGCGCTAGCACTCGTTGCTTGCGGAAGTGATTTGAAACAAAGGATGCAAACTCAGGTGAAAGACCATTGTATACAGTAATTGCGCCGAACATTCGACCAAGGCTGCAAGGTACATAGGCTGTGCTAACAAGAAGGCAGATGGTCACTGATAAGTCGGCCCTACGAACACCTCCACGCTTCAGTATCGAGTAAGCAAAATGGCAGAGCTTGAACCTGTAGGTCACCAACTTGTCATTGTGACCTTAGTCTTTGGCATCGTAGCTTTTGTTACCTTGTCAATACGCATAGGATTCAGGACCCGGAGCAGAAAGTACGATGTCTCGGATACTTGCTTGATCGCAGCTATGGTATGCTTTTTCATCGATTCCCTTCGACCTCCGCTCACGAATCTTGCAGGTGTGCGGCCTCGTTCAGAGTGCCATTCAAATCACTCTCGTCGCAGCATTCGACTACGGAAAAGCAAAAGCCGACATCCCGGTCGACCTGAGGACCTCCACATGGCCCGCAAAGCTGGCATACATCAACCAAATCGTCTTCAAGCTTACGACACCTCTCTGCAAGCTGTCACTCTGCTTGTTGTATCGAACCATGTGCTCCACATCGACTGATCGCATCATCCGAATGACCAGGCTCGCCATATGGGGTACTATCTACCTCATTGTGGGAGTCTACACCTCAGCCTTCTTAATCAGCATCTTCCAATGCACACCCATCAGCAAGACCTGGGACAAGAAGGTGAACGGCACCTGTATCGATCTGGTAGCGTTCCGCATGAGCACTGCTGTATTCAACCTGATCACCAGTGTGTTAGTCATCACCATTCCCATCCCAACACTCGTTAGGCTCAAGAAACACCGGCCAGAAGTTAAACAACTCATAGGTCTCATTCTCCTTGGATCTGTCCATACAGGCCTTTCTATCGCTCGATTTGTGATAATGTTCTACCCTGGCCCACTTACAAAGACTGAGCCTCAGTACACGCATATCTTCAACAACGTACTTGCAGTCATCGAGATGCACACTGGAATACTCGTCGCAACCTTAGTAGTCATGCGCCCGACATTTCAGGCCATGTACAAGCTCATCAACCCCTCGTATCAACTTCATGGCGATGCAATGTACTATGGAAAACGGAGCAGTCGAGGAGTGGGCAGCTCGTACCAGATGCAGTCGCTCAAGGCAAAGAATAAGAGAAAGGACCAGTTCAGTATACTTGAGACGACTGAGATTCGTATTTTGGAGGATGTTGCTGAGCCGGGTGTTGGTGAGCAAGTGAGCAACGATAGAAGGGAGTTTCAGACACACATTCACGGGAAGGGCTATGGACATGTTTGAGAATGTACGAGAGTCGACGAGTTAGGTTGGAAATATGAGAAAGTATGAATTACTCCAGTACTGTCAGTACCGTGCAGTGACGATTGGCTTGCGTGAATTTTTGGAACGAGACGCGATGAGGCGTGGTAAGCGCCAAAAAAGGTTTCTTGAACTCAAGCTTGCGTCTTGAGGTGGACAAGTCTCTGTTCAGACATAGAGAGGTAAAATGACGACACAAAAATTCTCATACGTGCTTGCGTTTCTTGCTGTTGACGCTGAGCTCGGTCGGTTCATGATCGATGTGGAGAGTCAGCTGCTTCGGCAAAGCGAAGTCATGGACTATAGTAGAGCCTGTATGGCGTGCCTGGCCGCACAGATTGCAAGTCTTGCGTGGGAAGCCGAGATTTGGTATCCTACCATTATGTCTCTCTGAACGGCTCAGACAGAGCCATGCTGGCTTCAAGCCGCATTCTGCTGTAATGTTGATCTTGTCGAAATTGCAGCTAGAAGCGTCTTTGACCGAGTCTGTGAAGGCGTGTTCCACCGATAGAACTTGTTACCGTTGGCAGCGACTTACCATGTCTTCGAGGGCGGAGAGAGGTCGATGTTGCTCAAGGCTGTTTCGCTGGTAGTCCAGTTGACATTTCGGGTTGAGCCAGGATCGAAGAACTCATTGCACGGAGATAACAACTCATCGGGAGTATGTTTCACACCTTCTTGTTCTTCGACGTCCTCGATGATGGCGATGCGCTCATTCCTTGATAATGTTGTGTCGACTTGACCAGAAGTTAAGCCATTGAGATATGCTGAGCATTCTTTTGCCTTCTATGCAATAGCTAGCTCGGTTGCTAACGACTCCATGCATGATTCGCGGGTACTATCGTTTGATGCGATCTCATTCATGTCATGCATCTCTGGGACACCGTCAATTGTATGCGCCTTTCTCTAGTTTCGGGAAGAAGATCCTTCCAGGGTGCTGACAGCCCTCGAGAGGCCCGAGATGTGAGAACAACATTGTATCAAATTTACATACGCCTGATCTGATGCTGTCGCGACATATTGGGGCACTCTGGTCCCCAGGATAGCGACATTGAATGTCTCGGACCTTAGTTCTATTTCCAATGTAGTCGCAGAACAAAGCCGTTCGCTATAATTGCCGTTGCTGTCTTCGTTCAAGAAGAGATGAGGTAGGCAGAACAAAAGTCTCTTCACATGCGCTCCAAACCCGCATACAGTCAGTAATACCCCAGGAAGTGGTATAGAAAGCGTCTCTCATCTGAGCATTGGTTCAGAGCAGCCGTAGAAAATCGCAAACACGGCACAAGCGTGGTGATAAGGAAGCACAGAAACTGGATTGGCGAAAGTGAGCATACATATGTCTCTGTCAGGAAGTCGTCCCGAGAGACGAAGAGAATAGAGAGAAGATAGTATGAAAATAGGCTTCGTTGTAAGCCATCAGAGCCTACGTGGATGTTCATGCAAGCAGAGGCGACACTTCGCTTACCCCGAAAAAAAAGCGTTCGTGTTTCAAAGTCTCTCGTATCTGCTCCTTGGCCGACCAGCAGTACAGCTCTCGATTTGTGTCGCCAATCATCGCTTTGCCTGTCGATCGTCAGATCGCACCCCGAGTCACATCAACTTCACTTACCAAGTAATGGGAACTTTATTAGCAGCCATAGGAAGCAGTACATGACATACTCCTTAACAATTCCGACGCTAGCTTTCCGTCCGGCCAGTTTCTTTCCGCGTTCGACGATCTTGTTGATTCTGGGAGAGCGAATCTTGTGGAAGATCTCGACAGCCTGATCGATAATCCATTTTTCTGATGCATTACCGTATCGTTCATCATCGAGCAATTCAGCAAGTAGCAGGACGAAAGTCTGGGAGTCTTCCAGAGCCTGGCTGGCACCTTGACCTGTCGTCGGATCCATTGCATGCGCTGCATCTCCGACCAGTACTATGCCTCGCTCACCCCAGTGTGGGAGCTCTGGCATAATCCAGGTCGGGTATATGGATTCGACATCTGCGTTCTTGACGATGTCCACGACGACCGGGTCTTTCCAGTTCTTGTGTCGTTCAAGCAGAGCGTGTTTAATGGCTTGAGGATCGACATCCCTGGTGTCAGGCAGGCTTGAAGTCTCGAATGTGGACCACCACATGAGCTGCTTGGCAGATACCGGCCCACCTGAAGCGTAACCGAAGAAGCCATTGCCACCAAACTCGAAGACCATGGCTTTTCTATTGGAGATGATGGGAGGAATCGTGGTGTTGTGGAAGCCTCCGACACCAGATTGCCCGCTGTAGGTTGTCAGTGGATGACTTGAGGTAAGATCTGACACATGATCCTCACCTGTATACCGGATTGTATTTCTCGCTGTCGCCAAAGAGCGCCTTTCGTACTACGCTTTTGACGCCGTCGGCACCGATGACCAAGTCTGCATCGTCTACCTCTTTTTGCCCTTGCTCATCGAGCATATGCACTTGCAAACGCAGCCTGGGCTTGTCCGTGTTCCTGACGACTTTCAGAACCTTCTTGTGCTTGATTACGTCCTGTCCATGCTTCTCAATCACGTACTGCCTGAGCGTGTGCCAGAGTCCATGTCGCGAACTTGCAATGCACACCTCTTCGGCATCGCCCTCCGCTCTTACAGCTTTGTCGCTCGTGCTCTGGATGCCCAATGTCCAGTCATTAGCTCCTTTAAAGAAAAAATTCTCTGCCGGAAATCCCTGCGCAACAACTCTGTCGTGAAGATCGAGGCTCAGGTCACGTAGTACGCGCATGCCATTAGGTGAGACGCCGAGCCCACCACCTACAATAGCTGTCGACTCGGATAAGGCATTGAGGTTGACTGACTGATTGAGACGATCTAATGAAGAGGTGCCTGAAGCTGTTGAACGAGGTTTGTGTGACTCGTATACAGTGATAATGTGTCTTGAGGAGTTGGGGAGGCGTTTGCGGAGATGCAGGTAGGTAGATAGACCTGCTATGCCCCCGCCGACGATAATGATCTTCATGGCGACCTGCGAAAGAGAGCTTTGAAGCTGCAAGTAACTAGTGTCATCGCAACGACAACTCGCTCGAGCTGCAACTCTATACTAGTAGTGCCTTAGGCAACAGGTACTCAATCTGAGCCAGCTGAAAGAGCACGCGATACAACAGACGCGTAGTCAATACGAGAGACACGAACAGGCAGCAACATTTGCTGCCTGCCATCCAACAAATCAAACATCCAGCTGCACCGCAGCCATTACGCAATGCAAAAAGACGATGTAAGGGCAGTAAGTAGTAACCTCCCTCCCTGCGGGTCGAACAACCCCCCACGCCGCACAAAACCACCGATACTTCCACCTTGAACGCTTCTTACTTCCGCCGCACCTTGGAAATTGCTATACACCGGTAGCAAGAGTCTGCTACGGTTATTCCTACACGTGTGTGCATTATTGTAGCGAAAAATTACCGCTGTGTTGACGCCTTCCGCGCCCGTTCCGTAAAGTGCATTGTCTTGCTGCGAAATATGCCCCTTCCTCTGCAGCAGCACCACGACACTCTTACTGCTTTTTAAAGATACAGACATGTTCCAGTAAAGCCCAATAGCGTTGTAGCACTATGCAGACGTCGCTAGAAGCGTTGTGGCTGCAGTCCCGCAAAGTTCTACACAATCTCGACGTGCGATCTGGTACCTCAAAGTCGAACGCTGCTAATACTAAGTGACTGCTTAGGGTCGTCAGGCTGTAGGCTGAAGGCTGTCAGGCTGAGACCAAGCAAGCGCTGTGCCGCAGACACCATCGTCGCAGACTCTGTCACTGTAAACACACCACCGTTGGTGCATGCTCTTGTACAGCAATGCCATGGCCTCTACAGCATCTAATGTAGCGTTCGGCAACGCATATTCCAGCGTCCAAGCTCGCACTATTAACGGCTCTGTCCACATTGATACGTTGCGGGACCGCCCGAGGGCCGTCAAGCTGTAGCAGACACGTCAAACAGGACTCAACGATACCCTCGGTCGTCTACCGCACGCTGAAGATGCGCCTTTCAATTCGTACACTAAGCAGCACGAGCCTGCGTGCCTCCCCGACACGCGTGTCGACCTCCTCAATGAGATACACAGCTGGGCCGATGGCCAAGATGAGCGGTGCATCTTCTGGCTGAGCGGGCTGGCGGGCACGGGCAAGTCGACCATCGCCCGGACGGTGGCGCGCAGGTACCACGACAGGCAGCGTCTGGCGGCGAGCTTCTTCTTCTCGCGCGGCGGCGGCGACGTTGGGCATGCGGGCAAGTTTGTGACGAGCGTCGCAGTGCAGTTCGCGCAGAGCGTGCCAGCAGTGCGGCAGCACATCAGCGACGCTGTTGCCGAGCGCAGCGACATTGTAAGCCAGTCGCTGCGCGACCAGTGGCAGCACCTCGTCTGCCGTCCGCTGTCGATGCTGCACGAGCCAGAAGCACGGCCAGAAACATACATCGTAGTCGTCGATGCGCTCGACGAGTGCAACAGCGACAGCAACATCCGCATCATCGTGCGGCTGCTGGCCGAGGTGCGGTTGTTGTTGTTGTTGTTGTTGATAGGCGTCCGGCAGGTAGCGGACTCGGAACACAAGGACGTTATGTTGCACTGCATATCGCCGTCGATTGTTGAACACGACATAGGACTCTGGCACAGACGAGCACTTCGAGATCCTGCCCGAACAGCGATTGGACAGCATATACCTTACAGTGCTTAAGAGCCCCATTCGCAGATACAGGAAACAGGAAAGGAAGAGATGGTACACGCTGATAAGAGAGACACTCGGGGCCATCGTGCTTCTGCAATCGCCGCTTTCTGCATCTTCGCTGGCTCGGCTACTCCGCGTTCCTGCAGAGGATGTGCATCGAACGCTGTATGAGCTGCACTCGGTTGTAGATGTCCCATAAGATTCGAACTGGCCAGTGCGCTTGCACCACCCTTCGTTCCGCGACTCCTTACTCAATAGAAAGAGATGCGGCGACGACAGCTTTTGCGTAGAGGAGAGGAGCCCACATGAGAAGCTGGCGTCTCGCTGCCTTGAGCTCATGTCAGCGCCTGGCGGCCTTCGGCAGGACATATACGGTCTTTCGAAGCCCGGGATGCTGAGAAGCGAGATAGGAGAGGAAGTAGTGGCTGACAGCCTGCCGCCCGAGCTGCAGTATGCGTGCCGCTACTGGGTCGAGCACTTTGAGCGCAGCCAGCAGAGAATCGCCGACGGAGACACAGTGCACATCTTTCTACAGAGGCATCTTTTGCACTGGCTCGAAGCGATGAGCCTGATGGGAGAGACAGGCCAGTGCGTGCGCTTGCTGGCAAGGCTGCAGGCGTTGGTATCGGTAAGAGTCAGTGCGTGGCAGACGCCATAAGACAGACACTGACTTGCGACGCAGTCATCTGGAAGCACGTGTGCAGGCTTTCTCCGCGATGCAAATCGATTTGTGCTGCGCTTCTGTTCAATCCTAGCAGATGCACCCCTGCAGGCATACTCGTCAACCCTTGTATCTAAACCTCATGTCTCCGAGGTACCTGCTCGCACGTTAAGGCTGCATGAAACCTTGTGCGACAGCAGCCACCACGCTTGTAGCGACTCTTGCGTAGTGTTGCAATGTTAGCAGGTCTCAGTAGAGCTTGTTTATATGTTTTGGGAGCAGCAATACTGCTGTGGTGCCGCTATAGTGGAAGAAGTGTGTTTTGCCGCCGAACCGGTCACTGCACAGAACAGGCACAGACAACGTCAACGCGGAGGTAATTTTTAGTTGCGAAGGCCTTCGCAGGTGTAGAATTATCGAGAGCAGAGTATGACGTTCAGTGTATAACGATAAGTGGGGTATGGTGGAAGCACAAGTTCGAAGTACCACCGGTGGTTTTGTTCGGTGCGGCGAGGCAGGGAGGGCGACGTCGTTAAGCGAGAAGCAAAAAGAAGGTCAGAAATGCAAAAATATCGGTCGAGCCACCAGCCCAACACACGCCCTTCAACCCAAACGGGAGTATTCCAGCGCCGCCGTCTCATGGTGAATACCTGACTGCTGAATTTCTTCACTCGTCGATTGCATTCATTGCTTAGGTTCGTCCAGCATCCCGAGTTACCTACGGGAGTGAAGCGAACACCACAAGACTCGAACTGGGCTCCTGCCAAGGTGTGCACTGAAAGGTGTGCGTGGATAACGGTGAACCTTCCGATGAAGACCCATTACAGGTAACGTGATTTCCAAATTATAATCTTATATACTCAAATTGAACTTTCGGACCTGAGCAAGTTGTATTGTGTTCGATGAATGTTGCACTCGTCTTGTAGGCCCTCGCTCGTGCTGGAGTGGGGTCAAGCAGTCAGCTTTCGATTGGTTGGTCACACTTCTGACATCGCAGCTTCCTGGACTTCAACTTCCCCGAGCCATGACGCGATCACTCCTGACATCTCCACTTGCACTAGCCTTCGCGGGGCCCTGCAGGACGAAGCCGAGGGATTGCCCGTGGTGCTCGGTGTGAGCTCAGTGCTTTGAGCAATTTCCCTTACTCTCGCGTTTGCTGTATCTTCGTAGTTGGTCACCACTTCGCACGCAGTCCAAATATTGAATGCACAGCAAACAGTCACTCTGGCCGTCACAAACATGACCAAATTGTGTAAATACTATTGCGACAGCGGACCATTGTCGCCAACGCGACCGGACAACAAGGTACTCGATTGGTCGCGATCATCCATCATGGTCTTCACCCTTCACGCGTCACATATATGGACTACAAGATGATGCAACGACAGCAGCAGCGTTTGCGATTACTTCAACAGCCTCCAAGGCTTACACTGTACCTACCCTGGATACATCGATCACGTCAAAGACGCTACTGCCAAACAATACACGATCAGCCAGTACACCTCTACCTACCTATTCTCAAACCATCTCACCATCACATCTGCAACATAGCACACTCTTTACGTTGATAGCACATCATACGGACATATACCTGCATGGCTACTCCAGCTGCTCCTCCCAAATTAGGGCTCAATCTCGTCTCGGCTACCGTACCTCCAGAGATCATCCTCAAGATCATACAGTATCTCCCGTTTGACAACGGCAAAGATATCCTCAGACTCCAACACGTGCATCCGCGACTACGAGACCTCCTCGGAAATTACGAACGATCGCTTACACGGACTTTCATGAACCGAGAGCTACCGCACGCATCGACAGACTTCCCGTGCTGTGCCAAGTTTGGGTATCGATGTCTGGCGGAATGCGTAAAGAGATACGATGTTGTGGATGATGTGATGGACGCGCTGTCGTCGCGGCAGAATTGCTACGCAGTGGACGAGCACAACATGGCCTTGCTGAATGCCGGATTACTGCTCATATATCGCATAGCGTCTCTGGGTGAGCTTCAGAAGCACATGTTGGGTCAAGAACAAGAACGCTAACACCTGCGCAGAAGACCACAACACCAAACTCACGTTCATCAAATCCCTCCCTCGCGACCCCCTCACAGCGGTATACCTCACGCTCCATAACTCCACGCTCACAGCGCGCTATCATGGTTCGGGCTGGATCAATCAGCGCACATACGGCCGCTTCATGGACGCGAACCAGATTTCGCTGCGCAACGAACTTGAGTTCTGCTTTGCTGAGGCCGCTCTCACATTGGGACCAGAGTTCATCTCAGACCTTCTGCTGCGACCAACGAAACCAGGCGCTGAAGCTACATTCCTGAACTTCTACCACGATCATGGGACGCATGATTGGGAGTGGCCAGGGTGGGGCGAGGGGAAGGGTGAGTTCAACCCGCCTAGGACGCAGGGGCCGAAGAAGCAGTCTTGGAGCATGGGAAGGAGCTTATTTACAACCCTGTTGGAGAGGCTAGCGGAATGCTTAAAATGCTCGTTGGATGAAGTGCGGACAAGAATAGAGGAGCAGACCAACGACCCAGATCATCCCTTATCATACTTGAACTTGTATGGCAAGGCGCGGCTGATGGAGGGTCGGAATTGGGACTGGGCAGAGGAGGAGCAGCAGAAAGGGCGGCGGGATTCAGTCCATTCCTAGCATATGTACAGCACACAAACACCAAGTCATGCAACCCCATCTAGTCCAGCGCAGCATACACATCCGTCCTCCTCGCCAACGGAATCTCCCTCCTAATCTTCTCCACATACTCGACATCAATCTCCGCAACCGCAATCTCGCCCTCATCCGACCCCCTCCCCTTCTCATCCACCTCGCCTCCCAACTCCGCCACCACCTTCCCCCACGGATCAACAATCATGCTATGCCCATAACTATGTCTCTTTCCCTCCTCGTCATGCTTGCCCACCTGCGCCGCAGCAATGACATAACTCTGCGTCTCGATCGCGCGGGCTCGTAACAGCATATGCCAATGCCCCGCCTTTCCTGTCGCCGTGGTAAATGCAGAGGGGTAGGTAATGATGTGCGCACCGCGCTGAGCGTACGCTAGCCCGGGCTCAGGGAAACGCATATCAAAGCAAATTTGCGGACCGATCTTGCCCAGCGCGGTGTCAAAAGGTTGAGGGAGTTCGGAGCCGCGCTCTACAGACTTGGATTCTCGCAGGCTGGGCCCGTCCTTGATGTCGACGTCGAAGAGATGCAGCTTTTGGTAGCGGTTTGTGATGTGGCCCTCTTCATTGATCCAGATCAAGGTGTTCTTCGACTTGTCTCCGGACGCTGGTTCGTGGATGCCCACGTGAATGGGCAGTTTATACTGTTTTGCGGAAGACAATAGACCTTGGACGAATTCGGAATCTTCGACGGATTTACACAGCTTGAGCGAGGGGTTCGTGTTGATGTAGTCTGAGGCTTCGGGCAGGAAGAGCGCGGAGGCACCGGCTTCTGAGGCTTTTTTGACGAGGCTTTGGCATTGGTGGAGGTTGTGGGTGAGGGAGGCTGTGGAGCGGATTTGTCCTACTGCCTATATGGGTGTTAGTTTGCGTTGTATCAAAAGACTCCATCATGCATTGTAGTTGGTCTTGAGGTGTGTCTTTGGGGTTCGTTGAGGAGACATTGAGTGGCGAAGACCATTGCAGCGTTGTCTTGTCCTCGGAGTACGCCACCATAGGTTGTTGAGCCTCGAAGGACCAACGCAATGCAAGATGAAAGAATCCGTCAAGGAAGACATGAACCTACTGCTAGAGGCATCTTGATCGCTTTCTATGTTGATAGATATTTGGTTTTCTGTAGCTGTCAAAGTATACCTTCTGTGCTTGGAAAGAGAGACCGATTCAATCACGTCGTCACTGCGATCGATGGACGGCGTTGCACTAGGAAGACTAAGACCAGATTAGGCTCACGCGTCCATGTCCGCTGCAGCGCCTGACGATCTGTTGACATTGTTTGAGCATGCATTGTCATTTCCGCGGATACAACGAAGTGACTTGAAGCAATCGTGAAAGCCGTGGAACGATGCAAGGGCCGAAGCGCTCTTGCCCTGCAGGGTAAACCGGCCCAATCAGGTATTCTGCAAGGCTGCGTAAGTTGGCCGGGGCCGTGCTAGGCGCATCATTTGGCAGCGCGCCATGGATCTCAGCATTGCGCGGCTGTCAGAAGCCACGACGACGCTGTTGACACGTTTCGTGGAGTGGAAATTACGACGAATGCCAGCTCCTTCAAGTCTACCCACACGCCCATCCATAACCCTAGTCCCCCAAGATTGGCGCTCGACAAGGTAACGATCCCCATCTCACCTCCGAAGTCCCCGCAACACGCTACTCGGCGTACCACGTACACATACTCCACGCTGGCCTTTGGCGCACACAAGCAATGCATAGATCCAGACGAAGAGCGAGTCCACGGTGAATGCTAGTAGGGCTGCCTGCGTGTAGGCAAGCACAACATCTGAAACGAGGAAGGAACCATCAAGATGAGCGGAAAGAACTGGTGGAATAGCGCAATATCGGGCCTGGAGTCGCGGCTCGACACCATCTTGGCTGAGGACGGCCAAACGAGCGCAAAGCCGGCAGACGCTGCCACGAAGCCTGATGGCAGCGAAAAGGCGGCTGTAGACAAGAAATTGGCGGTTGAGCAGGGCGGATTGTCGCGCAATTCGTCCCGAAGCAGGCCGAATTCAAGACTGCAAGATCGTCTAGCGAAAGCTGTGACTAAGGGCACGGAGAATGCGAGGTCATCGTCAGATTTGGGGTCGCGACCGGAGAGCCCAGCTTTACGAAGCCCAGGGATCATGGCTGCCGCCGATACTGAGAGGACAAGCATAGACTCGAAGGTCTTGGAGCTTGCAGCTGCGCCAACAGCAGCTACGGAGGCAGAGCCGGCCGAAGTAGACGAAGAGAAGAAGGATAATATCACGCAACCTTCAACTGAGGCGGCAGCGCCTGTGACTTCGCCTCCTGTAACATCACCGCCGACCACACCACTCGTAGCCGAACAGCCAGCGGCCACTCGCATGCCTACCATGTCCATACCATCCATTGTTACACCGCAAACGTCCTCGCCACGGCAATCGATCGACAGCAACCCTTCACGGCCATCGATTGACCTCTCCACGCCCGTCGAGCCCGAGCTGCCTTCTACACGAGACCCTGACGTCCTTGCATCCGAGCTGTCGAACTTGCAAAGAGCGCACGAGGAGACTGTCCGCGGGCACCGGGATGAGCTCAACTCACACTTGGAGCGCATTGATGCTCTGCAGTCCAAGCTCACGTACCTTTCTCGACAGCTGGCCGCTTCGGCAAAGGCAGCTTCAGCAGAGGCAGAGGCAACACCACAGGACAAAAAGCTGGCAGAGAAGGACGGCCAGATAGCAGCACTCATGGAAGAAGGGCAGAAGCTGTCCAAGACTGAGATGAAGCACATGACGACCCTCAAGCAATTGCGTGCAAAGGGGCAAGAGCAGAACAAGGAAATCAGTGCGCTAAAGCAGCGGTTGGCAAAAGCTGAGAAGAGCATCACGGAACAGTCAGAGCGAGTCCAGCGAGCAGAAGCCGGTGAGAAGGCTGCGCAGGAGAAGCTGAAGGTCGTGGACAAAATCGAGAAGGATATCAACACTGTTAGGGCAGAGCGAGAGGAGGCCAATTTGACGATGACGGAACTCCGGAAGCAATTGACTGAAGCGCTGTCGCGGGCAGAAGATGCGGAGAAGAGAGTCAAGACTGGAGCTTTGGAGGCCGAGAAGAGGGTCACCGCATCGCTGCAAGAGGACCTTGATAATCTGCGCATCGAAAAGAAGCTCGCTGAGGATCGCGCAAAGAAGGAAATCCAGGCTGCTCAGGAGCAGGCGAAGAGCCAGCAGGAGAAGGCAAACGTCACCGAGCTGGAGCTACGCGGCGAGATTGCTGTACGTCAAATCGATCATCTTTTGCCGACCACTACTGACTTCCCTAACAGAACCTTGAATCTAAACTCGAGCTGCTCCGCAGCCGGTCTGAGGAGGCAACTTCATCCGCTACAGGCGATTCGCAAGCCAAGTTACTACGACAGATCGAAATGCTGCAGACGCAGTACTCGCTTGCTTCAGAAAATTGGCAAGGCATTGAGTCCACTCTCACATCTCGAGTAACAGCACTTGAGAAGGACCGTGATGAAACGGCGAAACGCGAGTCGGACATCAGACGGAAAGCGAGGGATGCCAACTCCAAGGCCAGACGTCTTGAGGATGAGTTGGACAATATCAATGAGCGAGCCAGGGCTCTCGAACACGATCTGACTGAGCAACAATCAGCAGCACAGAAACTGCAAAGTCGCCTCACGGCAGCGGAAACAGCTGCACAAGACGCCAAAGCCGATCTCGAGCGCGAAAAGAAAGTCTGGGAGGCCGAGTCCCAACAACGCCTCGAGGAAGAAAAGAGCAGATGGCAGCTAGAAACCCAACAACACAATCCTCTATCCGTCTCGACCCATCTCCGAGCCGACTCACCCTCAACATCGAACCGTCAACGCTCCCCCGATCCGCTGGCCATCTACAACCGACGAGCGCTCCGCTCCACAGCATCAGCCATGGACACCACCCTCTCGCCGATCGACCGCATGCTCGAAGACGCCCGCCGGCCTTCCATAAACCGCCAGAAATCCTCTCCAAGCGTCCGCACCCCTGAAATCGGCACGCCCCAGCGCCAGGATTCGAGCCTCTCTGGTCTGTCCAACCTCAGTAGCGGCGCAAATGCGCCGTATACGCCCTCCATCCATACGGTCGACTACGATGAGCCCTTTGAGAACATGTCATCTCCTCGTAGAACTATTAATGACATGATATCTGTGTCCACCGTTGGCGCGGGCCCAAGCGTGCAACTCGTGGAGCGCATGAGCGCGGCAGTCCGGCGCTTAGAGTCGGAGAAAGCGACGCATAAAGAGGAAATGGCGCGCTTGAGCGCGCAGCGCGACGAGGCACGTGAGGAGGTCGTCGCGCTGATGCGCGAAGTGGAGGAGAAGCGGGAACAAAAGAGAGAAAGGGATGCGTTGCAGAAGGAGTTAGAAGAGGTCAGGGAAAGGTACGAGACGATGCTGGAGATGCTGGGGGAGAAGACGGAGAGGGTTGAGGAGCTGGAGGGGGATCTTGTCGAGGTTAAGAAGATGTATAGAGAGCTTGTTAGTACTATGGGGCGGTGATGAGATAAGCCTTCAAGTTCAGCTCAGGCAGAAACTTGGCATGTGTGTTGAGAAGAGTAAATGCAAGCTATGCTAAACGCCGACAATGCTGGGTATATCTCGACTCTTGCGCACCTACTCTAAATCAATCCCCTCCCTCTCCGCACTCTGCAACACAAAACTCCTCGTCTTCGCGTCTGGCGCATAATCCAGTGCCACCTTCTCCCACACATCCTTCTTATCCCACTCCGCGCCCCTCTGCAACAACAACATCGCCGCATCCCCATGCCCCTCACTGATCGCGTGATGCAGCGCCGTCTGCCCATCGACATCCGTCGCGTTCAGCGGCGACTTGCCTGTGTCCAGCAAAGCCTTCATCATCGGCACGTTCCCCGCTGCGGCTGCGCGGTGCAGTGGTAACTGGCCGCGCTTGTCTTTTACGCGGGCGCTGGCGGGAGGCTTTTGGGACATGAGGGTTCGTGCGATGTCAAGGTTGTTTTTGGAGGCGCAGAAGTGCAGGGGGGTTTGGCCGGTGGAGGTTTTGGCGTTTACATCTGCGTCTTTGGTCAAGAGGAGCTCGACGACCTGTTCGCCGTCTTTTCGCGAGCAGGCCATGTGGAGAGCGGTCCAGCCGGAGCCGTCTGTGGCGTCGACGTCGAAGTTCTTGATTTGGACAAGGACTTGCACGATCGCGAGGTGGTTGAAGGAGGCGGCCCAGTGAAGGGGCAGGCGGTCGTCGGGATCGCGGAGGGAAGAGAGCTTTGGGTTTGCAGAGAGGAGTGATTCGACTTTTGATGCTGGAGCGTGTTAGTATGGTGGAATGGGGTATGAAGGTTATTGGGGTGGCTAGCATACTTTGGCCTTCGCGGCAGGCTTCGTGAATGGCGTACTTGGCCTTGTAGTCTTCTAGAGCGGCGACGGACATCTTGGATTGTGGCAATGTCGATGTGGGTTGGAGCTGAAGCTCGAGAGCTGGGAAGCTCGAGGCGGGCCGGACTTAAAAATTGCGCTAGTGGTATCTCCGTGAACCCAACCATGATCTCACTTTCGAATCTTTTCGACACTGATTCCATCAACCCCACGAAAGCCAATAATTGTTGCCCACTTCGATTTGCGATGAATGTTGCACAAAGTAAAAAAATCAATATCATGTACCTGGCTTCGACGTTGCCTTCCCCACGGGGTATCTTTTGCAAACCCCGCATTCGAACAGGGGGCCTTTCGAGATGAGCTGCGTTTCTGCAACTCAAGATGTTCTAGCGCAAGCGACAGCCGACGTCCAAGGCCGAGATACATGTTGCAGCATGGAGAAATTCTGATTCATGGATCTCGATCAGTCTGCAGATGAACATTCGCGTCTTCGGGTTATGTTGATCCAGAACCAATCCTGGAGGTACCCAGTACATACATAAGTCAAGCCACCGCACCAAAGATGAGCCGTCGTTGGTCGTTCTCTACCGGGCCTCACGATGCGTCAACAACTTTGGGCCGCAGTAGCCATTGCTACTCTGTCATCGATTGTGTATGCTCAAGCACCTCCTTCACCAGATCAGTATTGGAGGGTATCGCCGCCCATCGACTACTCCGACCCAATCTACGCAGGCTGGCCACAACTCAAGGTCGACGCTGAAGTCCTAGTCTACAAGGGAACAGAGGTCAATCGCACCTATGCTCACCACCCTGAACTCTACCATGACGGGAAACGAACGTTTCTGATGTACTCGACGGCACCCATAGACGAAGATTCGATCGGCCAGGACGCTTGGCTGTCAACATCCACAGATGGTGGCTTCACATGGTCCAGAGGCTACTCCATCTTACCAGACGCGCTGCTTCCCAATCAGACAAGCCCGGCAAACTACACCTACTGGTGCGACAACCGCATCTGGCAGCGAGCTCATCATCCCGTGGCATGGGTTCCTATCGACAAGAACACCTTGTACGCCGTATCTCAGACAACTCTCCGCTACTGCTGGGGCGATGACGCAAAGGGCACAAAAGCAGCGGGTCGAGTCGCTCGAGTTATTGACAAAGCCGGAAAGCCAGTAGGCGATCCATGTTGGACTTCGCAAAACAACTGGACCGAAGTGGTTCGCTTCAACGAAACCGTGTACGGCAAATATGGAATGAAGTTCTGCAAACATGCCAAGCAGATCGAGGCCTACCTCAAAGAGCCGCCGAAAGTACCAGCCTGGGGCACTTGGCTTTACCAGACGAAGCTCTTCGCCGCTGACGAGGTCCACGACATGCAGGAACCGACGCACTCAGTCTGGTTCGGCAACAAACTCGGCGGCTACTGGGAGCGCTTCTGGCGGGATATCTCGGGTTCGGACATCATCAGCACGGCTGTCTGGGTCGAGCACACCAGCTCTCGTACAGGCGACGACTGGTATCCGAAGGTGGAGAAACAGCATGGTAACCAGATTTTCAAGACCAACATCCCGGATGTGGGCAGCAAGCAGCATCTGGGCCTTCTGCCGAACGGCGATCGGTATCTAGTGCACAACCCGAGAAACAATACCGAGCGGTATCGTCAGCCGCTCACCATTGCTACATCACGCGGAGGTAATGGGTCATACACCGCCATCGGAGTGCTGAGAACGAACGCTAGTACGGTCATTGCGCCGGACACGAGGAAGTTAAAGAGGCTGATGTTCAGCTACCCTACGGCTATCATGGTGAACGGCAAGCTTGTAGTCGCCTACAGCGAGAACAAAGAGAACATATGGGTCAGTGTGGTAGATCCAAAGAACCTGTTGTAAACTGCAGCTTCAGAGGCTGTGTTTCCACTCGTTAGCCAGTCACTATACCAACGCTGAGCTTGCTCGTCGTGCCACTGTTGATCTAGTCCGGCTGGACTCTTTTAGCTTGCAAATCAACAGTATTGGGGTCCATAAGCCACGTACCACTTGTTGGCCACGCACAAGACCATCTTCGCAGCTGATCATTCCAGAAAATTTCCTGGTTCTTCAAAAACTCGACCCAATCAGCTTGAGCCTGCGCCTGGGCCTGATCGTGGTGGTCCTTTGTCTGTTGCTTCCTCTGGCGTCTTTGTCTTTTAGTCTCTTTGGGTCCTATTACTCCTACAGTCTCTTGCCTGCCTGATTCGACATTCTCGATCTGTTTCTTCGATAAGACCACACATCGCAGTCCGGTGTCTTGTCGGACATGGTGACCGAATCGGTCCAACTAAGCGATTTTCCGTTCTCATACCAATGCAATTGGAACGATGAACCTCAAACGTCTGCTGACATCGGAACAGACCAATGTCTCCCTCAACAGGCTCAGCTCGCAAGATTGGGCAGAGTGAACAAGCACGGCCTGAAGTTACTCGTCAAATGGCTTGAGCACGAAGAAGGAGGCAAAGGCTTTCTCCAAAGGTTCGAACAGTTCATATGGGATGACGCAAATGTCCTAGATCTGATATCGATTTCGAGTCAGGCATCTACAGATGGCTTTCTACGGCTGGAGGTCTTCAGTGGAGTATCAAAGAAATTCATTCTTGGGTATCATGCTGTTTTGAACCTTGAAAATAACGCCATGCTGCTTTCTAAGCATCGACCTCTGCCCTCAGCCGGCCTCTCGCGATCGCGTCGCCTAGACCCATGTTCGACGATCCCATGCCAGCATTGAGACGCCTGGAGGTATTCAGATTACTTTGGACACGCTCCTCCTCCTCAGCATCCTTGCGCGTTTGCTCGCGCACGCGCTCAGCACGCTGCTCCTCTGTAGTCGAGGCATCTGCTTGCATCTTCGCCAGTCGCTCAGCTGCGCTCTCCTTGCTATCTCTATCACCGCGACTACCTCCACGGTAGGGTGAACGTGACCGTCGACGATGGCTGTCTCGGTAGTCTCTGCTCTCCCGATCCCGGTGGCTGTGCCTGCGATCCCTCCTGTCGCGGTGGTCGCGGTCTCTTGAGCGCGATCGAGAACGGTCGCGGCGGCTGCGGTGGTGCCTGCTGCGGTCTCCATCCCGGTCTCTGTGCCTCCTCTCACGCTCCTTCTCCTTTGTGCGCTTCTCCTCGTACTTGGCCTGCTTCTGCGCATCCTTCATGGCCTTCAGCTGCATCTCCATCTTCTGCTTCTGGATCATGAGAAGAGGATCCTCGAGAACTTTCTTCTGTGTGTCGCGTGCTGAGTTTGCGTTTGCGTTTCCGAGTGCATCGATGCCGACGGCAGCGCCCTTCTGCAGGTCCTGGGTGTCGTTCGACTTCAGTAGCTGATCAATCCTGCGCTTGCCAAGTAGATAGCCTTCGCGCTCCTCGGTGACACCTGCGCCGTCGCCGCCGGGGCCGGAGTACATCCAGTCGACGCGCCTTGTGACAGTCTTGCCGCCTGCGGCTTCCTGCAGCCTCTGTAGCTCTTCAAGCGCGCGTTCCTCCTCTCGCTCTTTGCGCAGCTTCTCGATCTGCTTGCGCTCCTCGAGCGCTGACTTCTCCTCTTTCCATACACGCTCTTGATTCTTGCGCAAGTGGGGATGCCAGGACTTCTTGAGGTTGAGATCACCACCCATATTTGCGGCGTAAAGTAGTTATCGGTTTGTAGACGTGATAGGCGGCTCCGAGCCTGGATGTGGGTGAGAACGTGGTGGTAGTGTTGGCGCTGAGGTGAGATTATGGGGTAGTGTGATTGTTGTGGTGAAGTGAGGACGATGTTCTGAGGAAGAGAAGGCGGGACGCGCCACTTGAACCCATGCCGGCTTGGCACGCTAACGCAACCGCAGTTCGGCCCCGCTAAAATTCACGTCTCTCTCAAGCTCGGGCGAGAACAAAATATTGCATCGTCCAAACGTATGGAAAACAACAACCCCGAACCACAATCGCGAACCAGCAAAATAATCGCCTCGAAAGCCTGCGGTGCACGCTCGGAAGTCTAGAACAAGGGCCGGAAATTGCACAACATGTCCACACGCAAACGCAACGAATGGCTCGACGCCGAAGAAAGCGACGACGATGAGCGCGGCTACAGCTCGGAAGAAGAAAGCAGAGCGCACACCCTGCCCTCCGCCAAACGCCAGAAAACCGACCACTCCTCCGGCGCCTCAGACTCCGAAGACGACGCAGAACCAGACGACTCGACCTCGGACCCCATATCCAGCAAGAACGCCGAACTCGCACGCCTCGAAGAACTCGCCGCTGGCCTCCCCCAGGACCTAAAGCTCGCAGCCGACAAACTCGGCGGCAAACCCATAGACCTGAAAGCGCCCAAGAAAGACAAATCCGGCGTAATCTACATCTCCCGCGTCCCGCCGTTCATGAAGCCCACGGTCCTGCGCTCCCTCCTCACCCCCTACGGCGCCGTCGGCCGCATATTCCTGACGCCCGAAGACACAACGTCGCGGCAGCAGCGCCTGCGCGGGGGAGGCACGCGGCGCAAGCTGTTCCTCGACGGGTGGGTCGAGTTCACGCATAAAAAGGACGCAAAGTTTGTCGCTGAGAACTTGAATGCGCAGACCATGGGCGGCAAGAAGAGAGGGAGATGGCACGATGAGGTCTGGAACATCAAGTATCTGACCGGTGTGAAGTGGGCGCATCTCGTGGAGCAGATCCAGAATGAGAATGCGGAGCGCGCGGCGAGGTTGAGATTCGAGATTCAGCAGAGTAAGAAGGAGAACAAGAGGTTTTTGGAGAATGTGGAGAGGGGGAAGATGGAGAGCGGGATCAAGGCGACACGGCAGAAGAGGGGCGAGGATACGGATGGGTTGGAGGAGCGTGGTGCAACAGGCGAAGGGAAGCCGAACAAGGCAAAGAGGAGGCTGGAGTTTAAGCAGCATGCGGCGACGAGTAAGAGTGAGAAGAAGCCCGAGCCGGGGCAGGATGTGCATAGGGTGCTCAGCAAAATCTTCTGAGCGAGTGCGTGGACGAATGATACCAATGTGCGATACCAACAAGTCTAATTTCAGACGTGCAACTCTATCCATGCAGCCACTGTGCCTTTCAAGTCATGCTTTCCTGGTCTCAATAACGCCGTTTCCAATCATACAATGCCTGGGTATCTCCGTCTTCTTCTCCAACAACATCTTCCTCCCCGCCAAGCTGCTATATGGCCGTTCCTCTCTCGAAGCTCTCCCTGATCTCCGTCGTGTACCTGTTGTAAAAGCGTCCCAGCTTGTCGTTGAACTGCTTGTTCTTCTGGTTGATGTAGGTAACATCGCCCTGGTCCTGCTCATCTCTGATGCCTCGCTTCCTCCTCGCCTCCAGCCTCGCCTTCTCGCCCTTTTCAATGTCTCCAACGAGTCGGTCGATTGCTTCCTTGCTCGGCTTGTGATCGTGACTGTACTCCTCTTCGACTGCCGTGTTGATACGCCCATTCGGGTCGACCGTGTAGATCTCCCCCGAATCTGTCTCCACGAGCTGCAACAACCCAGATTGGACTTGTCGCTGGAGCTTTGTCGCTTTCTCCTCCGCATACGCCGCAAGGTCAACTTTCGACATCTGCCCAACTTGGCGTTTGTACACCTTATTCGCCTCTCCTCTATAATCCGCAAACGCATTGTTGTCCCGCGCCCGCGCCTTCTTCGCTAGCCGCTTGTCCCAGCTCTCGCTTTCCTCCACAGTGTAGTCCCAGTTTCGCTTGCGCTCGAAGTCCGGGTCGTCGGTTTTCAGCAGCTTGTAGGATGCTTTGGTGTGCGCGTCGGCCAGCTTGGAGAGTTTCGCTAGGCGTTCTGAGCGGTCTTCGGCGTCGCGGACTTCGCGCTCTGTCGCTTTGCGGCCGCTTTCTTTTTGCGCTTGGAGCGTCTTGAAGCGTGCCATGCGGGCTGCGAGGGCAGCTTTGGGGTCGGTGGAAGCTTCTGTGGATGTGACTTCTGTGGCGGTTGGCTTCAAGTCTGAGGGCGCATCCTCGGAGGGGGGTTTGGGTTTGGCCATGGTGGCTTGTGCGGGCTCTTGTTCTGTTGTGTCGGCCATGTTGGGTTGTGTTGTGGGCGTTGTTGGCAATGCTCGAGAAATGTACAAGTGGATTACGAACGCCAAGATATTAGCGCCTTTCGTGCCTTCCTCCGCTCTCCAGTTTTGTCAACGTCCCTCCGCTACACCCCACATTTCTCGATGCAGTGCTTCTAAGCTTGGAAACTGACTAGAGTTTCCAGACTGCGCCTCTCCGCTTTTGCAAAGTGACATTCATCTAGTGGCGCAGGGACTATGGCAGCAAACTAGAGCTAATGCAGGCTCCGAGGCAGCCTGGACCATAGCCGTCTGTTCAACCAACAGCAAGGCGACGAGGCAATTAATTGTGCAACAACAAGCCCGACCTCAGTGTCCATCACATGGATACATTGATGCAAGCATGACCTGATATCTAGGAAGGTCCACGATAGCGTCCGCCTGAAGTCCATACTCTCGTTATGGATTTTCTCTCCCTACTATTTCCTCTTCCAAACACCCATGTTCACCACTGCGAAAAGACTCAGTAAAGCCTGGTTACATCTCTACGTCCACTGAAGACACTTCCAAAGGATCAACTCAAGTGGTGGCGGCGAAAAGTTCCGAAGGCTCACCACGCATTTGTTAGTCGATAGGAATGTTAGCGACACAAACAGCTACAGCATTATGGCGACCACTTCCACCGCACTGTTGATACTCGTATCTCTGGCAGCTATCACGCTCCACGAGACTGTCCTTCGACGAGTCGAGATCGATCATCTAACGCTGCCAATTTTGGCAGTCAGCAGCACCGTGTATCTTGTTCTCGCTTGCTATGCTGGCTTCCTTCAAGCTACCACCTTGTTCCTGACATTCTGGTCCACTCTCTGGATATACATCGGACTATATCGTACGCTCTTCCATCCTCTTCGACGCTATCCTGGACCGCTAGGAGCGAGATTATCAAAATACTATACTGTCAAGAAAGTGATTGCTACAAGGTGGCACTGGCATCGAGTGCAGCAGGATCTACAGAAACAGTACGGGGACTACGTACGAACAGGTCCACGAGAGCTGTGCATCTTCGACCCAGAAGCGGTGCAGACCCTCTTGGGTTTCCAGTCAAAGACGAGCAAAGGTCCATTTTACGACGTGATGGAAAAGTCACTGCACCTTAATCGTGACAGACCTTGGCACCGTCAGTGAAGGAAGATCTCCATCTTTTTCGCATCTCAACGCGTTACGCCGTCAGAAGGACTCACGATAAACGGTCACTTCGTCCCGGGCGATATGATCGTGCAGATGCCACTATTCGTCCTCAATCGCGACGCTCGGAATTTCGTCAGACCCGACGAATTTCTGCCTGAGCGATGGACGACAAGCCCAGACCTTGTGATCAACCGAACAGCGTTTTTCCCGTTCTCCACCGGGCCGTACAGTTGTGTCGGCAAAACGCTGGCGTATATGGAATTGAGAAGCGTAGTTGGACGGGTGCTCAACGAGTTTGATGTCGTTTTGCCGGATGATTTCGGGGCGGAGTATTGGAACGGGGTAAGAGATCACTTCACTGCAGGGCCGCCAAGGCAGGAGGTGAGGTTCGTGAAAGTAGAGGATCGATGAATCGAGTACGTGGCTCTAAGGTCTTCATGTTGTGCATTGGCGGTTGACAGCGGATCGCGCAACCATGGTTCACGTTCGATGAACTTGCCATATACGGCACATTTGCAGTATCGTCGATTACGGCGGGATATGCTGCCTTGGCAGTGGAGCCTCGAGGTCTCTGTTCAACAGCCTCTAGTTCTCTATCCGACCTACCGAATTCGGGAAGTTTTGAAAATGCCATCGATCGCATCGAAACCTCGAGTGATAGCTCTCAATCCCATCCCTCGGTAAACCAGCCTTCGGAAACCGCCGGTGAACCTATCCCTCCACTAAGCGCAAATCCTCCACGTCATAGCGTACTGTGCCTTCCGATGGCGGGGACATGCCAAGCCGCGCTGTGTCGGAACTTCAACACTTGTCTCTTCGTCCTTCCGACAACTTCATCCGCATCTGGGGTTGCCCTTTACGTTACACAATACGGAGGTACGATCATTGAGCAACAGAATTGATCCTTGTGAACTGACGTGAAATTTCACAGCATCTGAAACTTATGCAGCCCCATGAGAGATCCGTAATTTTCTCCTGGCTGGTTCTTGAGGTTCAATCGATCCAGCAGTGCGAGATTAAGCGAAAGCATTCAAGTCGCTGTGCAGCGAATTAGTGCCAGTTCTGTAAATGACCTCATATCACGTAGAGCCTCCAGAGAAGCGGCGTCGAGTCGATCGTGTTACGGCAGCATGTGATCTTTGCAAAAAGCGAAAGGTCAAATGTGACGGTGAACAGCCATGCGCGTACTGTCAACGGAAAGGTCGCGCAGATACGTGTACATTCACTGCGCCGAAAGTGCGCGGCGTACGATCTGCTGGACATACTCCGAACGGTCCCACACCTTCGCACGTGTAAGTCTCGAAAGACTTGTTGCCACGATTAGGGAGGGACTTTCCTCGAGAGCAACAACATCCGAATCACGTCGAAGCTGACCGATTGAAGTGATGAGCAAAGAACTGCACATTCGACCCCCCGTCGAAGAAGTGAGGAGGGTCTTACTGCTATCGGAACATCACTCTCCCCAACAATAAGCAGGGATGAACACCCCGAAGATACAGCTGTACCTTTGGAGGGTCGTATACTACGTGACGCGCAGGGGAAAGTAATCTTTGTAGGCGATTGCGCGCCCCTATCCTTTTTGCAGACCGTCAGACATCTGATCGCATCCACTGTTGATGCAGATGCTTTGCCCGCACAATCTTCTCGGGATTCTATTATTGAAGTTGCTCGACCAGGATCAGCCGACCAACAACAATCCTTATCAGTATCACTCCACGAAGTGCGGCCACTGGTTCAGCAATATACTGTAGCTGTCAGTGGCTTGGTAGATCTGTTCGAGCACGATCAGCTACTAAGCGAGATAAGCTCATGGGCCACAGGTGCAATTGCACGTCCCCACGAGTCTGCAGCTGCAGTGTTCTATCTTGTGCTTGCAGTTGGCGCGCAAGAGAATCAAGATGCCAAAGCAGAGGCATGGTTTACTTATGCTCAGGATTTACTACTAAAGCATCTGGCTAACAGCATGAATATTTCAACCGTTCAAGGATTTGCGCTCGTTGCGATCTACATGCTTCGGGCTTTCCAGCCCAACGGCGCCTATCTTTACTTCTGTAAGCTTTAAGGGCTCAACAACGGCCCGGGAAGGTTGCTAACAAGTTGCAGCTTTGGCCGCTCGTACTGCTTACGCAATTGGCCTACATCGAACAGAAGTCAACGCCTCATTCGGAGAGTCCATCAAACTTGTCAGAGATCGTATATGGAAGAGCGTCCGCGTTGTCGACCAGCTCATAAGCAACCTGCTAGGCCGGCCGCCATCAACTTCGGATGTGGATTGCACCGTCAAGTACAGTGTTGCAGAAGTCGCCGATGACATGAACGCACAAATACTCGACACAAGCGTGCAGATCTTTATGATCATCGAACGCGTCGTCGTTGAAGTGTACTCTCGCAAACGGATTTCTCTACGCATCGCAAACTATGTTTCTCGCCAACTAAGGACTTGGGCGTCAAACTGGCTTCAACCTTTGCACGAAGCCACCAGTCGAGCAAATTTAGGTACTTCATCGCCAGAGGCAGCTGTCGGTGCTTGCTCTACGCTATGCTCCTACTACTACGGCATCATGCTACTAACACGACCGTTCCTGATTTACGAGCTGTACGAGTATATGGGCGCTTCTCTGAAGGGTAGCGGTACGCAAGGCGAACATGAGGAGAAACGAAAATATGCCGACGCCGCACTCGATGCCGCCTCGTCTTTCGTGGACACATTACAGACTGTAATACATACCGGCAAAATGCCTCGTAGGATGCCACTCATAGTGTAAGTTGCCCCACGTGCATATCGCTATGGTCAATCAATAACTAACTGAGACAGGTCTTGGCTTTTCACCACCTCACTCGTGCTGGCAGTTGGCGTGCTAGGTCACTCAGGAATGACCCTCAAGGACGACTGTCAAGCTTCAATTCAATGTCTCGACTACTTCGGCAAAGTCGATCCACATGCTCGACAATACTCCCTCACCGTACAGTCCTTGCTGAGGACGACGACTTCACATGTCAGACAACGAGAACAGCGCTTGCGATCGCAACAAAAGCAGGCCTCATCACAATTATTTGGATTGCTACCTTCAGCTACTAATACGCCACGACAAGACATCATTCATCGTCGCCGCCAATCTACTGTGCAACCTTTCACTTCATCCGTTCCGGAGCAGGAAAATGCCATTGCTTCCGCGCCTTCCGACTGGACTATATACGACGCCGACTTTTTCTCGATGCCTTGGATGAACGAGAATGATCAAGGTTTACAAGGCTTCCTGCAACCAGGGACACATACCTTCGACGGAGCATCCATTGCCGATATACCACTCTTCCCTATGTACGATCAACAAAGCGGTGGAAGCTTCCTATGAGCGAACAAATCAAACATCTTTACCAGATAACGCTCAGAACGTCCAAAAAAGAAAACTATAGCTGCAGACAGCTTCGGACCGTGACATTGGATATAACGTCCAGCCACGAGCAGATCGTCTTGTCACACGTGGCGGCTCGTGCTATTGCACATGACCTCTCATGTGGTCCCAGATGACGACGCCTCACGAGACGGTAGCCTCGTTCGTCTCGTCTCTAGATGTGCGCAGGAACGGAATGAGCTTGGTTCCACCAGTGCCGACTAACTCCTGCGTCTGCGGCTTTTCTGACGCCATTTTGGTGCTCATAGATGCGATGTCCTTGCGGTTCGAGAATTGTGCTGGCCTACCCTGACGGGCAGGAATGATAATGTACCTCGTAACAAGAGCGATGTGGATGTCTCGGAATCGACTCAGCGCGGCGACAGCCTCGTTGTAAGCCTCCAGAAGTTCGGTATCGTCTTGGTGCGAGTCAACATAGCTGCGAATGTTTGCGATGGACTCAATTTCGTCCAAGAACCTCTTGTGTGGGCCAGGCATGTAGTTGCGCATCTCAGCGTGGAAGTTACCACATCGAGAGTGGTTGACTGAAAGCGCGGCATCGAAAAACTGCAAGAGCGAACTTTGTCCGTTGCTACCACCACGGTACTTCCTCCACTGTCCCTTGCCATTGCCTTCATCGTAGAAGACACCGTTCAACAAACCAGCAGCCTCCATGTTCATGCTACCAGCCAAGAGTGGCCGAATGGTGTAGTAAAATTTCTGCGGGTTGCAACGCTCGTCCATACGCTCCAGTAATCTGCCGATATCCTGCATGCTCTCGGTAAAGTATCTCAACCCAGAGATGATTGCAGGAACATCGTCATGGTCGACTGCCTCCATAGCTGCCAGCATGATGTGGAGTAACGGCCCTGCCCTGGCTTCCATGGCGTTCGAGATGATGAGGAACCATGACTCGTCATCGGTCCCTGTGGCTGTGTGTAGCGCTACCAAATTATCCGGTTGAGTAAGATTGGCACCCTTCTCGAGTGGCCTCCAGTTCCAGAGGTTCAGTGCTGCGTATGTCGCTACCGGGTGCACCTCGAGGCGCTCAGCTGCTTTCAAGAAGGGAACGGAGATGGCAGGGGGTAAGCGCTAAATATCTTATCAGCAAAGGGCGGCCCTGGTAGAACGGATATCGACAACTCACTTCTGATGGCTCTGGCCCTTGCCATATGTAGCCTTGGGTAATGACTGCCAGCATTGAGTATGCTCGTTGCCATTCTGCCTCAGTCCCGAGATATCTTGTATCGAGAACAGGCAGTTCGTCAACTCGTCGGCGAACGTGTTGTGTCTCGATGAGAGTGGGCAATACTTCGATGATAGATTCCCACGGTTGGTAGTAATCGTTCGGTAGGCGGGTCAGCGGCGCACTTGCAGGCAAGAAGCCATTTTTTGAGATGCCGTACGATGGCAGGGCAGCTGCAGAGGGAAGAACTTCGACTTTGTGAGGGCTCATGGTGGATGGTGTGCGTGGTTGCAAAGGGTGGATTGGCTTCTTGGAGAATACATCGCTACTTAACGGTCTCTGACATTGCTTTTACATGCGAAAAACAGGATCCACTTTATTATTACCATCCATGAATCTCATGCTCGCAACGGTGAAGGCTTAACGTCGGGACCTTAGTTGAGCGTCGGAACGGATGCTCAACGGAACCACGTCCGACTACCTCCGAAGACGGAGGGTGCCCTTCCATCTTACCTTAGTGGCGATGAAACCGTCGGATGCAGTCAACGGAAGCAACTCCACAACTTTTGCAGGACGTAATGTATATATATCAGCGATGTATCACCCCACCATCTGCTCATTCACATCCTACACTCCTCCGGCATTGCGCATTTCACATCGACTTCAAGTGCTGAATCATGATGGACGCGACTTCCGCTATCAACCAGCTCCGACAGGGCCAGAAGCCAGCATGGCCAGCTAACGCCGACTCGCTGGAGTTCGCACAATCTCTTGACAACAGCAACGAGATCCTGAAGACCTTCCGAGAAGAGTTCGTTGTCCCCACAAAGGCCCAGCTTGCGCGGAAACAGCTCAAGGACGATGCGAAGACCGCGGCGAAAGCGAACAGCTCGGATGACGAAGGCATCTACTTCTGCGGCAACTCGCTCGGCCTCCAGCCGAAGGCCGTCAGGGAGCACCTGAACGCCTACCTGAAGACTTGGGGATCCATTGCCGTTGGCGGCCACTTCACAAACTTCGAGGACTCGCCATTGCCAACGTATCAGGACCTTGCTGCACAATGCTCGCAGCAAATGGCCGACATTGTTGGCGCATCTCCCTCGGAGATCGTTGCCATGAACACCTTGACAATTAACCTCCACCTGATGATGGCTGCATTCTACAAGCCCACAGAGAAGAAGCACAAGATCATGTGCGAATGGCGACCTTTTCCCAGCGACTGGTACGCCATCGAATCGCAAATCGAATGGCACGGTCTGGATCCCAAGAAGTCCATGTTGACCGTCGAGCCAGATGAGGGCTACCTGATGACCACTGAGCACATTTGCAAGCTCATCACCGACAACGCCGACGAGATCGCCCTGGTCCTGCTTCCCGGTATCCAATACTACTCCGGCCAGCTCCTCGACATCCCCACCATCACAGCCCACGCACACAAGCACGGCCTCACCATTGGTTGGGATCTCGCGCACGCCGCCGGAAATGTCGAACTGAAGCTGCACGAGTGGGACGTCGATTTTGCATGCTGGTGCACGTACAAGTACATGAACTCCGGCGCCGGCGCAGTCGCAGGCGCCTTCGTGCACGAGAAGCACGGCAACAACGAGCACAATGTTGGTCTCAAGGGATGGTATGGACATGACAAGTCTTCGCGCTTTTTGATGGACAACAACTTCAAGCCCACACCCGGTGCCCAGGGCTTCCAGTGCTCGAACCCCTCCATCGTGGATCTGACATGTCTATCTGGGAGTCTGAGCGTGTTCAACAAGACCAAAATGGCAGATTTAAGATCGAAATCCCTCCTCCTGACTGCCTACGCGGAATACCTGCTCTCCGCCATCGCAACGCGAAACATCAAAGACGGCAACTTCCCGTTCAAGATCATCTCGCCGTCAGACCCCCGCTTCCGCGGTGCGCAACTCAGCGTCCTGCTGCAAGAGGATCTGATGGAGGATGTATCCGCGGGACTGGAGAAGAACAGCGTCATCTGCGATAAGAGGAAACCAGGTATTATCCGCGTGGCGCCTGCGCCCATGTACAACACGTTTGCGGATGTGCAGAAGTTTATGGCTATTTTTGAAAATGCGCTGCAGCCCAAGACAGAGCAGCAGAGTGAGGCGAAGGAGGAAAGTGTCAACGCGAATGTCGAGGCGAGGTTGTAGATGGTGATACGATGGAAAGTCTTTGCATAGTTTAGCGTTCATTAATGCATTTGATACCACTCATCTACACTTCCACACACATCTCTGTCTAATCATCCGCCTCGCTCGCAGGAATACAATCCACGCCAATATCGCCCGTGATATTCTCGCACACGATCTGCGGCGGGGAACCCGCAGGACTCGTGATATTAATGTTCTCCAGATGAATGCCATCGCACGTCGCGCCCGGGCTGCATGTCAAATCCGCCACAACCCTCCCATTTTTGCCACTACTACTGCCGGAGATGTTAATGAAGTTTACATTCGTGATATTAACCTTGCTCGGGTACTTCGCACACGTGGTCTCATTGATATTGAAGTAGCACTGATCCAACACCACAGGCGCATCGGTGTTCTCGATGATGATGTCTTTGTACGTCACGTTGTCGATGTATCCGTACCCAACGTCCGGGCCCGCCCACGCCTTGAGGCGCGCACCGTTCTGGCCGTTCAAAAGGGTAACGTTCTCGATCCACGCGTTGCTGATGTAATCCTTGACACCGGGGTACTGGCCAATGCTGCCCATTGATACGCCGTGCGTGCCGTTGCACCACAGGTTCTTGACGAAGATGTTGGTGGTGTTGGGCTTGGGGGAGAAGCAGTCGTCGCCCACGTTGACGCGTGTGTTGGTGACGGTCAGGCCGTCGACGTTAAGGGAGTCAAAGCCGTCGGTATTCTTGGGCAGGGAGGAGGCGTTGGTGGAGACGGCGTCAATGTAGATGTTGTCGAAGATGACGTTCTTGGTGCGTACAAGGAAGGTGGTCCAACATGGAGAGTCTTTGAGGTGCAGGCCTGAGATCTCGATGTTGGTTGCGTTGTCGGTGAGAAAGAGAATCGGGCGGTAGAATACATTGTTGGGGTCGAGGATTTCGGCGCCTGAGAAGCCGTCCCACCAGGCCTGACCGTTACCGTTGATCACTCCAGTGCCAGAGTCAGAGTATATCTTGACGTCCCTAGTCTTGGTTAGCTTCTGAAGGGGTTCAGGATGTTGGAAGACTCACTTGCCGCCCCAGACTGTGAACGTGATACTCTTCTGGAATGGGTAGTAGAAGTTGTTGGCCTGCCAGTACTTGATGTCATTGGTGTACTTCAACTCTCCATCAATGTTGACATAGACATCCTTGAGGAAGCTAAGGTCAAGCTTCTTTCCGATGACATACTTGTGGTTCTTCTTCAGATGCACAAGGCCGCCATTATTAGCCTTCTTGAGCGCCCAGAGGAATTCATCACTAATGTCGTCTGTGTCGTTCTTCGACGCCCGAATGGTGATCTTCTTGCGGTCGTGTGCGACAGCGTTGCCCCAGTTGTCCTTCTCTCTAGGCTTTCTGGGCAGAAGTGAGTCGGACCGAGCAACCTGGACGGAGGCACCAGCGGGGATGAAGTCATTGTTGAAAGTAGATGCAGACACTGAGGTCAGAGAAGCCGCAAGGGCGAGAAGGACGGAGATGGACCTCATGGTGCCGAATTAATCTGGAACGGTTTCTGATCGCCTGCCATAGACCAGAGTGTCACTCAGACTATTTTATAGTCCCCCTCTGACCTCATTCATCGGTCCTCTGAGTCTTGGCTGTTCTTGGCCCTGTGATGATGTTGAAAAATTTCTCCGCCGTGAGTGTGATTTCTTGTCGTCGGCCGCCGTTCATCTCCACGGTGCACCAGAATATGCGGAGTCCCCGCGCACTAACCCCAAGAATTCCAAGCATCCTTGGATAAAGCTTGGGGCAGCTTGGGGTAGCTTGGTGGACAGGGATGTTTTTTGGAAGATCATGCAGGTTGGCGTTCGTGCAAGGTGTTGCGGTTCGTGGACAGACGAACGGCTAATCTCCCACGAATAGTGAGTAAGACCAACAGATCTCCCGCGGCGGCAGGTGAATTATCCAAATCTTGGTGTTTGCTTGTTAAGACAAGGTCGATGATAGAGCGAGAGGTAGAAGCCGGGACAAGTCATAAGAGCACGCGTGTCCGGTGTCCTGGGTAATTGAGACGCGACAAGTTCACTCCTTGCGAAGTGATGCATCCTTAGGTCACTCGATTACCTGACTACTTCTCAATCGAATTCGAACGAACAAACGACTGATTTAGAGCGTGAAATCGAGCCATGGTCTGCCGTATAGCTGATTGCTGGTATCACGTTTATTCGGCCACTCGAGGATGTTGTGGGTATGGGCTCGCGATTGCATCCAGAAAGCTGTCGAACAAAGACACCGTTCGTGAGATTACTGTTGACTGGATTTGTTGGCAGAGATACCCACACGATTGTATGAGATGCAGAACTCGAGCTGGAAGACCTGGCGGCCGTCGCGACTTGTGGTAAAAGCGGGGCCATGACGCGCTAAACATATATCGATAGCGCACCCTCTCATCGAAGGCTTCACTGCCATTCAGACTTCATGCGTTCTGCAGCCGCGCTTTACTACCAGCCTAGAGACTGATCTGGGTTTTCCACCTATCCATACTCCCAAAGGAGTCATGCCGGGGCAACGACACGCATCTGTGCTGGACATAGTCCACCTTGAGAGTGGCGAGATGCATGACATAGCATCTTAGCTCCATCCCGATCAGACATGGAGCAAGTAAAGTGTAGCCGATGCGGAAGGCTTGGACTGCCCATACTCTAAGTAACGTGTACACACAACGTTGAAACTCAAGGGTTACCAGTATTTTCGGTTGTGTAATTTGATCGATGCAACAGTTTGTATCCGGTGTAAGGATGGTACGTCATTCGCACGATCAGTCGCTTCGATGCTGCTGCCTAGACAAGCCTCAAATGAGAGAAGGGCAGGCCGCCACTGGTTGCGTCTGATTACACGATGCTCAGGCACGTTTGTGCAAGAGCAGACCTACTCACCGACATCTCCAATGTGTAGCTGAGTGTAAACGTACAATTCTCCGCTTGCCAAGCCCAGCCACTGCTGCCTGTTTTGTATACGAGGCTGAGCACTTTCTCCACATCAACTGCGATCTCGCAACACAAAAGACACTTACTTCGTCTTCCCAACTCGTACTTCACACCACAATTCTCTTCTCTCCCGCTTACAAACCTCTTTGCCACCGTTAAACACACCCAAGTTGTTCCTACGTACATACGTACCAACTCATTTACGAACCACCATGGCATCCGGTAGTGTGTTCTCAGGAACGCTACAAACGATCACTAGTACGAAACTCGAGGAACTCTCCAAACAGCGCACAGCCTTCAACAAGCAACACGCGGCTCTTCTATCGGCGGCGAAAGCAGAGCAGGATCCACTCAGGCGCCTGAATCTCGTGGTTGATGGCACAAAGTTGTGTCTGGGTGTAAAAACAACTGCACACAGGGATGAGGGTGACCGACCTGGGCGTGTGATCACCGGTGGAACGCGCAATGGCCGGCTCGAGACTGACCTGAAGAATCTTGACCGCTTCCTTGACCAGACACGGTTTGACCCTTCAGTATCTACCGACGTATTAGAAGACTGGGAGAACAAGTTGCTACGATATGTTTCTATCCAGGCTACCAAATATGAATACGCTGACCTTTACGGAAAGCTGGTCAGCGAGTGGCTTACCTCTGAAAAGATGGAGGGGATCGCGACTGCTGATGGCGATGTTAAGATGGGCGAGAGTTTCGAGGAACTTCCCGGCGCCAAGAGGCTTGAAGCCCGGACTGAGTGGGAGAAGTCTGTCTTCGAGCCCGCTGTTGTTGACTTGTCTGCTCTGAAGGCGTACCTTGAACGCCTATTCGTCACCGACAAGAAGAAAGTTGCATCAGCACTGCAAAATTTGCGCAAGAAAGTCGAGGAGTTCGAAGCCAACTTGACGAGCAACTCACAGTTCAACACTCATACCCTGCGTTGGGTCGTGAAGTCTCTTCAGATCTCGGACTTACTCTCGAACGAAAAACGGGAGGTACTTGGTGATTTCCTTAGCAACGATGTTATCTTGGCAGAGATTGCAGATGTCCTCAACATGCGTATGGGAGCGCTCGATCGGTGGAGTTGGGGCAACCATATCCTTCTTGAGCAACGACGCCAGATCAATGGTCAGTTCCAGATTCATATGCACGAGGACATACTACAAGCGATCTTTTTGCACTATATTGGGATAAAGTGGTCGGTATTTTTCAAGGCAGCATTCCTCGCGTTACGCAGCACCTCAAAAGCCTGGCGGAGCAATCGTCCAGACGTACCAAAACCTGACAGGATGCGCCGCGGTTACTTTCTTGGCGACCAGGGCCAGAGTGTTCGTGGCAATCTCGACAACAAACGCAGCAGGATCCAACGCAAGCATTACTTCATCAATCAGCTCTTAGATCATGTGGAGCAACAGGTTCAACACAACGAAGGCGAAGAAGAAGCTGACTTTGCCGACTTTGTGCAAGAGCGACCCCGAAAACGAGCTATGCAGACAGCGAGAAAGTCGGCACCTATGGTACAAACATCGGTATCGGCCATGCTCGCATCTGCACCACGGCGAACGGCACGTCAGGCGCAGCCAGAGGAAGAGTGCGAAGAAGAAGATGAGGACATGGGGTACGCCCTCTTCGATGGCGTCGATTGTCGAGTTGGCCAGTCCGAGTCGGATGATGATGATGATGATGACGAACCAGATAAGAATCCAATGGAAGCGAAGCAAGGCCTCCTTCATATTCTGGCTACTGAGATCATACTCAACATTCGCCTCAATGGCGAGATAGCTTGCTTCCGCACCATCTTCGAGTCGTGGAACCCGCTGCTGCCTCACAACACTACGTTAACGGTTCTCGAATTCTTTGGTGTGTCTGAAAAGTGGAGAAATTTCTTTAAGACATTCCTGGAAGCACCATTGAAATTCGCGGACGACAATCAGTCCACCGAGCCACGCTTGAGGCGCCGAGGTACTCCAGGCTCGCACGCCTTAAGCGACGTCTTTGGGGAAGTTGTACTCTTTTGCATGGACTTTTCGTTGAACCAAAACACCAAAGGCGCTTTACTTCACCGCTTGTACGATGATGTGTGGTTTTGGAACAAGGATTATGAGACCTGCGCTACAGCTTGGGCAAGTGTCCGAGAGTTTGCTGAGGTTACTGGTACGCAGGTATGTCGCTTTCTCCGAATCGTACTGAGATCTACGTATTGACCAGCGCTTCAGATCGACAACGTTAAGTCAGGTAGCATACGTGTTGGCCGGGACGGCGAGATGGAGATTGATGACCGCCTGCCTCAAGGCGACATTCGATGGGGCTTCCTTTACTTGAACCCCTCCAACGGTCGCTTCGACATTGATCGAAAGATGGTCGACTCCCATGTAGCAGAGCTCCGGAAACAATTGCAAGGGAAATCGAACAGTGTCATTGACTGGATCCAGGGTAAGTGTATTCTACTGCTCATTTTACGGATGATTGCTAACTCACTCTCTAGCCTGGAACTCCTATGCTGCTACTTTCTTCAGTGCGAACTTCGGCAAGGCTGCAAACTGCTTCGGCCGTGAACACATTGACACGATGCTTGCTACCCATCGCCATATCCAGGAGAGCGTTTTTGACGGCGGCAATGTTGTGCAGCATTTGAAGCAGATGATCAAGGATCGATTCGATGTATCAGATCTGCCCGACGGCTTCCTCTACTTCCCTGTCGAGCTCGGTGGCTTAGATCTCAAGTCTCCCTTTGTTGGTCTTCTGCAGATCCGCGACTCGGTGAAAGTCAATCCGTATGACTTGCTGGATGAACATAAGGAGAACGAGAAAGACGACTACACCGAAGCAAAGCGTCGTTTCGACAAAGGTGATCTCGAGCATATGCGCTGGAATACTGAGAAGCCAGATTTCCGACCTGAAGACGCAGATATTTTCTTCAGCATAGCAGAGTTCACACGTTACCGTGAAGCACTCGCCAGTATGGGCAAGGCCGACCTACGCAACGTCTACCTTGAGCTGCTCAAGCGTCCGGAAGAGGAGCCTGTCGACCTAAGCGCTCAGGTTACACAGGCTCTGCAGGAACTAAGACAGAGCAACTTGCGCGGCATACATGCGAACTGGTACAGCATGGATGCGTATTGGAAGTGGATTGCACAGATGTATGGTCCAGACATGATCACTCGCTTCGGCGGATTCAATATTGTCGACCCCGGCTGGCTGCCCATTGGCATGGTAAGCCAGTTCCGCCAGAGGAGGACCAAATGGCAGGGTTAGGTCGTGCTGAAGAAACCACTTACAACATTACGAGCCTCTGAGGTCTGTCAGGAGGCGGTACTGCATGGTCGTCGTTAGCCTCTGGATATTTCGTGGCTTCCATTTGGTTTCTGTGTGGATTTGAGGTCTGGAGCGATGATAAAAAGCGGACAAAGCCTGCAAGAGCCTGCGATTTGTGTGCATTTAGCGAAGATGATACATTAACAATGATTTCAGCGAAAGAATACGAGCCAAAGGTGACTATGCCACCCAAAATCCCCAGCCCCAATATTAACCTATAGGCCTGATCGTTTTGGTATCGGACTCCTAAGCTGTGGTAGCTCGGAAATGGCTGGAGTTCCAGTACTCGGCAGCTCATGACTCACATCCTGCGGGCTTTGCTGTTTGCCAGGAGACTGAGAAGGCTCAGGAGGTGGGGGATAGTATGGCTGCGGTTGGTTGTACCCACCCTGTTGATGTGGCGACATTCCTTGGTAGTAGTTGGCTTGCTCGCCGTTCCAGGGATTGGGTGGTGGGGAACCTTGCGGCGAGAACGCAGGTGCTTCCACCAAAGGTGAATGCATAGAACTGCCATGTACAGAATAATTCGCACCCATCTTCTGTGTCATTGCAGGGCTATGCGGGCCGACTGTTGGGTTGTGTGCCAGTTCGACTCGGTTGGGCTCGGCTTGCTTGCTGCGACGTCTGCGGCGGAGGCAAAAGAAGACTATGGCAACGATAGCGGCTAAGCCGACTACTCCACCAACGACTCCGCCTGCTATGGCGCCAGTATTCGATTTGGGCTTTGGTTGGCTTGTTGGATTTGCCGTCGATGTTGCTGGTATGGCCCTTGATGCAGTTCGTGGTGCTGCGGAGGCTGTCGTTCTGAAGTACACAGATAAGTCCCGTACTGCAAAGCCTTGCGCTGGTGCTGTTGCTGTGGCATGCCCATCGGTACTGTCGTGATGTCAGTTTGGAGAAAAACATTGCTTCGTATATTGTCTGGGAGATACGTACTCGCCACCGACGAGAGCGACAATTTTATCGGGCACCCTATACCCCGTTGTGTTGTCCTGAATCGCATGCCACCAAACCCCCTGCTCGGTAGCCTCCTGTCCAAGTAGAAGACCGTGCTGCCCACCAATCTTTGGGACATCGCATTCTGTTAATGAGGCATTCGGAATTTGGCCGCCGATGACGAGCATCTGTGACTCTCGGATTACGTCGCAGGACATCCATCCTTTACCTCCAAAGTAGTTTGGAACAGATGCCGGGTATGCCTGAGCGGGTCAATACACAGCAAATTCAAGTATAAATGATGTAGAGAGACATACCAAGGTCCACTGGAATGAGGGCAGAGTGAGTATGTACAATTCGTCAACTGCTTTCTCGTTCGAGGTAATTCCGCCGTAAACATAGCTTCAGTATGTCAGTATCAGCATACCATTGCGGTTGTCACCCTTACAAGTTGTATGAAGACTTGTCTTTTGCCCAGATGACGCCTGCACAAGAGCCGCGTCTTGGTGAAGGAACGTCTCCAGTAGCTGTTTGAGTGAACCACCTATTGTTAGCAATATCAAACAGCTGGATGTTCTACGGCGGTGTCAGTCCAGCTTAAAGACGACGTTTCGCAAGAGACCACTTACGCTCATGTTTGCCTACGATGTGTTAACAGGGATGGACACGAGGATGAAAGGACGAATACTCACGTAGCTGGTCACGCCGTTGTTCGTCTCTAGACCTCCGAAGTAGACAAGCATCCCTGCATCTGAAGCCGGAATGAAATGCAGCGATCCTTCAGCTCGAGGTGTCTGATCATATGTGTTGTTCTGCCAGCTTCGAGTGTTCATATTGAAGGAGGTCAGTGAACTCAACATCAGACGATCACCATTCCACTTCGGCATGGATAGGTTGGTCAGGTATCCGCCATAGTGATACGCTGTTCCTGTATCCGTGACGGCACCAGCGCCCAATGTCGGCCACTTTATACCAGTCAGGGAGCCATCAGAAGCCCCTGAGCGATTCCAGGTGTTGTAGATAACGTCGTAGAGCCACAGCGTGGTGAAGGACTGTACGTCGTTTGCATTGTCGTACTCACCACCAAACAAGTAGAACAATTTGTTGGTAGTGTCAGGCCACAGCACCCCTCCGCTTACGGAAGGTACCTCTGGATCCTACAGAACAGTCAATTAGTATTAAGAAGTCCGACGCCGGGACTATGAGCATCCTTAGAGGGAATGTACCTTGGTCAAATTGCTGTATTGAACCGGGAACTTGTAGTCATTTTTGGTGTCCAAAACGTTCTCCCAAAGTAATCGAGTATCTACGCCGATCAGCTATATCTCTGTGCTACGCTGCCACAAACTCACTTTGCTCAGCGACACTGCCGTTATCCACGGATCCTCCATAGTATACTCTCCCGCCATCTATGTATAACTTTGAGTCGATTATGCATGTTTGATGCTGATGACGCCGACAGAAGTCGTTGATGGGATCCCCAACGCTCTGCTGCGCGGCCGTCATGGCCAGTATTGCGCTGAATAGCACGGACCGCATGTTAGTATTGAAGGGAAGTCCGGAGGTCGTCGAGCAGGTAGGAATACCGGAGTGTCAGGCTTTTGTCTACGTCTGACCGCGCGGTCTCGAACAAGGAGCTGAGAGGGCCCAGCCGAGAGGCGGAGACGAGATTGGGGATCCACTGGACCATGTAGGTCTGTTCTCGCGCAGCAAGGCCAACATCGATGTAGCTTGTCTGTGCTTAGGCGCATATAAGGCCCTTCTCTCATATCATTGGTTGGTGCCACTGACGTAGGGTGTCGTGTGCCGGGGCGTGCATATTGTGGCGATCAGGCAATGAGCAAGCCTCTCGGTACGAATTGTAAGTAGCTTGTCGTTCCGGCAATTCATTTTAGCAAAGCCTCGTGGTATCCGTACGTTATGCCTCTGATCAGTGTCCACGGTTCTGTTGAGCGTTCGGCCATACTTTCCTGTGACGGTGTTGTCAAGTTCCCATTGGGTGTCAGCTGAGTCGAAAGCTGCAGGGATCGCTCTTACGTGGGGGCTGACTTTCAACAGATTCACAGGATAGACCGGAATGCGCTAGCATGAGGCATTGCACAAATTGGGAGGCCTTGCGAGGATCCCTTTCACTTCTTTAGCGAAGCCTATAAAGAGGTCGTTGCGGGGTCGAGAATCCATCGGTGTCGCCTCCATGAGCAAAGTTCGACTATCAACCCCACAGCCTCATTTGCGTGGTTTGAGGGACTCTTGAGCAGTTCCGCCGCTACGGGAGGCTGAGGTCGAAGTAAGGCATGTTGTGCAGCCGCTCAGCACAGCTTCGCAACGTTCATGGGGTTAAGGGCTCGCAAGTTGCCTCGTGCTTACAGCTTTCACGACGAACAGTCTAGTGATTGGCTATAAATAAAAACGTTTACCTCCAACCCTGATCATTCGTGTGAAGCCGATATCCATATGCTGTGTGTATATTAAGCAAGAGCTTGTGTTCCATTAGTGCACTGAAGCTGTGGCACCCATCCCCATCTCTGTGCTCTTCTTTGCATACAGTTGAGTGTCAGTCATGGCTCCTCTTGAGCGTATGTTGATTGTAATGGATACCCGATGGATCGACAAACACGTGTCACTGGTGAGACTGCGCGGGGAGGCTGGGAAGGAGGCCGTCTGCCGTAAGTGAGGCACGTGACGTCACCCCATTCGGCGGCGCTTCGAGTCTGCCTATAGACAGCGTTCGTTCCCATTACACTCAGTCTCGGGCTTATATCAGGAGAGCTCTTCGTTATCTTTCATTTTATCTCTGATGCAACTTCTGCAGCTTGGTAATGATGTAGGCGACGAGTTCAGCCTTGTCGAATTCATGGGCAACGACATCCCGCCATATGCTATCTTGTCGCATACACGGGGCCCAAATGGCAGCGAGTTCACCTAAAAAGACTTCGTAGAGGGTACCGGAAAAACCAAAAGTGGTTATGAAAAGATACGCTCATGCGGAGAACATACCGCGGATGGAGAAGGGGCTTCGACACTTCTGGGTTGACACCTGCTGCATCGATAAGACAAGTAGCGCCGAGCTATCAGAAGCAATCAACTCGATGTTATCGTTGGTACCAAGAGTCAAATATCTGTTTCGCCTACCTAAAGGATGTTACAATTGAATTCCCATATCGAAATGGTCAATGGCCAATGTTCGATTGTTCTCATGGGGCTGGACTCTTCAAGAACTCCTTGCGCCACGGGAGCTCGAGTTCTTCGCGAATGACTGGACACTCATTGGTACGAAAGCTGATTACCGTAATGCTCTGTCGTTAATTACAGCGCATCCATGCTCAAGCTCTTGCGCATCGACCCCTGGACAGCGTCAGCGTTGCTCAGAGGATGTCTTGGGCTTCTAGCAGGATGAAGACAAGGCCAAAAGACATCGCATACGGTCTTCTTGGTCTCTTCGACGTAAACATGCCACTATTGTATGGACAAGAAGCAAAAACACCCTTTCATCAGGTTGCAGAAAGAGATCATAAAAGAATCTGATGACCAACCATTGTTTGCCTGGAGCCAAACCCGCACACGCAGCGACATGCTATGCGGTCTCCTGGCAGACTTCCCAGCTAACTTTGCTTCGGCGAGTGCTATTGTTCTAGTCCGAGACCTAAAGATCAGCAATCCATACTCAGGGCGTGATATGCAGTTCCTGGCCGTCGATGAGGATCGGACTTGAGAACTCCGGTCTTTCCCCGACATAGGAAAGGGCCGCATATGGTGGGGGCTTCAGAGCGGTACCCGTATCGGACGTCAATGCCATACGACGAAGCGTACATCATAGAGTGGGTTCACCTTCTAAAGGTGGATGGAGGGCTAGCAGGTTTATCTCTTCTCTGCTTGCATTGAGAGGTTGATATATTGACGGCTGGTGTGTTGACCGAGCTAGCTCGTTGAGTGAGGATTGTGTGAGATTGGCGGCCGCCTCCAGCGTGGTCGGCATGATCGAAAAACCTGAGTCGAGCAGGAACCCGGGATGAGCTACCCAGGAGGTGTTTATGCCTAGCATGTGGGTACTCTTATCTGCACAGCCGAGAGCCGTCCAATTGCACAGCCATACAGGCGCTCTGTGCTTGGCGATTACCTTCACTCTGCGGTCACTGTAACCCCAATCTATTCTCTTGGGCAAGCTAGATGTACGCGTCAGGCTGTAGTCTTCGCGGACGGAGGATTGACGAAATATTCGAATAACGGGTTTGATGTGACATTCACCCATGCAGCTTTGGTTCCAGCTAGTGTATCAATACAGCACCTTCGCTGATATGCTTTTCCATGTCCACACGCGCCATCACAACACCGCTATGCTGAAAGGCAGCATCGCTCGACACACCAGCAAAGCTCATGCGCTTAGAACCGCTCTACTTGATGAACACATTAGCCTCGCTCCACCGGCTCGCAGCCTTCGACCTGTACTCGTCCTGAACCTTCTCTTCACTCTTCCACTCGCTCAACAGTGCCAGCCCCTGCTCGGCCTGCTCAAATGTGATGGTCGAAAGATCCAGTGTCTTAATCAGGTCCGTCTCGTTCTGACTCTTGGTGCTGTTGTCAAGGGCGTAGCGAGCAGTGTACGCGGCTTGGAGGTGTCGTGCGCTCTCAGAGTGCTTCTTGATAAACTCGTTGTTGTAAGCTGTCAGGTCGGCGTCGGCGGCCGGTGTGGTGAAGGTGTCTTTGACGACCTGAGAGACCTCGGCCGGGAGTTCGGAGACTTTGCTGACTGCGATCTATTAGAACAGTGACGATGCGTTCGATGTGAAGGTAACTTACGAGCTTGGCGGAGACGCACGCTCTGCTCGTGCGCCATTGGGTTCTCAAGGTCCAGTTCTCGTGCAGCCTGCAGACACTTTAGGGCAAGCAGGTACCTCTGACTCCTGAGGTAGACCTCAAACCCAACGTTTTGCGCCTGGACGATCTGGGTGCTATGCTCAAGCATGGGCTTCAAGAACCTTTGAGCGGCTTCCAGCGGTTCCTTGGTCTGCAACAGCTTCTCGCCGTTGGGATCTGTGTCCTCTTTCTTCTTGTCTTCGTCATCTGCCTTAGCAGTTGCCTTAGCGGCAGCGGCCGCTTTCCTGTCAGCCTCCTCCTTCTCTTTCCTCTCACGCTCCTTCTTTGCCTTTTTCTCGGCCTTCTTTCGTTCTGTAGGGTCGAGCTTGCTCAGGTCCAACTGATCAGGGTTCGCCAACTTGGGGTCGTCTGCTAGCTTGAGGTAAATCTTTACTGCGTTGATGGCTGCTCGTGTGAAGAAGGGATGGTTGCGGAGATGATCCTCCCATCTGATCATGTCGATGTAAGCGCGGATCTGTCCTTTTCGAAGCGAGAAGCTGTGGAAGTCGAACTGGTCCTCGTGCCAAACGTCAAAGATATCTGCGATCGCGGTGAAGCGCTTCAGGGCTAAGCCGTACTTCTGCTGACGTGCATACGCCTCGCCGTCTTCGATGAGATACCACATGCACTGCATGTCGTGTAGATCACCGAGGGGACCGCCAACCGCCTCATTTCTTGTAAACTTGCTCATGGTCGCTAACGCCTTCTCATTCTCGTTGGCGCGCAGCTGATACTTGGCGCATTTCGTGTTGATGTATCGGTCGCGCTCGTCAAGCTCGCGTGCGTGGTTAATCGTCTCTGCGGCCTTTTGGATGTCGCCGGTATGCTTCTGGATACGTGCCTTAGTCTGATGATAATCAACGGACTTGGGGTCGAGTTTGATAAGTCGGTCAATGTACTCGTTAGCCTTCTTGAGGTCGCGGCTCAGAACGTAGTTATAGTGTTGCGCCAGGAAGTACAGCACGGACTGCTCGAAACGATCTGACTTGTCGCCGTTTGTCTCCTCCTTAGCAGAACCATTTGCCTTCTTTTCCGACTCGTATCCGAGAACCAGCTCTTCGATGATGGCCTTCTTCTCAGCATCGGCGTATAGCGACTTGATGTTGGCGAATGTCGAAGGAACACCCTTGTTCAGCTTCCAGCGGAGGTACGAGTCTGCAGCGGCCTTGAAAGCGTCGCCAGACAGGAAATCCAGAGGTACGCGTCTGGTCGCATCATTGCGACTGTTCTCCTTGGCGTAGGATTGGTAGAGCTCGGCCAGCTTCTCGACATCTGCCTTGTTGTCGCGGCTCAAGCCAAGCGCCCTCTCGAGCCCATCGAAGTACGCACGGTACTCGCTGTTCCTCTCCAGCAAATTGCGGTATGCCTGCTCAGCCTCCTCATTGCGCCCAAGATCCAGCAGGTATTTAGCCCTCAGCTCCAATGCAGATGTACGGTCCAGGTTGCTCTTGATGATCTCATCCAAATGCTTCAGCGCGCGCTCGGTATCTCCTGACTCGGCAATGATCGTGTTCTTGTAGAGGACGGCTTCGGAGTGCTCGATATCTCCCTTCGGTGGTGTCTGCTTCAGCGTCTCCTCGTAGGTCTTCAGAATGTTTTCTGCCTCAGTCAAGTTGCCTGCCAAATGGAAGGCCACAGCCAACGCGGTCCAGTTCTGTCGCAGTTGAGGGCGCTCCTGCATCATCTTCCGCCTGCTCTCAATGTATCCATCGTAATCGCGAATCTGGCATTGTAGGAGGGCGAGGTCGCGCAGAATGTTCAGCGAACCAGGTTCTATCCGCAGCGCGAACTTGTATGCCTTGATTGCTTCCTCATAATTCTTGACAGATCGCCATAGCAGACCGTAGACGTGCCAGCAGATGTGCGACTTCATGTCGTTCTTAAGAGCAGCCTTGCAGAGAGTGAAGGCTTCCTCGCCGTGTCCTTGCGAATTGAGGATGAGCGCCTTCATTGCCTGTGTGTCGCCATGGGTGGGGTGCTTCTTCAGGATCTGGTCGGCGGCTTTGAGACCTGGTGGGGTCAGCAGTGCAAGTTGGCGCTGTTGTATGTTGACGCACCCTTCTTGTATTGTTTGCCCTCATAGTACTTAACGACAGAGCGAAAGAGCGTCTGCTCCTTGCTGGGCAATGGCTGCGGCATGGTGGTGGTGGTGTTTATGGTAAGGTGGACGGTTCGAGAGCTGCCACACGATTGTTTCGTTCGAAATCAAATCGATCAATTTGTTGCGGTGATAGGGGCAGTATTGGCGAATGAGGGAATAATGCAAAATTAGCAACAAATCATTGCGCCATGGACATAATACAAAGTGGAAGTGACCGTCCGAAGCCGTGAGTGCGTGAGGTCGGCGATGTGGGGAGCTCGAATTTCGAAGGTCGGCGCTGCAGTAGCGCCCGCCGTCGAGGCACGTGCTGTCTTCATTCACCCCACTATGAACAGGACTATAACTACGGTCAAGACAACATTATTAGATGAGTCGCTGAGCAGCTCTGAAGTTTTCTCTTTTTTTCTTCTGAGAGAGCAGAGGCTTCACGCGTAGTGAGTTCCAGCAATCCTTTGACAATCACTCCCGCATACGTGAAAGCATGTTTTTGAACAGTCGAACAACATTTGATATACCTCAAGCTCTGCTATTTCTATTGGGAAGGGCATACTCCATAGAGGCAAGTTCAAGGCAAAAAGATAACACAAGAAGCACACTTATCTCAATGTTGTCCACATCTCGAAGGTGCCAAATAGTATACAGGTCGTGAATCATATACAGATCATTATGTTCTCACTCCACCGTGCGCCCTGATCGCCGCAGTCTGCTTGTTGCTTCACTCTTGATCTTTTCTTTGGGTTCTGTCTTCTTGCCCTTTTTGGGCGCTGCGCTGGCAGCCTTCTTAGTCTTGGTGGCAGCTGGAACCTCTTCGGACGCCTCTTTGAACTCTTCCTTGACTGCTGCTGTTTCCTTCTCTGATGTAGCCTTCCTCGGCGTTGCCTTATTTGGTGTGGTGCTTGTCTTCTGCTTCTTTGGGGCAGGTGCCTCCTCCTCGCCTTCCTCAGACTCATTTTTCACCCCGTAATCAGCCTTCTTCCGCCCTCGCTTTGGTGTGTTTGCTGCTGCCGTTGTCTGGGCTTGCTCAAGCTCTTTGTCTTTTGCAACCTTAGTTTTTCTCTTTGCACTCTTCTTTGGCTCAACTTCTACTTCACCATCCTCGCTCTCATCTTCGGCACCCTCAGACACATCGCCGGCAACAGCTGCTGTCTTCTTCTGCACACTGGGTACTACAGCAGATGTGCGCCCGCCAACCGTCAAGAATGTGATCTTTGCGCCATTTGGTAACTTGCCGCCATTCTTCTTGCCCTTGTCCCATCGATACTTCATCAGCCAGTCCTCTGGGAACTTGTCTGACTCAGCAAGTGTGTCCACCGCCGTACCGCATACATACATGATCGCGTCATGCAACCTCTTGGTCTGTTCGTCGCTGAAGGTATTGCTGTACTGTTCCGGATGTAACTTCGCCTGATACATCGTTTCGTCCGCGACCCAATTCCCTATCCCGGATATGTTCGCCTGATCGAGCAACAGCGCCTTGACTGGCACTTTCTTTCGCCTCAATAGTTGTGTCAGCCACTCCACAGTCAGCACATCTTTATCAATCACCGGATCAGGCCCATTCTCTCTCAGCGGCGATGTCTTCCTCATCTCATCCGCCTCAACATCGATCAACCTGCATCTCCCCAACCTTCTCGGATCCACGAATGCAACCTCACATTTCGGCTCTCCCTTCAAGTCCAACACGAACTTCCAAAACCTCGGTGGCCAATCTGTTTCCTCCTTCTTCGGCCTATAATACGCACCCGTATCATCATTGCTAAACTTGATCCATCCAGTCATTCCCAGGTGCATGAGCGGATGCGGTTTCGAATCCATGACAAGCCAAAAGTATTTCCCTTGTTGGCGGGCGTCGAGGACCTTCTTGCCGGTCATGGCGGTTTTGAAGGCCGATGCTGAGGTGCCGACTTTGCCGAAGAGGAGGTCGTCTTCTTCCGCGCGGACGGAGGCGATTGTGCGGCCGACGAGGTGCTTTTTGAGGTAGTGCACTATGCGTGCTACCTCCGCGATCTGTTGTTGCTAACCGTTGATTGTATGTCAAGCGAGTATGAGCTCTAAGAAGCTTACCTCAGGCATGATGCCGGTCTGATCAATGGAAATGTGAGATATGTAGAAGGGCGCAAATATGCAACACCCTGAGGTGCAGGAAGGAAGAACAGGTGACTGAAAGCTGTAAGATCGTTGATCGAAATGACTACTCGATTCGAGGTCATAGCTCTCGCGACGCGTCCCGGCGCGTCCTCACGGGATTAGTGGCCGCACGACGTCATTGGCCAATTTGAGATCCATCAATCTTCATCTAACATCCATTACATCAATGTCTTCTAGAGCGCGCCATGTCCTCATCACAGGCGGCAGCCGCGGCATCGGTCTCGCGATTGCCCAAGCCTTCGCAAAACAATCCTACTGTTGCACTTTGATCTCCCGCTCCACGGAGAACTTAGAAACCGCACTATCAACCCTCACACCGACTGCTTCGTCAACATCAAGGCATCAATACATCGTAGGATCTATCACATCTCCAGACTTCTGGACGACCACACATTTCAAAGAGCGCGGACTCGGCAAAGGCGAAGACGCCTCGAAAATCGACGTTCTCGTCAATTGTGCCGGCATCACACAGTCTCGGCTCTTCACCACCACACCAGCAGAAGACATCCAATCCATAATCGACACAAACCTCACAGCGCTCATGCTCGGCACCCGTTTCCTGCTACGGAACAAGTATCTGCACTCGACCACCAAATCCCGCTCAGAAGCAGGACCAGACTTCACGCCTTGCATTGTCAATGTGTCAAGCCTGTTGGGCGTGAGTGGCGGCTACGGTGCAGTCGCATACGCAGCGAGTAAAGCGGGTGTGTTAGGTTTCACTCGGGCGCTGGCAGCGGAGTATGTGGGGCATGGGGTGAGGGTGAATGCGATTGTGCCGGGGTATGTGGAGAGTGATATGACGAAAGGTATGTTGCGGCAATTGCACTTTATGTGGGTGACAATATGAGCTGTACGAGATGTTAACGGCGAGCAGGTCTCAACACATCACAACTCCAAGACCGAATCCTACTCAAGCGATTCGGCAAGCCAGAAGAAGTCGCACACGCAGCGTTATTTCTTGCGGAGAATCAGTATGCGCATAATTGCGTGTTGAATCTAGATGGAGGGTTATCTGCGGTGTGAGACTGTGCGGTGGTAAGGGCTCAAAGCCAAGCTCATAGAGAGCTGCCAATTGCCTCCTGACTTCTAGGTGGGAAAGCTAAAGCAGATGTGATCGAGGTATACCCATTTGCAAACGCCGCCGAAGTCGCGCCATGCTGATATAAGTACAGAGGGTATCCAGAAGGATGAGGGAATTGATGCGCCTGAGGTCGTGGGGAACCATGGAAGTTGGCCAAGGAGGAGAAGTCAATCCGCGGAGGACGTGTGGGGTGGAGATGCAAGCAGAACAGGCGATCTTGTCGCGACTCAGTCGATCTCAATGACCCCATCATCCTTCTCGTCCTCGATCACCAAAATGTCATCGGTGTCCATCATCTGTTTGCCCTCCATGACCTTGCCCTTCTTCCTGACAATGTCATCTTCCAGACTGGCCTCGTCGGCTGTTCGCTTGAGACTTCCGTTCGTAGTGCCATTCGCCTTAGCATGCCCGTTAGTTGCGGGTGCTGCGACAGGTACTGCGACCTTCGGCCTCGTTGCGATCCTGAGGTCTTCGAGCGGATTAATCGGCTTGTCTGCAGAGGACAGGTCCTTCGCGTCGATGGTGAGCTGTACGTTGACCTTCTTGTTCTCGTCGGCATCATCAATGATGGTCAGCGAACTGCCTGCCACAAGACCGAGGTCGCTGAACGTCTTATCCAAGTGTGCATCCTCGTCCGCATCGTAGAGAAGGTCGCCATCCTTTGTAATGCTGAATTCCTCACCATAACCCAACTGTCCCTTCAATATATCGTCTACTAGATCACTGAGTTTCGCACGCGCTGTGTCGACAGTCAGAGTGACGTGGGCGACACTGCAGGTCGGGCATTCTGGGTTGGGTTCTCTCAGTTTCTCAGCAGTGAGCATTCCGTTGGTTTGCCGATTGAGGAAGACGATCTTGGCTTGTCGCTTCAGCTGCTCCGGGTCGGAATAACGTAGGATCTTGAATGCTTGAAGAACACAGAGCCCTGCAGTCATTGCGTTGGTCGTTGCGATTGCAGGGATGATGTTGCCGGCCATTTCTGTGAGAACGTGTCAGCAATATTCCGTTACTCATCTCGCAAGCTTGCTTACGCTTGATATCGAACTTTGAACGCGGCTCGATACCGAAGATGGCTGCTCGCAAGTTGGCGCTCGCAACAACAAAGTCCAGAGTGTCTACATCGTCCTTGTCGAAGCTCAGAATGGGAGCCGAGTTCCCGACCTCTGTTTGCGCACGCTCTGTTTCCAGACGCTGGCTAAGCCTGTGTAAACTGTCCACAAAGACTGCGAAGTTCTCTGCTGTGGTCCACGTCCTCTGGTCGTCCTGCAAAATCGTTTGCGCCGGGGCCGTGGCCTCTTCTGACAGCGTATCGAAATCCAGCGCAACTGGTGCCTTCTTGCCCTTCCACATGTCCTCCATGCTCAGCAGCCGCTCGATATCATCCTTGAAGACCATCTCGAAGACGGCACGTGGGAAGTCTTGCGAGCCCATCTGCTCTCGTACGCGCTTCAATTTTGTCGCCTCCTTGCGCAGTTCAGCAATCTCCTCTGCGTTGTTCCCATCCTTGTCTAAGCTCTGGTCTAACTCCGGCGCATCGTCCTCTGAGATACCGAACAGCTCTGCGAACAGGTACGACTTGCCCCATACTATGCAGTGGATGAGCTGCGAGGGCGTGCTTCGAATCGTGCATGTGGCGAAGACTTTTGGTATGGGTTTCTCTACGCAATCGTAGCACTCGGTGTCGCCCTTCTTGATGACCTGCACATTCCCGTTGAAGCCTGTGGTGCCACTCTCGATGAGCGGTACATTGGCGGCCAGGCACATCTTGTTAACATGTCGGCGTGCATCGATGTTGTCGAGAGCATTGAATATGATGTTGAAGCTCTGAAACCACGCGACGTCGAACTGCGGGTCCTTGATGTTGTCGTGGTAGGCTTCGATCTTGACGTTGGGGTTGAACTTATGCGCCGACTCCTTGGCAACCTGCTGTGGTGTCAGCGCATGCTCTCTCACCTCCTCGAAGACGTGATATTTTCCATACCAATGCCTTGGACTTCTTGATGTGCTCGTTGCGGAACAGGAACTGGCGATTGAGGTTGCTGAGGTCGATGGTATCGAGGTCGACGATGTGGATTTCGCCGAAGCCGGTAAGAACAAGGTTCTTGAGCAGCTCGCAGCCAATGCCGCCAGCTCCTACCATAAGAACGCGCGACTGATTCCTGTCAGTAATCCAGAAGTAACATGTTATTGGTATCTCAATCACACCTTCTTGACCAAGCCGTGCAGCGTGCCGCCGAGGCTCTGCTGAGCAAACTTGTCGCGTGCCATTGCGGTGACGGTGGGGGATTCGGCGGATGTGGTATAGGAGTGTAGGTTGTCACGACATGCGCGAAGAGTAAAGGCCGCCGGCGCGCGGATAATGGAAGATCTCAAGGTGAGAGAGGTCGACGTCACTCCGTGCTGCGATCTCTAGCGCTGATCCACTGACCCCGGTCTGCTAGAGCCTCAAAACTTCGCGCTAGTGGTGCCTACGCGAGCACTCTAACGTGTAGGTTGTGAAACTCAAGCTCATCAAGTCACATGTTCGATATCAGAAGTCGAAGGTGACCGAAGATTAATCCTTCGTCTGGAGTACGCGAGCCGATTCACGGAAGGTGAACGCAGGTCGTGCCTTCCTTCACCGCCACAACTCCATCTGGCTAGCGCGAAAACGGTTTCCCTTCCAGCAGGCAGCGTCAACCATCACAATGTCAGACGACGAAGTCGACCACGAACTCCTGGACCTCCTCCGAAAGCGTTTCGGCATCGGCATTCGAAATGACGGCCCTCCAGAGACCAACGTGCTCGAAAGTGCTGAGTTCATCTACGATAACAGCATCGACGTAGCATTAGACATGCGCTCGACCAAAGTGGCCGCCCAATCAGTCCTTGACGAAATGGAAAAGCGCAAATACAGCACCAAAACATGGTCCTCCCATGAGTTGCACCCCAAAGCCAAGGACGAGAGTACAGTCAATTTCATCTTCACTATGGATCTTCTGAACTTCAGCTTCTGGAGTGAGAAGAGCGAAGATGAGAGGTTTGCGGTTGAGTATAAGGAGAAGAAGTGGACGGGGTACTGGGGTTTGGTGGCTGTTTTGCAAAGAGCGTTGGACGAGGATATCCCAATCACATCCCCCGAGTCTTGGATCGACGAGGAGAAGTGCACAGATGAGGTGCTCAGAAAGGTGTTTAGATCGGCAAACGAGGAGGAGCCGCCGATGCTTGAAGAGCGGATACGGTGTCTGAGAGAAGCAGGAAGGGTGCTGGATGAGGAGTTTGACGGTAGCGTTGTAACACTCATCGAAGACGCCAAAAACTCAGCAGCAGGTCTCGTGAATCTTCTCGCCGAGAAGTTCACCTGTTTTGCTGACGAAGGCACCTTTGAGCGCAAGCATGTCCGCTTCCTCAAGCGTGCACAAATCTTCGTCGCCGATCTATGGGCGGCATTCGACGGCGAAGGCTACGGGGCGTTCAACGACATCGACAAGATTACCATGTTTGCAGACTACCGCGTACCACAAATGCTGCACTCGCTCGGCGTAATGTGGTTCTGCCCGTCGCTGGAAGCTAAGATCCGGCGTCTGGATGTCATAGAAAGCGGACATACGTGGGAGATGCAGATTCGAGGTAGGTTGCCTCTCGTTCTCTTCCCCATGTCTATTCGTTAGCTAACTTGCGGGTAGGTTGCAGTATATGGGCTGTTGAGCTTCTTCGTCGAGAGATTCTCGCGCTCAAGCCTGATGCGAAAGTTAATGCCATCCTCATTGACTTCTTCCTATACGATCTGGCGAAAGAGAGGGAGAAGGAAGGCGTTGAAGCTATACCTCATCATAGGACGAGAAGCATATGGTACTGAACAATATCGAAGGTTTGACCTCATAAGCCTGAGCGCAACTGCACCCTACAGCCTTCTCCAGGAGCGACCACGAGCGTCAAAGTCTGCTTCTCCTTGCCTACCTCAACTATCTCATCGCCCTCTGGTACGCTGATAGATGGGAATCGCTGGATGATCCTGGTGACAGTGTAACCTGCCTCCAACAGGGCAAAATCCTGACCCAAGCATACTCTTGGCCCACCATTGAACGGCAAATAGCCATACCCAATTTCCTTTGCCAGCCTGCCGTCTTCCCAACGCTCTGGAATGAACTGCATAGCATCTTCTCCATAGAGGTCTTTGCGCCTATGCATGGCGTAGACACAATAGCCAACGGCCTCCCCCTTCTTAATAAGGATCGGGGATTGGCCGTCTGCTCCGCCACCTACAGGCAGCGTAGTCGTTTTGACAGCGGCACGTGAATTGACGGGTACCGATGGATAGAGTCTCAAGACTTCCTTGAGGACTAGATCGAGGTACTTCATCTTCTTCAGCTGCTCACGCGTAGGCTGTGGAGCATCTTGACCGAGGCCAACAACCGACTGTACTTCTGCACGAAGCTTATCCAAAACGTTTTGATGGCGTGCAAGAAGATGCAGTGTCCAAGTCAGACAGCATGCCGTTGTATCTCTTCCAGCCAAAAGCACATTCAGACATTGATCTCGCAAGACCTTCTTGTCTCGAGTTTCACGAACGAGGGCATCGATGAAGACATACTGTTTGCTGGACTCCGCTGGTTTCTCACCATTCTTCTCAGCTGCATCTAGAGCTCTTTGTACAGCAGCGTCGACGAAGGCATGCGATGTTTTGCATGCTCTTCGGAATTGAGGTGTGTTGGCTATCCAGTAGAAGAGGCCGAGGCGACCACGATGCGATAGGTAATCCTGACCAATGTTGAAAGCCTTTGCGAATTCTGACTCCTGGCCGGCGATCTCACTCGACGCCAATGATGACATTGTCTCACCAAAGAGGAGAAACGTGGTTGTGTCAAAGGTCAGCTTAAAGAAGAGTGGCTGAAGGTCAACAACGGCACCTGTCGGCACTTGCTGTAGCAGGCTTTCGACACATTTCTTGATCTCTTCGAAATTCTGAGAGCGGTTCGAAGTGAACTGAGGCCTCAATAGCGCACGAGAGTGTTTCCATGCTGCGCCGTTCTGGGTGAAGATCCCACTTCCCAGCAAGGGCGCAAAATGGAGAGGACGAAGACCCAGGCTGAAGTCTATGTTACTGGTCAGTACTTGTAATGGTGCAGTCAGCCTATTGGGTTTCTGAGACCTTCAAACTGACTGGACAGTATCGCCTCGATGTTTTGCGGCTCAATTGTATTGACTCCACGGCTGCCCACTGCGTATGTATCAGTAGCTGGCTCCGAACACGATCGATGTTGAATGCCCAAGTAGCTCACATAGTTGCTGCTCGTGAGTCGTTCCTGACAACTCAAGTATCTCCAGAAAGAACTGCAGGATGGTGCCTGCCTTCGCATGACGGAAGACTGCGGTAAGCAGATCTAAGCCTTGCGGCCAGCGCGCTGCCCATTTGCGAACCGGCTTGCAACCCGACCGTGCTGCAAACTGCTCATCGTTCTAGTTACATTAGCTGCAGGCCCACTTGCATGTCCTCCTCCAATTGCTTCTACTTACCCATCGATCAGCCCTGTACTGCCAAAGCCAAGACCCGACGAAGTAGCACACGGTTCCAGAAAGCAGCAGCTTTGCGCTGATTACACAGAGATCTATGGATGGCATTTCTGGAGCAGATGTCGCACTCTGGCGTTCAGATGAAGTGTAGAAGATGGGGCATGGACGGGTGGCGTGAGATACTCCGCGGCGAGGTCAGACCCATGAGGCTCTGAGCGACGACAGATTTCGGCCCCCATCGTAGGATCTTTATTGGGGATGGAAGTGGACGCAGGGCCTCTGGGAATACGTGCTTAGGCGCCTAGCTGATGAGCCAATGACATAATGTGAATTGCACTAGCGCCCTAAGCCCTGGCGAGGTGCGGCACCACACAATCCCGCAACACCTCGCTTGAGCGTGCGATAAGGCAACAGCCGTCCGTGCCATTCCATCTGACATATGGCAAGCCGAACAATCGATCGCGTTCTCGTTTTCAGAAGGCTGCATCATGGACGGGTGGTGACGTGTTTTGCCGCGTCCACTCGATCGTGGACATGCAACTGTAGGGGGTAAATGTCAGCCTCAACAGTGCTCTCCTCTGATGGCTACCAATCGTGCGGACGAACACCTCTCTTGGAAGTTCAATTTTAGGTATCACTATGGACGACTTGATACCAGTTTCAGCTTTGGCAATTCTCACCCCAATGAATTATTTAGCGGCATCGCTGCTGACATCGCCGATGTCGCACTCATGTCGTTTGCATGCCACGGGTATGGTGGTAACCCCAAATACCTCGATTTGGGATATCGTGGCTCTCGTCGAACACGTCGAGATCGTTCAAGAAACTCTCAAGAGATTCTCAAGAGATGACAAGAGTTGGAACCACCACATGTTAGTACAAAGACTGAGGGTTAAGTGATTGAAAAAAGGAGTCCCTCTGAAGAGACTTTATTCGAGTGGTGAACCGAGATACGTGTCCATAACCCCCTTCGATGGCGCTCCCGCAGATCGTGGAGTTGGAGGAGGTAATGCATGGGTGAAGATAGGAAATTGCAGGCGAGAAACAACTCCCAATGTTGCAGCGATGCACGCTCAAGAGTCGTCAACTGCGACAACCGCCCCCACACACTCTTATATTCTGGCCCGCCTCATGTACAATTGCAGGAGCAGGAGGTCGGTGCAGCCTGCACCGAAATGGCCATTCGCTCATGTGAACGTAAGCGATGTGGACTCTGGGCAGCCACATGGCTTGCGTGGACAGAACTGATATGTCGTTGCTGACTGCCAGGGATTCTGTGGCGCTTTAACCTTGAGTCAGGTATTTGTGGAGCGCACCGAACTGCAAACGCCCACACTGCGCTACATCCTGACCTGCGAGCAGGAGCGTTAGGGGCCATGCGTGCTGTTGCAGAAGGTTGTACAGCCTTAAAGATAGATAAGCATGCGGCTTCTCCGCTTCAGCTCTAGTTTAGTCTGATCAACCTCCTCGATGTCGTTCACTTTTCTTCCTAGCCAGCTATGCCTCTACTAAAAAACAAAGCTTCTAGCAGCTCCTCCTCGCGTCGCCTGTATGATGATGTAGCTTTGTCGGATATTGAAAGCTTGAGGCAGCCGGGGATGTCAACTAACTTAACGGGTTCGAGTAAGTATACACCACTGAAAAGCAGTGCCACACTCAAGTCACTAATTCATGCAGCGCAAGCTAATGATTTCGATCCTTCTGCCTTCCGGTTCAGCCCTAGATCTAAGCTCCGCCAGTACGAGTCTGCGCACGAAGAGGCATCGACCAGTGCCCAATACGCGAGTGCTCCCCTGTTCATCCCTGCCTTCACCGGTCTTAGACGGACGATAGTTGAACATCTGACCGAGTCCTTACAACGACTAGAACAAGAACTTCAGGTGGAAAGATCAGAAGAACGTGTGTCAATGGCGGTGACGCTCCTGAGACAAATGGGTAGGGCTTATCACGATGTAGCCAATCTGATAACCGTATGAAGGCTAACGAGAGCTTGACAGACCACGTCATTGAAAGTGAAATAAGACTGTCGCGCCTGGAGAATCCCATTCACGCTGATTCACAAGGCCTGAGTGTGCTTCATTTCGATATGCAAGATCGCGCTCAGTTCCAGCCTCAGCCTCAGCCATGGCTTATGGTCACTCAGAAATGGGGCGAGCAAAGCGATACCATTGTGGATCCGATCGATAACGTGCGCCTCAAGAAGATGCTTCCTGGTCACTCCCGAAACAAACTCAAGGTACCCGAACATCATCGCTCCTTTAGCTCCGACCGGGCTCCTGTTAATCTTGTGCAGATACACGCCGATGTGAGCGACATCAAGGAGCTTCGCCCTTGGATGATACGAACAAAGACCGTTACAGAGAAGCAAAAGTGGACTCTAAGATACGAGCCTAACGGCAAGGTCAGATACCGGTCGAACGTATGGCTTGCATGGCAGGTCATATTCCCAATCGCCATAACGACACTCGCGTGCTTCTACGGAGTAGGCATCATCGCCACGAATACGACTTTTAGCAAGCCATTCCAGAAGTACTTTTTCTGGGTCGCAATATTCTGGTCACTTATATCGAGTACATTGCTGAGTTGGTTGACGTTAGCATTTGGGGCTTCACGTCGAGATGCTATGGGTGCTTTCCTGACTGGAATTGGACTATGGCTAGTGGTCATTCAGATTGGTCAAACACATCTTCTCGGTCAATTCCAGGACCAGGCGAACGGAGCTTAGTCAGGTACTTGAGTTGCTAGGATTAGAGGGTAGTGATGCACCTCACTCGTCATCGAACACGTCTTTGAAATACCGACGGGCGTCGATTCAGAGCGGTAATGGCAGAAATCATATCAAGCCAGATCTGAGCGCAGCCAATCATGCACTTGACGTTGTTCCGTCCTTCAATAGTTCCTCATATATGCCTGATGCCGCTGGGCATGAGGACGATACGGCAATACTCGCGGCGGCCGAGAGCAGAGGTTGGTTGGATGTATTAATCTATTCAAGCTTAAACCCATTTGCGAGAGACAACTTTCGATCAGTAACGCTCCTTGCATTGTGCAATTCTGAACTACGACATCGAGCTGCAGAATGGAAGTGTGCGCTTGCTGCATGATCATCGGCAGAACGATACTGTCACAGCCCAAACGTAAGTGATCAGTCCAAACAGAGGAAGTTGGCTCCAAGATCTGACGACACACAGCCTGACGTGGATCGACGAGGCATCGTTGGGAGTTGTATGGGGCCCTACCTCGCACTGGCTCAGGTCATGTGAGCTAGAATTCAACGAAGAGGGTGGCTATAGACAGGAATTGTGGCAGTAACGTTGCTGCAGGCAACGTGCGGCAGCTCCTTGCAAGGCGCTTCGTTCACGGATCGGGAAACGTCGATGAAGCAGACTGCAACACTACCTTCAATGATCCTACCCAGGTACCTATTGCCCAATTCAAGGCACTCTTCTTTGTCTACGTTACTGATAATGTCCAGTACGTGCTTGACAAACTCCGGAGCATAGCATTCCATACAGCTATCGTCGCAGCCAACAACACAGACAATGAAACCTTGTTCGGGTCTGCCGACCTGGTCGAGCAGGGGTTTCCCCGCATCAAGGATTGGGCACAACAAGTGGCCCTTACTGGCGAGAGACGCGTAACAGTATTCGGCATCAGCCTTCCTTACGTGTTCTGCGCGGTCGTGTTCAGTCTTCTCTCTGTGTTCGCCATGGCACCGACTTATTGGTCCTTGTGGAAGAGAAGGACTGCTCTACTGACTTTCAACCCGTTCGAAGTCGTACACATGTTTGGTGCGCTACTGCTTCACGACATGGAGACCGAGAAAGCAACAGAAGCTTATGTCCGGGAGGAGAGTGGTCTGCGAAGAATCAAGCGTGTCACAGAAGACTTAGACGGTGCACCAGGATTCCAAGTCGCGAAGATGAAGTCAAATTAGGCTGAACGAATGGCATCAGTCCAATATTGTGACCTAAGGTATTTTCTCTTAAGCTTGTGTGTGACTTCATTCAAGCTCTAGACGAAGGAAAGCATGTATGAATGAGTATCCGTGAATTCCCTGCAAATCTTGGTAACGACTGTATCTCTCCTTGCTTTCACAACTCATCCTACCAAAAATTCCACGGTACCACATATTCCCACGGAATAGTCAACCCCCCTTCCACCATCATGACAAGAGGATTGACCGAACGAAAATTCTCGGCGTTCAGCCGCGGTACGAGGCAATCGCATTCGCACTCGCGCCATTGAAAGAGTAGCAAGTATTCAGCTTGAAATCGTTCGTAGTAGAATCCACATAACCCGACTTGATAGCGTCGGGAAGGCTGCCGCAGTTGTTGGGCGCGAAGAAGTACGCGTGCTGATGATTACCGCCCCAAGTCCTGATTCTGAAGGATTTGAAACCTTTCGGCCAAGTCGCACAGGTGTTGTCCCAAGTATTGACGTTGTTTTCAACGATGGTGTTGCAGTTGCTTCCGCTGTAAGTATCGATGACGAAGGCGGAGCTGCTAGCGCTGAGGGTGGCCATGATGGCGATGATGGAGGTGAAGGAGAAATGCATTCTGAAGGAAGATTTCAAAGTTGATATGGTATCGTAGAGAAGTTAGAGTCGAGATTGTGTATTCTGATGCTTGAGAGTCATGAGCTGAGCAGTTGCAGAGGATAAATATGGGGTTTATATACATGAGCGGCTGCCACTTCTATCGACGTTCGCTCGGTGTCTCTCGAAATGGCAGTACTTGCGGTAAGCACCGAATGACCCCTAGGTTTCAGAGAAACAAAAGCATGTACAAAGAGGTATAGTAAAGTGGGTAGTGTGCTACATCAGTAGCACTAAACGTGCGATATGATGTATGCCAATCTTAATCTGACTGTATGTATTACTCCGGTCCTCTGCTCCAGAGTACCATCTTCAATGACAGCGAAGGCCCTAACAAAAAAGATCGTTTGAAATCTCTCGATGCTCTTTAATTGCCCAGAAGAGTATAAAATTTGTGTGTTACTTGAGTCTAACCTATTTGATGGTGACCAGTCATTTGGTCTGACCTTACGCGTGCACCATGACACATGACAAACGCGACTCCATTCATCAGCCTCCTGTACTACCGGTAAGCAACCAATCTGTACACCACAGCATAGTGTGAACCGATTAGGCAAATGGACGATTCATGGTTTGGCTCTAGGCTTAGCGGATCCTCTAGCCGGTTTTATGCTCTGCGGGTTATGAAACACATCATCAGGATTGACCTGTGCTTTGATACCCTCCAGTATTTTCACAGTTCCACTCCAGTACAGACTCGCCCTGTTTTCTCCTATCCTCAGATTGACGTATCCAGTATATGGACCTTCGTCATGCTCCGGCAGAGCGTCAGTCACAGCATCGTTAACGACTGTCCAGAACCTCCTTGTCTTATTTCTGACCCTCTAAAAAGGTTCACAGCATATGCTTGATGGTAGAACAGCGCATTTCTGTGGTCGTAAGCAGTAGCGTTCGGGGCAACATCGTTGGTGACTCCGCCTTCGAGATCCCAGATGATGAACCAGGTTGCTTCGACTTTGTCAGCTTTGTCAATGTAGTCAAAGAGCTTGTCGACTCCATCGTCTGGGATGATGTCGTACTCTGTGTAAACGAGTGACTTGACGTAGAAGTTGCTAAGAATACCCCAACGATATCAAGAGCGACATCTTCGGCCCAATGGCCTACTACACCGAACCAGTCCTTGAGCTTGATGACTGAGTCGTCGCTATTGGGTAGACGAGCGGATATGTTGAGACTGTCATACTCCTGATGTGATCCAAAGAAAGTGCCGGTAACAATGGCGCCGAGCTGCTCGGTAAGTATGAACTGACTGGCGAACTTGCGTGAGAGGTGTGGGTCTGAGATGAGCTCTTGCTACTTCTTGAAAGCCTCGGCCTTACCCGCACTGGATCCGCCCTGGGTGTTGTATGTGTAGAGGACGGCTTCTGATGGCTCGGTTTGTGTGCGCACTTTAAATTCGGTGACGATGCCGAAGCCTGCTGCGGCGCCCTTTACAGCGAACAGGATGTCTGCGTTCTCTTTTTCAGAAGCTCGAACGACTGTGGAATTGGCAAGAACCACCTTGACTTCCTCGACATGGTCAAGTGCTGATCCCCACATGCGACTGCTTCGATCGAGTTCACTGATGGTTGCGTGACCTCCAATACCGACCTACGAATAGGTGCCATGCGCCATCGCGCGGTCTCGTTCTCGTGAAGCCGTTAGTGACGTCGCCAAGGAGCGTGCCGCCACCTATCGTAGCTTGCCAGGTTGAATTGTCCATGGAGAACTGCTGAAAGTACTTTACATCAACTACAATCGTGTTATACTGTCCACCGATACCTGTACATGGGAGTTTGAGGAGTTACAGGTCTTGAAGAGGCCTTACCATAGTTTGCATATGAGTGCCCACCGAAATGCGGTTGCACTTTAGCTTGTTTTCAACGGCGCACTTGACAATCGCAGTAATGTGTTCCACAGTCTCAGAGTAAGTGACCGCTGCAGGAGTGACTGCTATGCCGAGATTGCACGGTTTGACGTGCGAAATCTGGAAGAGGGGCGTGCCTTTAAGGGCGATTAGATCCTGGTTCCCTCCTACGGCACTCTCAAGGCACTTTTGCACCGGCGAGCTCGATGTATTGCCCATTGACGGATGGCTCGAAGCGACAGCGAGAACGAGACAAAGTTAAGACACAAATGAAAAAGCTGAAGGATACGACCACTGCATCTCTTCTCGGAGTATGTACACCACATCTTGGAAGTACGTGCGCCGAGAGAAGGATTGCAGGTTGTCATAAACAAGCCGCCAATGAAGGAAGCGGCACCTGACTGCGAGTGCCAAACTTGAAGCGTAGGCGGAAGGATTGCATGATTGATAAACAAGGAATGCCAAGCGTTTGTACACATTGTTGGCTCGTTGTAGTGGCGAAATAATACATAGACCAGGTAGCCATAGCGAGGCTGTGCCCATGGAGCCGGCTAGTGGTGTGAATGGCTCATACTCGCGCTTTGCGCCCTGAATGAAACGTGGTAACGCAACGGCTCTTGGCGAGACCCCGGATACTTGTTCATACGTACTGTAGTATACGATAGGTCTTGATATTACTGGCAGACCATATGGTGCCAGTACAAAGGCATCTCGATAAAAGGAAGGGAATCCTGCGACCGTTGATGCCCGTGACGTCATCGCACCTCTTCCACCTCTTTTCAGATTTGCAGTTCTCCAAAGTCGTCTCTTGAAATTTATGGATAATCGCGACATAAAAGAAAATCGAATTGAGCAGAAGGTGATGTCGCAACGATGGGGGGACAAGACGTGCTCGCGCTGACACCTGCCTCCACGCTAGCGAGGTGGGCACGCGGTAGGAGAAAATATGCCCACCGCCAAAAGTCCTTCACAACAGCACCCTTAGGCTGCAACAGCCCTGCTTGAATTAAAGAAGTAAATAAGCTAGATTGTAGAGGATTACACTGGCTTTCCTCTTCAAGAGAAAGTAAACCCTAATGTTTTGTTGTTATTATATTATAGTCGTGCAACAGGAGGCAAGGTGTTGGTGTTCGCAGTTTTAGTAAGGGAAAGTAGCTGTTCGCGGTGGGCTTATTTTCCTGCACCGCGTGGTGGGGCATCTCCGCACTGAGTGTTCTTATAGCTTACACCCTACCAAGCTTCACTCTCAAAGCTTTTATCATGCCTTCAATCAAGGCCGAGATGCCGGTTTGTACATATTGGATGCTTCCTGTCAGATTTTAATACCGGCCCTTTGCCCCATTCAGCAGCCGTGGAGGCGCAGCAATGTCATCAGCTGCTCGTTTGTTTCCGCTACTCGAAGTCTGTTCGTGACTCATCACTGAATGTCACTCATCCAAAGATATAATCACCGTGGTTGCCACTTTTAGGAGTAGTAAGGAAGCATAGTTTCGAGCCAGGACTACATACCAACCACAGTCATGCCATTAGAACTTCACCCGCTTAAACCCTCAGACGCGCTGTCATGGATCCGCACTCGCGCACTTGCATACTATGGACCAACACAAGATTTACTTCACAACGGCCCTGTCAGCGAAGTATCCATACGCAGTGTAGCTGAAAGTCGCAGACACGAAATCGGCTCCCCTAACGTCTGGCACTGGAAGATCGTCGATACCTCCCTCCTGCCCAGCGAAGACGACCCAGAAGATAACGGCGGCCGAACCATCGCAGTTGCGGTCTGGAAGATAATGAATGTTAAGGACCAGGCGAAAGGAGAAGGACCTATCGAGCACGCATCCATCCCCTCAGAAACTGAGCCATCAATCACAAGTCTCCTTGGTCCGCGCTACCCATCGTTCCTCCCTCCCGAACTGCGCCTCGATGCTCTAGCATCCATTTTCGATCCGCTTGACGCGGCTCGCGATGCGATCGTGGGTACGGAGAGACCGTTCTTCATGCTGAACAGCTTAACCACGCATCCGGACCATCAGGGTCGTGGAGCCGCTACACTGTTGTTGGATTGGGGAATTAAAAAAGCGGATGATGAGGGTTTAGTCACGTATTTGAATGGGACGCAGGTTGCGAAGCCGATTTATGAAAAGAAGGGGTTCGAGGCGAAGAGAGTGGTGGAGTGGGATAGGACGGTGTGGGGCGGGGAGGGAGTGGATGTGCATTATTGTATGGTTAGAGAGCCAAGGATTAGGTGAAAGGAGTGAGTTTAAGAATGTGGGAAATGATGTGGTAAGTAGTTGGAAGCATTTGATGCGTCTAAACACCGTAAAGAATCTATTTGCGTCTATGGTTTGTATGAGAATATCTTATCTCCCATCTTTTCTCTAAATTCGCATTCTAGTTGTCGACCTCTGCTCGCCAGTTCAACTACTTCCGCTCTTGGTGCAAATCCTGCCTCTCTGTATGCCGAAGACCTCCAGAACTACGTCAATAGGCCATGAGTATATGAACTCGAAGAATGTTTCTCGGTCCAAGTATGTGGTCTTCAACCGGATGCCTGGGAACATCTCTCAAAGCCAAATGTCCTAAAGCCGGCGTAGCTAGAGTGTCTGACTGAGATCGGCCTTGAGGTGGGCCCTGCCCTGGCGCGTCCGGAATGAGCTTTTCGGAAGGCACATCCGTGATGTAGAAGATCAGGTCTGACTCTTGAATGATTTCTTCTGCCTGCATGTCGTTACGCAAATGCGTACGCCACTCACGTATTTGTTCATGAGATTCTTTTTATGCGACACGAGAAGGTACCCAGTCGTCGCAATCAAGGCCAGTCTCGATTTCGGCCTCGTGCCAGCCCACGTGTACAGCTGCTATACGTACCAAGGTCAGTAAGACGTTCCAAGAACGTGATGAAGCCAACAACAGTGTTTTAAGTGATCAATTTGAAGCCCATCATGGATTTGGGAGACTACAGGGCCTAATAAAGGATGAGAACGATGTGCTTCCAGGAGGTGTGATGGCTTCAAGACCTCTCGGAGGAAGAGGGGACCTGAAAGAATCTTCCTGGAGGCTAATGCCCCACTGATTTTGTCACGGTTTAGGGTGCTACTGCCTGTCATACCTCACCTGCCAGATCGGGTCTGACCCGTACTGCATGTAGCCGTGATGATTACAAGGCCAAGAAGGAGCAAGAGGAGGAAGTTGAGCTGCATCTTGGAGACTACAGTCGAAGTTGAGGTTGAGGTGGGTAATGTGACAGAATAGTGCGCAGGTATCCGAGGTTGTAGAAGGTAAGCCCACGTGCCAAATGACGTTAGAGCGGCGAAAGGAAGTGAAGGTGCACACGAAAGGCGCGCACATTGACCAAGTGAATGAACTTGGATGCTTGAGGCACCGAGTTCCTCCCAGCCCATTCGCCCAACCCCCCTCGCAAGACACATCACAGGATTCGTTGAAGACCTCCACAGTCCTCTATCTGATGTGACTTGAGATGCATGTATTGTATGGAACCCCTCCAGACTCTACTATAGTTTGGCCATAGCAGCTCTTAACGTCGATGCCGACACCACAATGCTGTGGTACCATGCTCTCAGCAGAGCATTTTGAAACCCTTCATAGACATGTTTATTCGTTGTAGAAGTCCTTTGTCCTCTCCTCACTTGCCCTCAACACCTCCCTCCCTAGGTCACCAGTCCCATCTCTTGGCGCCAGCTTGATCTTGAAGTCCCTCGGGATTGCGACTAACGCGCTTTGATTAGATTGTAGTCGATATAGTCCGTGCTCGGCGGGTCTGATACGCTAGCCTCGTCCCTGTACAGGCTGAGCAAACGGAAGAGTGCCGCGTTGAATAGCTTGCTGGCGATCGTCGCACCCGGGCATGACCGGGAACCGGCGCCAAACGAAAGATGCGGTGTGCTGGAGATAGGCTTCTCGGCGTATAGTGAGGGGGGCGTGGTGGGCGCATCGAGCCAGCGCTCAGGATTAAAGGTGCCAGCGTCAGGTCCCCAGTAGTAGGTGCCTACCAAGTCAGCATGCTGTTGCGGCGGTGGATGTTTTAGAGACTCACCGTGATTGCCCGCTTGGGCGCTGATCAAAACCAACGTGTTCTTGGGAATCACTGCCTCACCCCAACGTACATCACTCATTGTCTTCCTGGGCAGGCTCATGTTGCTGACGGTGTAGTATCGCCCTGCCTCCTTGACGATAGCATTCAAATACGGTATAGTCTCCTCGAAGTCACTCGCTCACGCGGCATTCAAGTCCGGATAGCACTTTTGATCTCCTCGTACGCGCGATCTCAGTACTTTACACTCTCTGGTGTACAAAGCGAGCCAATGCAAGACACCAAGGTACCAGGGATAGTCTCGAAACCTCCAGAGACCAGAGAGGCAGATCGAGCTCACTTCCACACCAGTAAGACGCGTCTCTTCGTCTTTCAGTATCGCGGCGCTGATGCAAGGTTTCTCGGTGCCATTCTTGATCATGGCGCGCACCTTGTCGAGCAGTTAGTTCAAGTACTTGTCTCTCCTTTTGCGGAGATCTTTCGAGCGAGCATTTTTGACGTTTTTAGGCAAATGACGGAGGATCGGGATGTAGTCCTGGTAGTTCTCGGACGCCAATCGAAGCAGAGAAATTGCAGAGCCAACATGAAGGATTTCACGCAGCAGGTCGACGTAGGCTTCGTCCATTCTGATACCGTAGCAGAGGGTGAGAGTGGTGTTGAGCGCATAGCGCTGGATGTACGGTCGAAAGCTTGCCTCAAGAGCTCCACTCTCGGTGTCACAATGTAGGTCAGACACAATGCAGTACGACTCCAAGTCGAACATATCATCGTAGTTCTTCATCATCGCCTTGCTTAGTGTGGTAGATGCAGCTTTCCTCTTGTTTCGAGAGCTCTCATTCCATGGTGAGCTGCCAATTGTGAAACCCTGTATCGAGGAGAACAGTCCATGAAAGGTGCAGAGCTTGGGACGATCTATCAATCTTGAGAGTTCTTGATGAGATTGTTCTTGCAGTCTTCGAAGGAATTGACGATAACTGCGCGAGTGTTTACAAGGCGGATCTGGAAGACTGAGCGGCCGTATTGACGCCACCACTTTTCACAGACAGTCGTATGATCTTCTCCTGGTTGGGTCAAATGGCCAGTGACAGGAAGTGCGCCTGGTATTTTGGGTATGCCGCGAATGTAGAGTATGTCAGTGTGAGTCAATAGCTGTGGATGACAAAGTCAGCTCAGACACTCAATTTATCTAACAACGCACCTTGTAAAGCCCAAACAATACCGTCACAGAAACAAAGAAGACCGTTTCCAGACCAACAGGGCTCTCCCGGACAAAGTGAACAAGATTTGAGAGCGGGTTCATGGTTTTGGGAAGCTACAGTCACGGCTTGCTGTGGACGTATGGATACTGAATGGTCGTAATGACCACTTGGATACAAGCACTTAATAAATACCAGAACCCTTCAAGTCGGCATGCTGATCTTGAGTGATGCTGTCGTACATACACGTGAGGGGTCGCGCGGATCCCGGATCGTTTCCGTTATCTTCACGGAACTGGTGCTTATCAGCAGTGTCTCCCATTTTGAGCCTACAAAACACACTCCTCTGCTGCAGGGAGGCAATCTGGGGAAACCTTGTTCATGAGGTGCATGATCCTTCGGGTGTACCTGCCTATCCAGTTGCCATGCCTACCGCTCTACACCTGACTACATCAATTCCGGCCAAGGGTTGTGAAGTAGTAAGAAACCTGGAACTCTTTGCGCAAGCTAGATGTCCAGGATGCGAGCGTGCTTGATCTCCGCGCCTTCGATGTGCTCACGTATATTGCCGTACTTCGCGAAGCCATCTGTCTCAGCAAATGCATGGTGCTGCTCGACGCTCGTCCACGGCGTCAACAATACCCACTCGTCCTTGTCACCTTCCTTACCACCTTCCTTACCACCTTCCTTGTCAATACGCCAACCTCCGCCAATCTTCCCCTCGGACACAAAGTCCTGCAGATGATGCTTCTCTGTATCAAACCTCCACTGAAACAGCTCCCGATGGCCGTCCTTGACAAAGTGCCTGACGATGCTATAGACTGAAGCCTTCTGCTTGCTCGTACCTGCTTCCGGTAGCGGTAGGTCTGCGTGTGGCACATTGATATGCAGCAGCCAATCCACGCTCAGCAGATTCTTGAGGCTCTCGAGCAGCGCCAGGTTGTCCGTACTTGGAATGAAGTCGTTCATGTGCCGATCCAAGGATTCCCACTCTCCAAGTATGTATATGTACGTGGGGTCCTCGACCTGCTGGAGGTAGTAGAAAGTCCGACCGGTGTAGTTCTGCATGACGGTCTTTGCATGCGCGAGCTTCGAGCGGAGGTCTGCGTCATCGATCGTGACATATGGCGAAAGATGCAGAAGGGCGATCTCGGTGATGGTCATGTTGAGTGTGAAAGCTACGTTGTTGTGCGCGTGAATCGGGAGGCTGGACCTGGCGTTAGTAGGTTACTGTCATAATACAGTCAATTTATATGGCCTCGAGGATGAATGGTCGATGCTATGAGCGATCTTCAGGCCACCAACACCAGGTAGACGTGCTTGCGTGGAGGTGTGTCTATGCATTGCACCATCCATCCCAGACGCTCGATTTTCTGACTAAGCTCCCTAGCGTGACCCACCATTCCGTAGCCTCGCGTTCACCACGTCCTAGCTTAACGCAGGTCCGATGCTACGACGGCTGATTGCATCTCTCAAAGAACAAAGAGGACCCTTGCCGCCACCAGAATCTATGAGTAGGTACCACTTCGAGAAAATCAGAAAGATCCACAACAACACAAACATCGGTTAAACCAAGCCCCTTTTCCGCAGCAGAAACTCCAGTCGCAGCATATCTCGTAACAGAACCCATGTTTTTTGTTCTGCTTCCCATTTCCTTGCGTCTGATCAGAGATTTTGTACTGTGGGTGATTGTTGGTATGGCATAGGATGTGGCTGATAGAATTGTTGCTGAGATTGGTACTGCATCTGGGTTCGTTGATACGGCTGGTAGACTTGAGCTTGGCATGGTGGCTGTGGATGATGCATGTTCGGATCAGAATACCCTTGTGGATAATAAACCTTGGGTTTCGGCGGTGCATATGACATGTTGTTTGTGTAGAGTGAGCGACGATGGGTGTCAGAGGTGAAATGTCGTGAACATTGATTCTATCGCATGAACCTGACAAGGTCTTATAGGTCAAGTCTAATCCGCAGGTGTGCTCAAGAAAGTTCTGCTGCGCTGACGGATCCTTGTAGGAGGCGCTTCTGCACAAGCAAATTTGTTGTACAGGTCCCACCACCATGCGGCTGAGTGAAGCCATCGTCGTTCGGCCAAGACACTATGCGCAACCTTTACATATTCTCAATTGTCGATTGCACTACTGTGAGTTCCTCCAGAACATGTTTGTACTGTTCTTGTACGCTGCAGCAGCACTTTCCTCAACACTGATACTCTTCAGCCCTGCAACGATCAACGCCACACCCTCCAACTTGCAGCTCTCGTTCCTCTCCTTTACCATCTCACCCATAACGAACTTGTCTTTCTTCTTTGAGCCGTAGGGTAGCTTCGTCGCATTCTTCAGGTATGCTTTTGAGACTTCGCTCGTAGCTTGGATCTCTCCCCAAGGCGCATCGGTCTCGATCTGCAGCTTCTCAAGTGGAATGGCGCGCACCATCTCTAGGCTCTCGCGATCGCGGAAGCTGAAGCCGTTGACGCTGACTTCGAGACCAAGGTCAATGAGAGTTTGCATCTGAGATTTCGAGCCAACAAAAGAATGCACCAGTCCGGAACGCAGAGGCAGGCGATCAAGGTACGGAGTCAGGATAGATACGAAGTCGTCAAATGCCGCTCGGCAATGCAGAAACAGCGGTAATCGCCAACCCTCAGCTACTATCATGTCAAGCTGTCTCTTGAACACGCGGATCTGGGCTTCCATCGATGCAGCAGCAAGATGATCGTAGTCCAGCCCCAACTCTCCGAATGCGGCCAGCAGTCCGGGCTCCTCCTTGAGGGTGGTGTTGATTGCCTGTGTAATTTCCTGGTAGTATTGATCGCCTCTCTCATCAGCCTCGGCGGCGTGGTATGGATGCACGCCGATCGTGACTTTGCATTGCTCTTTCCTTTTTCTGGCGATGTTAAGGTTGGTGGGTATGTCCGATAACAACATGCCCGTGAGCATCACTTTGTCAACGCCCGCCGCTACGGCTCGATCCATGACAGCATCGAAGTCGGGCGCGTGATATTGCTTGCCGCGATAGATGCCCGCGAAGTCCTTGGCTGTTGCTGTGACAGCGACCTGAGTTCGATAACTCAGCTAAGGGTGTTGTTGTAGGAAGGGTAAAGCCGTACATCTGCATATTGAAGCTTCTGTATTGGAGGTGCAGGTGCTTTGGTCGGGAATCCGTCAAGCATTGATGAAGCCATTGCGATCAGGTTGGTGAACGTCTTCAGTCTCCAGCAAAGCAGTTCGAGGGTGTCTTCGATCAAAGCTCGGCCGGACCGGCTCAGCAACGACCGAGCTCCGACCTCGGCCTCATCTGTATCTTCTTACATTAACGGAACTCTGCTGCCTCACAACCCACATTGACGAGATGACCCATTGCACCTGTTAGTGCCATGGAGCTCGTTCCCTACTTTGATCACGATGAAGATCTATTCCATCATTTCCATCATTGGACCGAAATGCCGACACCAGGGAACCAGATTGCGACTGTTGCAGTGTTGCACATGTCGAGGTGCGATGATATACTGCTCCAGACTTTGGTTTGGAGCCGACCACAATGTCAACAAAGCAAGTTACGCCTTAAACCGGATCTCGGTTGATTGTGTTGGCAGCTAGTTGTAACAAGTACTCAGATCTATAGCAGACAACAGATATCATGTGCCCGTCCCATGACTGAACGACACTACGACATGTATCGTTTGATTGAAGAAACATTTGCTGGAATTCGATTTCATGGACATCAAACAGCTTTGCTACCGAAGAAAACTTGTGCAGCTAACAGCTTGCTCTCTTACTACTTCCCATGTATTTTTCATCCGCGCGCTTGCAGTTCTCTGGCACCTTCCGATCTTTCATCGTCTTCCTGCGTTGTCGCGCTACCCGTTTCCTCTAGCGGCAATGTCAGCACTAAAAATGGAGTCCGCTGTGATCCCAGATTGCCGGCAAAGTCACCGGGCAGGAAGCCCACCAGACTTTGCGGACCTTTGCGTGGGAATTAGGCATTATCTCAAGTTTTGCGATGAGACTGAGCAAGCGGTGATGATTCAATCACTGCAGAGATACGTTGATCAGTTGGAGGTGCCAACACCACACTAAGCAGATGCTGCTCCACCTAGCGAGTCTTACTTCGAAACAAATCCCTCACGCGCACATGTCGTTGAAACTACATACACCCCTGCTCGACAGCTCGTCGGCTACACTAACGTCCCTCGCTATCCTGACAGCTCGTCCTAACAGTAAACTTGACAACATGGCTCAGTCTCCGCAAGGTGGACAGGATGAGCATGGTTAGACTCCGCTATGATGGCGTCCGATGAGAAGCTTCCAGTTCTCAATGCATGCCTGGTAGGAGCATCCCTGACTGAACTCTCTTTATGCTTTTAAGGTAGCGCTATCGACGAAGGTAGAGTGATGGAAACGTTCGATCCGCAGGAAGAAGATTCTACACCAGACCCCTCCATTCTTGCGAAGACTGACCTTCGACAGCTTGACGTGGCCACTGCTCTCGGCCGAGCCCAGGCTCTCGTATACAAATACATGAGCCAACAATTGGAAGATGAGCAGACCAACGGCACGCAAGAGGCGGCTAAGGAAGAATACGACCAGGACCGTCTGGGGTAAGGAGAAGCTCGCTGCATTCAGGAGCCGACTCGCTGGTTTTTGAAGTGAACACAATCTGCAAGTTTGCGTCTCGACTAGGTACGTGTAAGATGCTTTTGTGGTCACTGAAGACTGACCATCTCCTAGAGGAAAACTCCAAGGTATATAGACGCAAAACACCGTACGATTCGACAATGGTGACGCCCGTAAAAGAGAGATACTCGATACCCTGCTGAACGACCGCGACGTATTGTGAATCGCCTTGAACGATCACACAGTCCTCTTGCAAGGACTTGAAGAAGATCTCAGAAGATCGTTGCAAAACAGTTGGGTGTGTGTACAACGAGGTGTGTGCGACGCCGTGATACACTCAGGGGCAGTGATTTGCTATGAGCATGAAGAAGCACGAATCATTGTCCGAGGGGAGGGAGATCGAATCGTACAGATAAATGCGGACTCCATCCGAGCGTTGTATACACATATACAAACTACGACTGAAGTCCAGGTTCAAGAGAACGACTCTCAGCACCAGAAGTACATTGCAGACCTGCAGAGCCAGTTGTTGCAATTGACGGAACAGATCAAAGACCGCGGCCGTGAGTTCCGGCCGACCCTGGAAGCTTTGAAAGAAGCTAACTTCACAAAGAAGCGGAAGCTGTTGTATGAACGTAGTAACGCAGTAGCAGCAACGCTGCTTGCCTTACAGATCATGTACAGCCACGTCAAGATAAGTTTTTGTGACGATGGAGCTTTGGTCCTTGCTCACCTCTCTTAGGCAAGGCTTGAAGCACTGAACATAAAAGTCATAGATTGGGCTCAATGGTCACGAGCTTGGCCAGAAAGTCGACGGAGAGAAGCTTCTCTGGCCATCGAGATGAGCATTAGACCTGACCAAGAACAGGTCGATCCACTACAATTTGCACGGAGAGTACTTCGCGAGTCGCATAACTTATGGTTAGAACTGGCTTACGGAACATCGAACTCTGGTGGATCCAGAAATACTGCGCTAAATATGGTCAATACCTGAGATACAAGCGAACCTCGGAGACGGGCGATACAACGTACCCATGGACTGCCAAGAGGTCTGGCTTCTTGCAATCGTCAATGCGGTCATTGTACGAAATTTCATTCAAAGCACAGCAGTTTCTAGCCTTCTATCAACCACTTTTGGACCTGAACCCAAATCTGGTGGTAACCGCATTCTTCCAAAAGATCTAGAGTACCTCACCAACTTTGCCGATTTAAGGAATACGCTACCAGTTCCCACAACCATGACAACATACACAATAGTGGGAAGTCTCGAGCATCTCTGAGATCCGCAGGTCTGGATAAAAATTGATTATGAGACGCTGACTCCGGAAGACATGGGTGAAGTGGCTAAACTCCTCGATTGGTTGCTTAGTGAGAAATAGGGTCATTGGATTCAAGCAGACACAAGCTTACAATTGCTATCCAACGGCACAGCTGTTTGTCTTGTGCGTGACCCCATTGCCATGGGTTTGCAGCTATCACTCGATCCGGCTCCTGGTACTGTGACATGGGAAGGTATCCCAGACCTTGAAAGCGTCATTGTTTACAACAAACCTCCAAAGGCTCGACCAAGTCTAGCGAATATTCCTTACACATCCTTGGCTCCAAGGGAGAGCGAACTGCTCTAGAGTGGGCCTTTGGCATCGCAAGTTTTGAGACTGGTTACGCTAAGATTGGGGTTGCAGCATGATCATCATTCCGAGCGCAGTCGCGGTAGATGTTTGCAGGTTGGCAGGATGGATAGCTTTTTGGTGTAATTCTCACACGAATGGATAGACTACTGGACGCCAGATATGCAATTATATACCCAACATCTATACATTCCCCCCACGAATCTGTTTCGCCCGAAGCGCAAGCATTTAGCACTTGAGCGAGAACTTCGTCTTCCTGTCCGCAGTCATAGCACCCCAAGCAGTCTCATCCGCAGCCTTGCCGTTGTCACCAATAGAAGCCGGCTTCCAGGGTTCATCGAAAACCTCAAAGTAGAAAGCGTTGAAGCCCCAGTCAAGCAGCGAGCAGAATCCGTGCTGGTAGAAGTGCTCAGCATTGCTCAGTCCACCCTTAGCCTTGTCGTAGTCAGTTCCCTCAACGGTGGGCCATCCAGTCTCGCCGTTCCAAATCTCAGGCTTCTTGTCTGGGCCACCGGCAACCTTCTCGATGTGTGTGACCGCCTGGTACATGTCGTCGAGGTAGACGTGGGTAGCGTTCTCGCGCGAGGCGCCCTGCCAGAAGGCAAAGGCGTTGACCATGATAATGTCTGCGGTACCAATGATGGCGTCGCCGGTGCCGTCGGCGAACTTGTTCCAGGAGTCGGCGGTTCCGACCTTGATGCCCTTCGGAAGCTTGCCCTTGACGGTGCTGATCTTCTCCTTCAGCTCGGGGCCGGTGAAGTTGCCACGGTAGAGGGTCTCGGAGCCGACGGTGACGGCGTAGATCGAGTCAGCATAGGTGCTTGCGACGTCGGTGATGGCCTTGAGGTCCTTCTGGAAAGATTCTTCGACGTCGGGCCTGAATATATGTTAGCTTCGCGGCTGCCAAACCTCTGACTTTCGAGACCAGGACGTACCAGATACCAAGGACGACCTTGAAACCCTTGCTCTTAGCAGCGGGCATGATATTCTTGGCAGATTCGCAGTCAGAAGCAGAGTATCCGCGAACAATAGTCGCACCAGACCTGCTCTTGATGGCATCAAAGTCGTCCTCGTAGTCGGTCTGTGTTTTGCAGTCTCCGGAGGGCTGCTTGGTGCCGAGCGCGAAACCCATGGTGCCCTTGGCGGCGGCAACAATGGCAGGGCTGACCGCGAGAGCGGTAGCAGCGACGGCGGAGAAACGCATAGTGTAGTGAGATTTGAAGGAAGTGTTGACAGGGGTCGATCTGGGGAGGTGGAGAAAGTGTGGGGGTGGGTAAGGATGGTCCGTCTAGAGAATGACTTGATTAGGAATAAAGGCACACGAAAGGAGTGACTGTACAGCGATTGCACTGACGTAGAGTTGGAGACGAAGGAGTGATAAGGATTCCTTGGGAAGCTTGATCAAGGGGACGGCGCGCTAGCATCCCGTTGTTTTCAAAACGTCCGATTCAGGAACACCAATCAATCGAATGCGCTGAAACAAGTGGGTCAGCGGAGGGGGCTGCATTGTCCGGCATGATCGATGCAGGAGACCATGCAGAGGATCTTGTAGGACATGTTAAAATCTGTGTTGTATATGAGTCAGGAGCCGCCAACGCCTGCCCATGCCTTCGGTCCAGTGCCATACTACGCCCTCGACAAGCGAAATGGATGTGCCTCTGTGTTCAGCACAAACTCATCCAAGCTAATGAGATCCGTATCCGCAAAACACAAGTAGAAGTACTTGAGCGTCTCCGCCATCCAAAAGCTCTCCATATAGTCCTCCTTTTCGCCTCCACCAGATGCATTCACGTCCGTGATCGCAGCGTTCGCGTACGCGGTATCTGTCGCCTTTGCCACCGCCTGGAACATCTCCCACGCTGTCGCGCGGAACGACGGATCGCCGGTGATACGCCAGAGGATAAAGATGGACTCTATAGCCTCGGGTCGGAGGATGTACCGAGGATCTTTGGCGGTAGTGAAGCCCTTGGGGAGGTCTGTTTTGTACTGCGGGCGATTTGCAGCCTCCGCGGCGAAGGCAGCTTCGTCCCAAATGCAACCCTGTCTGTGGTTCTCGCCAGGACAGAGAGCCATATTGTAGCGTTCTGGCATGATGCCTGTAGGGAAAGACTTGTATGCGTACGCACATCCACGAGCCAGCTTGGCTCCCACATTCAAGTACTCATCGTTGTTGAATAGTCGGCCGCCCAATGCATATAGCCCGCCGATGAAGCAAGAGAGGTGTTCGCTTTCTGGATCAAGGTGTGGGCCGTCCTGCAGGACATCGCAGTTGCCAGATATCAGAATGTCATCATCCCCTGGTATCATGGGCCGGAAGAAGAGGCTATCCATCGCTGTGTTCATGAAATAGCGAGACATGATCTCGTACTTCTTTGAACTGGGATCTGACGAACCAAGTAGTGCATGCGCCTTGGGCAGATACTCGTACAGCGAGTCTGCATTACCACCGATAGTAAACTGATAGCCAAACACCACGTCTTTCTTGTTCATCGAAACCATCATCGGCCACATGCCCGGCAGCCTCGTCGCATTCTGGTTTTGGTAGAACAAGTCCATGACCTGCGACACCGCTGCATAGTACTTGTTGTCGCCCGTAAGCTGGCTCAGCCTGCTGAACTCCAGTGTAATGGTCCCTGGACTCGCGCTGACAACCTGAGTCTCCACTCGCAGACCCGTCCCCTCTTTCGCGCTCTCGAAGTTGATGAAGTCCACAGGCATCCCATTCTCCGTGTTGAAACCAGCATAAAGCAGATCGCCGACCTCCACAGCCTTCTGTAGCAGCACCTCATGCCCGCTCAGGTCATACGCCGCAATAAGCCCGCCGAGGTATCGAATGCACGTCTCAAACGTGTTCACCGTAGCTGCCGTGCTCTTTCCGAAATCGATCGTAGCCACAGCCTCCACAGCCTCGTAGAACTCCACTTTCATACCCATCATCCACAGCGTGTCCAAACTGTCCACCAACGTAGCAGCCCAGCCCGAAAACTGGTCCACATACTGTCCGCTTATAGGCTTGAGCGCATCTTTCATCCATGCTTTGGCTCTGTAGCTTTCCCAGCTCTTCTGGAAGACACGCTTCACTTCCAAGCGCCTCTGCTCTTGTACTGCGGCGACATCTGCGCGGTCTCGCTTGAATCGGTGCTGGATGCGGGGCCGGTGGGCGACAGGTGGAGGCAAGTTAGGCGTGAGCGGAGGGGGGTACGCGAATTTGACTGAACTCCAGTCAAAGCTGCTGTTCTGTGCGACGATGTTTGGAATCTGGTCAGGGTCGTTCATGTACCGCGCGAGCGCGTATGTACCGGTTCGAGAGGAGGAACCATAGCTGAAGTGCGGGAGATAGGATGACGGGTCGTCTCTAGGTAGAAAGAAGAAGATTCCTAGAATGAGAATGGCGCATAAAGCAATGTGTCGTGTGCGGAGTCGAGCCATGGTAGCCACCGAGCTCAGCTATTGGTGTACAAGGAAACAGTGACTGCAGCACTCATTGCTCCAAATTGAAGCATTGAACGCTAGGCAGTGTGAACGAAAGGACGAACGAGGTTGAACATGTTGAAGGGCCAAGGGACGTGCAATGTGTCTCAAGATGGTAGGTGCTGCTAGTTTAGTGTGGGGGTTGAAACATCCATATTGCTTTTAGTCAGCAATCCGATTATCACCACTCACCTGTGCACATCTCCAACCAACTTATAGTACACACACAGTAACATGATTTGATCGCTCCTTGAAGGCATCTGAACTTTTGAATATTATGAACTATAGACGAAATCGGAGGGTATCTAGTGCAGGTATCATATCAATCTTCCCACCACATGCGATGCGACCATAAATGCGAGAACGCTCAATCAAGCCAAGCAACATGCAAGACAAATCTACTTCATCGACTTCTTGCTCCTCGTGCTGTTGGCCCTCGCCCGCCCCACGAAGCTCTCCCGTGTGTTGACACGGTCGATCTCGTACGGGTTGTCGTAGTACTCCTCGATAGGGTTGACTGACTTTCTGCTCCTTGTCGATCGCCCTGTTGCGACCTTCTTGAGAGCATTCTCGGTCTCCTTCTCGGTCTTCATCTCAGCAAAGTGAGGCGAGGCGTCAGATGGGTAAGCGTCATTCTCGGCCTCCTCCTCAGCGGCGAGGGTCGCAGTGCGAGAGGTGTTGGCAGACTCGCCTCCAGCAGCGGCCTCTTGCTGTTGAGCGCGTGCTGCCATCTGCTCACGGATCTTCTCCATGAACGCCTCGGACTGGGCGGCGTACTTGCACTTTTGGCGGATAGTAGCTCCGTATTTGTAGAAGAGGAAGGGCAGCGGGATACAGGCGACAGCGAGGAAAGCGGGAACCGAGGATGCCCAGTGGATACCAATGCCGTCGTACATCTGCTTGGTGAAGAGAGGGAAGGCGGCACCGAAGACAGATCGGATGATACCGTTGCCAGCCAAGACGGAGGCAGCGAAGATGGTGTAAGAGTCGATGAGGTAGTTCATAATGGACAGGAAAATGAGCACCATGCCGAAACCGAAGGGAATGGCGGCGCAAACGCTGGCAGCCCAGGGAAGGTTTGGTGAGTTAGTCCAGGCGAACCCTACATGTACGTTAGTAAATGACCTTGCGGCATTGTGCATGCTTGATGAAACTTACAGAAGAGACCAATAGGCAAAACGATGCCACCGACCAGACACATAGGCAGACGCGCCTCTGGAGTAGTGTAGCCTTTGCCAGACGCTTCGACCTTCTTCATGTACTGCTTGTTGTCGACAACAATGACATAGGTGATGGCAAGCAGGACACCGATGGCAACCGCAACAAAAGGAAGACCGCTGATACCCTCGTTCCAGCCACGGCCCTGGCGGTAGACGATGGGGAAAGCACCGAAAAGCATGTAGAGGATACCGTAGATGATGGCGTGGTAGAGCGACAGAAGCAGGACAATGGGCTCGCAGAACAGGAGGATCCAGGGGCGCTTGAGACCAGTTGAGAATGCCTCGCCAAGGGAGATCTTGCCTTGGTCAATGTCGGTGCGGGACCTATAAACCTTTCCAGTGATCTTGGAAAGCTTCTCGGCACGCCTTCGGAGCAGAACAGGAGGATAGGTCTCTGGAACAATGCATGCGGTGACAACGAGTAGGACACCAGCCCAGATGGCCATGAGACCGTTGACCCAGCGCCAACCCTCGGTCATGCCCAGGAAACCTCCAATGATAGGACCAAGAACAGGGCCCATGAAGGGCGCAGCAGAGAAGATACTCATCGCCAGACCTCGCTCGTTTGCATTGAAGAGATCAGCGATGACACCTCCAGCGTTGGTGAGAGGGCTGGATCCAAAGGCAGCGGCGAAGAATCGAAGAATCAGAACGGACCAGATGTTCTGACCACCGGCCACGGCAGCGTTGAAAGCCATAAAGCAGAGGTAAGTACCGGCGAAAACAACCTGGCGACCGTACATCTCCGAGAAAGGCGCCCAAAGCAGCGGTCCAAGGGCGAAACCGAGAACGAAGAGCGATACACCTAGTGTAACGATTTCCTGGCTGACACCAAATTCAATCATGATCTGCTGGATACCTCCAGAAAACGCTGAGGAACAGAATGATACGACGAGGACCGAGTTGGCGACAGCGATGGCCATGATCCATTTCTTCGTCTTCGCAAACGTCATTGGGTTACGGGGGTCGTTCGGTAGCCATTCGACGGCGTAAGGGTCCTCTTCTGTGCCGGAACCTTCGTACTCCCAGTTCACGATCTCATTGGTGACGACGCCCTGGTCGAGGATCATCTTCCAGTGCGAAATGCCTTCTCTTCCTGACTCCACATCCATGTTGGATTTCTGCGGCTCGGCCGCTTTCTCAGACATCTTGATTGATTTGTTTGTATTCGATATTTCGTTGATGTGTTATAGTGCGCGTGTTTCAGAGCGAGGGTACGAAGGGCGTAAGGTGGTGATGGACAGTATTAGTAGGCTGTAAGGTAAGGGAAGGTACGAAGCAACAACAACAGACACGACGATCACAACGGGACACGCCCACATATAAACTCGCACACACGAAAACTTACACCCGCCTTGGGCACGTGCCAAGCGCGCGAGTCTCCTATTCCCAGCAACAGAACACTGCCGAAGGTCCGGCATCCATGAGGCGATGACACCATAAATTGAGCTTGTCTAAAAGTCATCATGTTGTTCGGCCGAGGGACAAGACTAGACCAGTCAATCCTCAAAACATTACAAGATGAGCCAATGGGAGAGCGAGAAGCGTGAGGCAGCCACAGAGAAAACTGGATCTCAAAGCTCTTTCTCGAGCGTTGCTCAGACTCCCGGTGCCGATCGTAGACCGTGCGTTATAGGGCTTTTCGTCAAAGTAGGCGTAAACGTGACCTTTGTACCGAGGTGCCGAGGCAGCGCGACTCGAGAATTGCTGGTTCTGTCGAGCGTTTCAAAGCGGATAACGACGCGCAGTGGAGGATCGGACCTGCGTTTGGGCCTTTGAAATTGGTGGGGAGCCATGGCTTGCACGATGAGGGGCTCTCGTACGTGCGCGCAATGCTGACCTGTCAACATCAGAATCTACGTGGAGTTTCGATGGAGATGCAGAAAGCTTGGCGCCGTTGGGCAGTGATTCAGGAATTTTGAGTCTGCTTTGACTCGCACACTCGCCACCTTTGACTCGAAGCTTATCAACCATCCATCAATGCCTTCAAGCTTTGACAAGGCGGCTCGAATAAGGTCCGGTTAGCAAGCCACGAGCGAACGGGGCTCCCGAGCGAGTGGAGCCTCCTACGATTCATGTGTGTTCTGGAAGACGCGTTGCCGTATCATGAAATTGCCAATCCCAGAAAAATCACTGTGCTGAGGCTTAACAATGTTCAGTTTATATTTGCAGAAATTCGTGTAGGTTGTTTCGCAAGGTTTGCTGCTATCGTTTCATTCTCATATCCAAAATACGTATCTTATTCAAGCTTTTGTAGATATCGTTACCCGTGGGTGCCCTACAAGTTTTCCCAAGCGCCGTACACAATGCTAGTTAATCTTGAATCCTCCAAATGCGCCGTAAATCAAGTCACAACATGGTCCCTGCCCTTGGGCATCTTACACCTCGTTGCTGGGGTACTGGACCTTCTCGGTAGCAACAAACTCCTCCTTGATCGCCCTCATGTTGACGAAGCGGGACAGGAGGGTAGCGCTACCAGCCTTGTCGTTGGTGCCACTGGCCCTTGAGCCACCGAAGGGCTGCTGGCCAACAACAGCTCCAGTGCACTTACAGTTGAGGTAGAAGTTACCAGCGGCGTTCCTCAGCTTGTTCTCGGCGAAGTTAAGGTCCTTCCTCTCCTTGGCGAAAACAGCTCCAGTCAGAGCGTACTCAGAGGTCTCGTCGATCTGCTTGATGATCTTCTCGAAGGCATCGGAGGCACCATCGTCATAGACGTAAGCGACGAGCACTGGACCAAAGAGCTCGCGGGACAGGAGAGGGTGGTTGGGGTTGGTAGTCTTGTAGATGGTGGGGTGGATGTAGTAGCCCTTGCTGCTGTCGTACTTGCCACCAACAAGGAGCTCAAGCTCGCTGTCGTTCTTAGCCTCGTCGATAACACCAGAAAGCTTTTTGAAACTAGCTTCGTGGATAACAGGGCCGATGAAGTTGTCGAACTGGGAGGGCTCGCCAATCTTGAGAGCCTCCGTCTCTGCGACCAACTTCTTCTGGAACTCAGGCCATACAGACTTGGGAACGTACAGGCGCGAGCAAGCACTGCACTTCTGACCCTGGTATTCGAAAGCACCACGGACAGTCTGGATGGCGGCGTTGGTCACATCGACATTGGGGTGAACCAAATGGAAGTTCTTGCCTCCAGTCTCGCCAACAATGCGAGGGTAGCTCTGGTACTTGCCATCGGCAACACCGTTGGCGATTGTGCCGTATAGCTGACGGAAAACTGCTGTGCTACCTGTGTAGTGGAGAGCAGCGAACTGCCTATGGGAGAGGACCTCCTTGGTGACTTCGACCGCATCGCCAGGCACCCACTGGATGACGTTCGGAGGAAGGCCAGCCTCAATGAGGATCTGGTACAGGAGCCAATTTGAGGCAATGGCGGAGGGAGATGGCTTCCAGACGACAACGTTGCCCATCAGTGCCGGTGCAGCTGGCAGGTTGCCACCGATGGCTGTGAAGTTGAAGGGCGACACGGCGTACACGAATCCCTCCAGAGGTCGGTACTCGACACGGTTCCAAACGCCGGGCGAGTTGTGTGTAGGTTGGTGGCCATATGTATCCTCGGCGTACTTGACGTTGAACCTCAAGAAATCGCACAGCTCGGCTGCCGAATCAATCTCAGCTTGCCATGCGTTCTTGCCCTGGCCGACCATAGTCGCTGCCATGATCTCGTATCGGTACTTTCCAGACACCAAGTCGGCCGCCTTGAGGAAGACCGAAGCGCGGTCGGCGAAAGGAAGAGCCTCCCATTCGGCCTTTGCCTCGAGTGCTGAATCGATAGCCTTTTTGACATCCGCAGTGCTGGCGTTGGAGTACTTGGCGACTACATCGGCATGGGAAGAGGGATCGTGCTGGGTGAGGATCGAGGAGTTGTTGATCTAGGGTTTTGTCAGCATTAGGAACTGAGATTTCGTTACAATAACAATACGTACGTGCTCGCCGCCAATAGCGAGGGGGACCTGGACAGCACCCTTCTTCTTCAATGCTGCGATAGCATCTTGAAGCTTCTGTCTGTCTACTGAGCCCTTGGTGTAGTGTTGCTACAGTCTCTAGTTAACTACCACTACCTAGCGATACGTCTTTAAGCTCGATACTTACGTTAGGCTCGTTGTTAATGGTAGGAATCTTGAAGTTTGCAATTGTTCCTGCATGCCTTCTCGACGCAACTTGCGCACCAGCGTACGCAACTGGAAGTGTGTTGAAAGTCCTGGAGACCGGACGAATGGACTGAAGACCCCTTGAAGAACTCATTTTGAAATTTGCTGAGAGACTGCTGCTGCTACGTGGGCAGCTTTAGAATTTGTATCTGGAGCTGTCAAGCTCCCAGTGACGATAGTCAGTAGCTTATCCGCATCTAACCGCAGTGTGGGGCGCCGAGCGGAGAAGCAGCTGGGGCGGAACGCCTGCTCTGAGCCTTTGCAATCGCACCATGACACGAGAAAATGTGCGAAACGCGTCCGATGTCGCAGAAAATGGCACGCGGTCAGAATCGGATGAAGAACTGCAACTACTCTCGAAGCTCAAGCCGTGTGTAGGTCAGACATACAGCTCGGTACATACCGTGAACAATTTGGCGACCTTAGAAACAACATGCATTGGTATCGTCGTGATATATACCTATAAAATCCTGACCCAGCAAATGCGTAAAGGTCTATCAATGCCAAACGCCTCTTCGCCGTACTGCCATTTTTCATCAAAGATGTTTTACTCCTCCATAGCCTCAGTCGCCTCTGGCTCATCACCCCAAAGACCGTCCAGCTTGAATTCAGTAGCCCATTCCTTGACAATTTCCTTCTGGTCACCAACAAGACCAGCAGTCTTCAGCGCAGGCGCAGTTTTGTTTGCTGCGATCGGCTCAGCAGGCTTGTACTTGGATGGGTCTGTCCAGCCCTGAATACGTCCATCCCTCCAGTCGTTGATGACAGTTTGTGCCGCGCTGTGAAGGTTTGGGACACCACCCTTGCCCAATCTCCCCCTCTTGCGTGCAACTTGAATCAGGAAATCTGTTGTCTTCTCGTTGCCAGTGCCGTTGAGAGCAGGCAGATCGTAGACTTCCATGAGCTTCCCAAAGAGTTCCTCCGATCCTGATAGCCTCTTGAGCAACAAGGTCACAGCTGGCACGGGATCTGCGATCTCCCTGGGTGGCACAGCGTTTAGCAAGATACGTCGAGCCTGTTGCTGTACCTTGTTCTCCTTTGTGCCTTCTGGATCATTGGGGAAAACAATACCGGGCGAGTCGAGCAGTTTCAGCTTGTTGTCCAGCTTGACTTCTCTTAAGCTTGTAGTAACACCAGCCTCCGCACCAGTGGGGCAAGCGCCAATTCGACCGCCCATTCTCTGAGCCAATGCGTTGATGACTGAAGATTTACCAACGTTGGGGTAACCAATGATACCCACCTTAATCGAGCGCTTCAGCTGTCGAGACTCAGCGAAGGTCTTCAAGGCCTTGAACAGCGTCTCCGATGTACTCTTCATGGTAAGGTCCTTATGCTCGAAGGTCTTCGCGTTTGGCGCGGGTTTCGAAGCGCGCAGAGGGAGTGTGGGGAACGACCGACGCAAGTTAACGAGCCACTGACGGAGAACTGGGGGCGGTACCAGATCGATCTTGTTCAAGATGAAGATCAAACGCTTGCTTCCACCATCCGCCGACATAACCAATTGCTCCACGTCCTTCGACCGTGTTCCTATGGGGTCTCGAGCATCCAGTACGTAGAGGACGACGTCCGCGGAGTCGACCACTTGTTTGTAGATCTTGTCGAACTGCTTCCTTGACGAATCCTTGCGAACGCCGGAAGCGCCTTCCTCCTCGTCAGACTCGTCGTCATCCATGGCGTCTTCGTCGTTTCCGTTCTTCGACTCGAACTCGGCGGCGCGGGCCTTTGCAGATGCAAGCAGTGCAGCCATAGGGTTTGTGTCTACCTGCATGGAGTCCCCATCGTCGCTGTCCTCGGCTAGAAGCTCGTCGCCCTCAGCATCGAACTGCTCGAAGTCCTCGTCATCACTCTCCATAGCATCCGTGGCAGCGCCTCCGCCCGCCTTCTGCTGCTTGGCCAGCTCACGGCGACGGACAGCATCCTCCTCCTTCTGCCTGCGCTGCTCTTCAACCTCTGCGAGAATCTTGTCTTTGTATGGGAACAGGTTCGGAATACCGGGATCCTTCTTTGCCTTTGAGCGCCACTCTGGGTTCTGAAACTATATCAGAAAAGTGCGGTAGTTCATGCGCAGTAAATGTACCTTCTTCGCCAACTTCTTCGCCTTCTTCTGCTTCTGCGCAGACGCCTTCTCGATCTTGTGTCGCAGGCGCACGGGCTGGCGCTTCGATTTTGGCTCTGCACGTTATGTCAAGAGTGTTCTTAAAGCACGATTTACAGTTTGTACATACTTCCGACCTTCATTGTGTGTGGCTGTTGTTGTGATGGTTTGCCTCTGCTTGCGCCCAATATTTTCGAAATTCCACTCGAAATCTTGGCGCTAGCAAATTCTGCCCCTGCCTGCCGCCTAAGAACCCTGTCGCCTTGGCCCTCGGAGGCACCTGCCCCTCAACTCTTGACAGCAACAGCTTTGCTTCAGTGCCACGCCAGACTGTGCCGATTATTCACACCGAGAGCCGTAATGCATGCGCTGCAAATTACATCACACAGATCAAAACGTGCACTCCGACTTTTAAAGACCCTCAAGTTCAGCGTCTTCATTCACGCTTGTCGGTAACTGGTCTGATTGGCCAACAATTCGAAATCGTCGGTCGGAATACCCAGTGCGGTTAGCCTTCTTACTTTTACTGTCGCCATCTGACCTTCACACAACGACATATATCGTGGTCACGTACACTTCTTTCTGCTGTCGAACAATAGTCTGATACTCAACTAATTCGATCACCATGACTGTCGCCGAGCCCAACTTCTCTGCGCCCGCGCAGACGATCGAGTGTCATGGATTGGTGAGTGACAGAATGAAGCTCTCAAGCAAGATAGTAAACTGACCTACGTCTGGTTGTTCGATATGGAGTATGTGTTTACATCCGCTGGCTGTCTACGCTGCTCTTGCTGACTTAGTCAGTGGCACCATCATTGATTCAACACCAGCAATTATCAAGCACTGGCAAAGGTAGGTACCAACACGTCAACACGCGGAACTTGGACTAAGATTGGCAGAATCGGAAAGGAAATTGGTGTCGACCCGGAAGTGATTCTTGCTACGTCACACGGCAGACGTTCGATCGACGTTCTCCAAATATACGAACCGAAGCTCGCCAACTGGGAGTGTAAGTGGTCGCCAAACTATACTTGGACAACTACGACTGATCAGTATTGCCAGACATCAGCCACGCTGAAGGTCGGATACCAATTGAGTTCGGTTCAGATGCTGTGGAGATTCCTGGTTCTCGCGCCATGTTGGATCGACTCGACGAGCAGTCTGCTCCTTGGGCCATTGTCACCTCAGGCACGCGACCACTGGTTACCGGCTGGCTGGACGTCATGAAGTTGGCGCATCCTAAGAACATTGTCACTGCCGAAGACGTGCCGAATGGTAAACCAGATCCAGCGTGCTACAAGATGGGCGAGAAGAAACTGCTTCTCCAGCAGCAGAAGCCGTCCATCGTTGTCTTCGAAGACGCTCCAGCTGGAGTTCGATCAGGAAAGGCAGCTGGCTTTACTGTCATCGCGCTGCACACCACACACTCGTTGGAACAGTTGGTCGAAGCCGGCGCTGACTACATCGTCAAAGACATGCGAAGTGTAACTCTGAAGTCTTGGGATCAGACCACTGGGAGCGGACGACTCGAGGTTACCAACGCCCTGGTGTAGGCGCGTGTTAGCTGTCAAAATAGACGACTTATCAACATCACTTCTACGTGTCAGCCATGTGAGCAATTGCCGATTGCAACCTCCAGCTCGAATGGCAATGCCCTTGCATACCTGTCAGTGAGTTAGCTCCAGTCAAACGTCGAAACAAGCGGCCTTTGACGGCGACGCCGAGTCGGCCCCCGAGTGTGCGGCGATGCATGGACGTCTAGACCGGCGAAACCTTGAACATATGCTGGGCTCGACATTGTCAAACTTTTGCCAGGTACAGTCTTGCTAACCTCTTCCTGTTCTTCAAGAGTCAAGACTACAACTAACCGCCAATTGGCATCGTGCGTCGCATGGCATGAGGATGCCATGCCCTCGGTAGGACCCAGTTTCTAGAATGATCACAGGCACTGCACACAAAGACGTCAGTAACTAGTGTCCTTCGGTCTGGAAGCATTCTCTGCTCGTGGGGCACCGTCGCTGTGGTGCGACCCTAGATTTCTTGGTATGTGGTGCGGTCGAAAAAACAGCAAGTGACATTCTAGAATATTTGGCAGGATACGAACGTCAAGACTCAGAATTGACAATGTCATGGGAAGACAGAGCCCCCGTACTGCCAGGGGTCTACAGCTTTGAGTAATTATTGTCGATGCAAGTGCGCATCATACTTCACAACTGAGTTTAGGTCAACGTTACGCCCAGTTTGTCGATACACGAACCTTGTAGACGAGCTGGGGTCTATTTGAGTTCTTTGTGTTGCACCGCGGCCAAGAGCGACTCAGCGCTGCAAGGTACGGTCAGGAACAAGCTGCGCCGCTTTCGAGAAGCGAACACAAGGCGCACGATGCCTCCTTGAACATGCAGATCTGCAAAGGCCGTGGAGCAAATACCGTCACACAGATGCTAAGCAGGCACCAGAAGCAGTTGTTGACAGGGGTGCCCTCGGCGACTCGTGAGAGGGCAGAAGACGCCAACACCTGATGGCGAGCCTGCTGTTCGCTTGACACTGTACGAAGCTTACGATGGAGAAGAGCGGAGCCTGCGCGGACTTAGTAGCCGGCGCTTCGCGAGTGATGGATCATGATCGGAAGGAAAAGGGGCGGCCGAGTTGGCGCCCGTTCAGGCAGCCTTATCGCCTCTCAGGGTAGAGAGCCACACTTTTGAAGATCCCCAGGGCTGCATCAACAACTGAAATGGCTATGTGGGAATGTTCAACGGGATCGCCAGAATTTACCGCTTTGATGATGTTTCTCGAACTGGAGGCCCAGGCGACGCTCCTCGTGCGTGTGCGTTGTTCCCGGCATGACGATGCTCGTTGTTGTCAGGCGCATCGACATCCTTCCACACGTTCCTACCTTAGAGTGGGCCAAACGCCGCTCCAATGAGGCTCTCGCGCAGCGACCGCCTGTGCCAGCTCGCGAGGCGTTGCAGACGTTGGACTGGCAGCGAGTGCGAAGCCGGCGGCCCTTGAAGCGGGAGAGTGACAGCTCGAACATGTGCGTCAAGGCGCTATCGAGGGCGAGTGTGCTCTGAGGACGACCAGTGTCACAACCATGCAGGTTATTTCTGTGCCGGGGATGCAGGCTGGTCCAGTGGCTTAGCGGATGGAGGAGGGGAAAGGCCCGTCGCTATTCGCTGTGGCCGCCCTGCTGTAACTGGACCTCATCGGTCGCTCCCTCCCACACCTCGTTGTGCCTCACGCTTCAGGGGACCGCGCTTCCACACTTTCACACCTCGCCCACCCACACTCGTTTTTGGTTTGCGCGCCCACTGCAGTCACCTCTGTCGCTCGCTACCGCTCGACTCCGCAACACCACATTATAGCATCGATAACGACGATATAATATCTCCGTGCCGTATCTTCATCTCGGTGCAGCCCGTGGCCCCGTGCTCAACGACTTCCCGTCCGACCCTAGAGGCTTACTGCCACCTCTCGACAACACCTGTTCCCACGCGATTGCGCGCCAGCATCGTGCATCGCAGAGCCTACAAGCGGCCGTGACCATCTGAACTCGCTCCAGACAGACGACGCCTCGCCGTGTCGCGGCGCGCCGAGGATGGACCCTCACAACCCTAACATGCAGCACCCCTACACAACGAACGGCGATGAGCTCCCACCGCCAGACGGCGCAGCGGCAGGACCGAAGCCTGCTGGCGGCGATGTCAAGCCTCGCCTCACAAAGGACCAGCACGACATCCTTGAGCAGCATTTCCAGCAGCAGCATAAGCCCACGACCGGCGTTAAGAAGGCCTTCGCCGATCGCCTAGGGGTACCCCTCGACAAGATCAATGTCAGTCTACCAACGTGCTACGAAGACTATTTGGCTAACACTGCACAGAACTGGTTCCAGAATCGCAGAGCGAAAGTTAAACAGGATCGCAAAAAGGCCCTGAACCAGTACAACATGACGATAGGCATGGGGATGTACGCCCAGCAGGTTCCAGTTATGCCTGGACAGCACTTCGTTCCTCCACACCACCCAGAGATGTACCAGCACCACCAGCACCACCAGCAACACCAGCAACACCAACAAGTCCCACAGCATCAGCCTCACATGCCTATGCACCAGGAGTATGGCCCCGTGACTGCTGACATCAGCCCTGCCAGCTTACCCGTGCAAAGTGTGGACGGACCGTCAGCCCTAGACTTGGCCCCCCCAACCTCACTGCAACAGCCCTTCGACATGCATCAGTACAATCTACGGACGATCTCGGAGGCTGACCGCTCAACTTCTTATCCACCACAGATGATGATGCATTCGGCACTTATGGCCGCGACTGCTGGGCCCAGCTACATGCAGCAGAGCATGCCCGGCAACACCCAGGAACAGGCGTTCCCTTACAGCCAGTCCCTGTCCAGCCAATACGCCAACGGTGTTGCCTTCTCCATGCCCACAACGCTTCCCAATGAACCTGCACTGCCACAGGACACATTCAGCGGATTCCCTGACTTCGGCAATTTGGATTACAGCACTCTGGCAGCGACGCACAATGATCAATCCGGTCAAGTTGAAGCCCAGAACAGCACAGGCACGGGCTCGACAGGACAGTCACCGTACTCAGGCAATCAATCCACGGCGACTCCTCAGTCCTCTAACGGTCCCACACCTCCGGTTGCATCTATTACATCCATGTATTCTGGCTGGAAAGAAGATCCGGCTTCAGAAGCACAGCTGGAGCAGGCCAACGACAGCAATGACTTTGCGGCAACCTTCAATTTCGACCAAAACACCCCTTCTGAAAACACTGTACCCTTCTGGGACCCGAACGGTAGCGTTCCTTCATTCCCGCAGTCCAACTTCTACCAGCAACTCAATACTTCATCCCAGGCCATCCTCTCTTCTCCGGAACAGGATCTGACAAGGAAGCATAGTGCAGCCACATCAGACTTCGAGATGCCTCCGACCTTCGGCGAAGACATGTTCAGGCGTAGGAACTCTTCAACTAGCAACCTTGCAAGTAACATGGACGCAATACAAATCCGCAACGGAACACCCGACGATTTTAAGCAGCTCAATCAGACTTCCAGCATTGCCGTAAGGAGACAAAAGCGACCCGTCGCGTTGAGCTCAAGCGCGATGAGGAGCGCTTCTTACACCCCTGGTATGCCCTCCCCAGCAGGCAATCCCGATCACACCCTTAGGAGGATCCGGTCGACAGGTATACCCAATGCTGGAGGTCGTGTTCAGAAATCGCGACCAGGCTCAGCACAGCCGTCGCCCATGGTTTCCAGCTTTTCAGAAGCTGCTGCATCACCAAAGTTTGCAAGAACATTCTCATCTTCCAGCGCAACGACTTTGGGTAACAACGGAAGCCTTGCACCACCTACACCCCTCACTCCTCAAGACATGGGATTCTACTGGCAGCCGCACGGATCTGTCAGACCCCACGGTATGCCTGAGCACAGCAGTCCGGAGAGTTTAAGCACAAACTGGTCCGCTGAGCCTTTTGCCACGAGTCTGAATGTTAAAAGTGGCTCACCACCTTCGACACCACTGGACTTGCAGCGATTGAATCAGGCGCGTCTTGCCAATGAGAGCATATACCGTGACACGCCGCCGCAGTCAGCGCCTCCAACTCGACAAAGCTTCCCCCGTAACGGCTACATGCAGCCGCCACAGATGCGTACCGGCTTCCATTCGTCCACGGATCTCACCCTGGCACAGCCAAAACCCTCGCATTTCCGGAGGCCCTCGCTGCCCGACACAGCTCAGAACCCAACTGATGAGGTCAATCTTGAATACCCGTACGGTGGTAACTTTGCGTACAATGAGATGTCATTGCACGGAATCTCGCATAACGTCCCGTTCGCGCCTCCTGTCTCATCGATGCCCGAATTCTTGGTCCACCAGTACACACCCTCACAGGGCACAATCGACATGCATGGCAACACAATCCGCCGCATGGACCAGCCGAAGAGCTACATCTTTGCCAACCAAAGTGCTAGCGACTTTAAGTCGTAGACATTGATATCTATGCGCGAGCGCGATACCCCCTTCAATGCTTGCGCTCGATTCTCTTCGTTTCGCTGTTTGCAATAGCCGTCCCGTTGGATTTTCTGAGACGGTGACGTTGATCTTCGTAGCAGCGAAGCGCTGATATCGTATTTTCTTTCTCTTCACATTGTTTTCGTTCAATATCACTACTGGGTCAGCAATGCACCTTGATGTCATTGGCTACGATCCATGTTACTAATACTAATATGGTCTGTCGGTGTGTTTTTCTGTCGTACCTGGCGCAGGCGTTTTATTGCAGCGAGCAAAAACATGGGATGAACGCATGGCTTTGGCCAAATCACGAACTTTCTCAACGTCCATTGTTATAGGCTGGATCTGTCTCATAATTTCATAATGGTCTCTGGAGCAGGACATGGATCTCTTGCCCTTCATTTCTAATAGCATCGCCAGCTTACCTGGCTGAGGAGAACCGAGGGGTTTGTAGTGTAGGAGAAGCAGTGCTACGCATCTTTCGTCCCAAAGGAAAGGGTCGACGCGTACACGCAAATACAAAACGGCAATGATTGCCCAGATTACCACATCTCTCGTCCTTCTCCGAATGGCCGTGTTTCGAGTCCCCGAACATTACGCGTACTGTGCAACACAACCTCAGCCCCGTTCACGTCGCAGATTGCATGCTCGAGGAACCATTTTCCGTCCACTCATCCAGCCCGGCCTTTGCTTTTCCCTTCCCAAGCAGACTGATCGACACCCACAACGTTTGTGGCTGGCTGCCACACGGTTGTTTTCCCACCGGTCCGCATCGTACCCAACACGGCATGCAACGTGCATCTGGGCCCTGCAACAATGAAGTCGCCCAAGCCAAGTTTCTGAAAAGATGCATACACTCAAGCTGAAGTCTACCAAAAAGCCAATCGGAGCCCGTCCATAGAAGCGGTGAATCATAAAAGTAACCCGCTAGGTCTACACATTCTCCTCTCCGTTCTTTTAGCGGCAGCGGAGGTGATGTGGTGCAACTGTGTGGGTGGATGCTAATGCAGGTACGCGACGCGCGGCGCAGCGCACCGCCACAGGGCAACAAGCAATCGAGCAGGCAATTCTCCTCTTCTCTCATCCTGGCCAACATCCCAAATTTGTATCAAAGACATGTGGCTCGGACTTCAACTTTTGACATTGGGAGATGAGAGTGGATTCGCAAACGTCCGCGGAGTGACCCGCAATGCTCGTGCGCTACCATGTAAATTGGGAGTAAGAGCTCAACAATTGCAAGAGCAGCCGAGGTCGAGATGGGTAGGTTTGATGAAGCGCTATGCTAGCCCCGAGGCATCGGGACTTGTTGATGTGAGCTGGAGAGATGTCCGCAAGCCCATGCAGATCGTTGAGTGTTAGGCGGGCGGTGGTAGGTCCGGCGCCGGACCCCGTACTGAAGATGTGAGTGTGCGGCTGAAGAAGAGGATGGAAGCGGAAAGAGGTATGAAAGGAAAAAGCACGTGTGCAGTGCGCGCCGATTGGTATGCTGAAGGCGATTGTGGGAGTTTCGGGTTCACATCTGTGAGCCAAAGGCAAGCTGATGAAGATCTTACGGGTCAAACTCGTGCCAAAAGGCAAAGTTGATAGCGACAGGCTCAAGTGGCACGTGCGACTAGTGGTGTGAAGGGAGTGTTTATCACCTGTATGATCTCTCGGTGGATGCAATGTGGAGGCGGAAGTGGACACACATTCAAGAAGTCGACTGTGCATTGATGCTTGCTCGAAACCGAAGCCGACTTCCGAGGTCGTACGCTTCGTCATACGATCGCTGAGACCAGGGTGACTTTGGCCACATCACCGAATATCCTAACATACAATATCAGTTTATAATCAAGATACAAAAGAAGCGACATCAGCTTGGAAAGCTATGTTGCCGCGAGCAACAACAAACGAACATCCACTGTCTGCGAAAGCCATGAGCTAGGTGCAAGCACGTCTGAATGTTTGCAAAAGCACTTACAGTGCGTGTAAGATGACCGAGCAGATGAGATGGCCGAAGCGCATACTTGCTCTTGAACAGGGCCTCGATAGAGACGTGATCGTCATGCTCAAAGAGACTGAAGAACATGAACAGGTTGTAACTACAGAGGGCTATGTTGCTCTATCACATTGCTGGGGTTCCAGCCAGATTTGCGTCACTAACAGGAGTAACTCGGAACTTAGAAAAGCAGGTATCCCCTGGGAAATGATACCTAAGACCTTCCAAGATGCTATCCAGCTTTTCCTCCAGCTTGATATAAGATACAATTGGATCGACTCGCTACGCATCATACAAGACGACATAGAGGACTGGAACATCGAATTCGCAAAAATGGCGGACATTTACCAGCTCACTTCATTGGTACATCCCCACGTTGCGTTAGTGGTCCGCCCTGTCGGTACAAAACACAAGCGAGTCTGGATTGCAAGGCTGTCCGATGATCTCGTGAACTACTACCACATCGACTGGATGCGAAGTTCGAAAGGCAGCTGGTTTAAAATCATCTAATGCGTTAAGTTACCATGGCATGTAGAATGGGTTGAACAGCTACAGGCTCGGGAATCATCCAATCCTTCAAAGCAAAAATTATCGATCGAGGACCTATAATTAGCGATGTGATTTTCCCTTCCTCTAAAGTCATTTTGGTGAACGTAACGTCAGCGTTCTTATCATCATCATCTCCGTGAACTCAGAGCAATGTCACCCATCAACTTTTCGAAGCCGCTTAATAATTAACGCCATGTCTGACCTATTTGAGTTGCATGTATCGTGGCTCGCAAGCTCGCTGACCGCGCCTTCCGTAGATCCAGTGGCTGTGTTGTTGATGCGGTCGGCCGAGTGTACGGGAGTCAGGCTCCAACACCTGAAATGCCACAAAGTATTCTCATGGCTATGTTCGAAGTAACGACTTCGCGTGGCTTTGATAGTAGCGATGTAGATATTTAAATGGTTGAAGGTGAAGTAGCAGTCCGCACCTCACAACTCAAGCAAGGCTTTTGTAACTGCGTGAGCAGTGTCGGTTGGAGGCTGTGGTCAATGATTGTATTGCTATCTGTGTTATTGTTCGGTGGTATTCTTGTACAGAATCTCTCAGCTCAGAGGTAAGTGCGCTTGCACTCGGGCAGTGCCTTCTACCATAGGATATCATGTGACCTAATCCACGTAGTTACAGCTTTCAACTCATCCGCAAACACATCCTCACATATTTGTCCTCTCAACCGAGCACCAAGTCTTTCTCAGTTTATGACCACATAGGTATTACCAGCATCCTATTTTCGAATTTGACAATATGGGATAACGCGGATCGAAGATGCACAATGAGGAGACACGATACGCAAGAGCTTATTCGCACGGCAACTCAAGCAATCCACAACATCATCATTACGGTGCCGAGTGAAACACCGGAGAAAAGAGCAGAAAAAGAAGCGAAGTCGCATGACTAGAATCGTTGCTGCAGCGGCAGGTGCGGCTTAACAAGGTTAGAATGCTACCACAGTATGCAATTGGGAGGGTGCAAGGTGCACTATGTCTGTAGAAGATCAATCCGTTTACGAATTCCGAGTAAAAACACTAAAACCATTCACAGCCACCTACTCAGCCTTGTAGTGTCGTCACGGTCCGAGAGCAGTGAAGCCTTGACAAGCATCGGTTAGAACGAACATGCCTCACGAACGTGAAATGATTGGCGGCCTTTTCGACACCTTCAGGCCTCCCGTCGGCCACCAGCGCTCAAAGGGGCTTGATCGGCACGGCAAACGGTACAAAGAACAGCGAATCCAATCTTTGATGCTGCGGGGAGACGATGCAACCTTGATCAGAGGTCGCCGTGTGGTGGCTTAGGTTTTCACTGCCATACGCTTGCAGAGCCCTACCAACGAGGCGGAAACATTGATCGAGTCCACAAGGAAGGGCAGAAGTATTGCAGATAAATTCACATCACGCTCAAGCTTCAGCGAGTTCTAGATCAAACTTGTCGATTCCCCAAGATCATCTCTCAGAGCATTGTACCAACATGACAAGACCCTCCGAACTTTCGCACACGACCTCCAGCGCCGTTCACGCGACTACATCAGACGCGCAGAGCCACCAAGCAAATTCTCAGGATATAGTGCAACATCTCAGAGATCTTGACGAGCAAGCAAAGATCAATGACCCGGAAAGACAGGCTAGGATCGAAAAAGGCAAAAAGAGGAGGACTTATGGGTTTGGAAGGTTCGCGTGCTTTTGTTTGAGTGGTGGTAACTGAGTAGGCTGAGTGTAGATAAAGAGGGGTTGATAGCTTCGATAATCGTCACACGCAATACGAGAGTGTACCGTACAAGGAAACAGGGGCCCAGGGATGTCAAATGGACGGATGTACATGGGGACGACTGCAGCAAAGTAGGCGAGAGATCTGTAATTTCTCAGGAGTTTTGGCATTCACAGCAGTTGCATTTCGCCGTGGATGATTGAACACAGAAACACCGATTTGTGAGAACAACTTGCGTTTCCGATCAACCTCATACTGGAGCTCAGAGGCGTTGAAATCTTGCGAGAGCCCTGCGCCTCTATTTAGGAATCACCTACGGGTCTTAAGACTGTATGAGTATTGGAATAATAAAACTTGGTTGGAGACGCGAATGTATGTGCGACGACGATTTACTTGATGCAGTAGTTTTCGAAAAAGAAAACTGCAGAACTGGGCAGTTACTGCCATGCAGTTGCTTGAACTGGTGCGCTCTTTCTTCGCACTAAACACTTTGTGACCTCTTCAGGGCTCCTTGCACACTGTCAGCCAATACCGGCATGTTATCTTGATGGCCCTCGATGTCATATCGAGTCAGACGTACGCTCGTTATTTCTATCCTGCAAATAAAACAAGAAGCCGATTTGGTGTGCTGGTGTGGTCAGGAACTTGAGATGCAGCCAGTCGAGTCTTGCTCCGTTGTTCACTCTCCATTCCTTTAGCTTCCAGTCCGCTCCATGTAGGCCATGCAGGTTTTGTGAGGTATGAATCCACAAAATCGTCGGGAGATTCCTTCCATGGATAGCAGGATCATACGCCGGTTCGTCGGCGTATACAAACCCTGCTTCCGATAGGTACTGCAATGTCTTCCAAGATAAGTCTGCATCGTGCAAGAACGTAGGCAACTCTGAACCCGCCAAATTCTCGAAGCTACCGGGTATCTGTCCTTCTCCGTGAGTAATAGCTCAATCATACATCTTCTTGACAGGTATGTACTGTTGCTTCGTAATCTCCTGAATGCCATGTCTGATTAATTTCTGCCAAAAGGCAGATCCGCGCAGAATCCAACAAATCTGGTATCATGCAGGCTCATAGATGATACGATTGATCTGCGCAAGGACAGGTAACAGGTCGAAATTGTGGCTCTTGACTGCCTCCTTAGCCATGACGGAGACCGACATCCCATCCACGAGGTTAAAAGCGGTTGCCCATGTATAGAGTATGCCGGATATAAGAGATTTGACGCCTTCAGGCCATTAATGAGTTATTTCGAGTGTTCGAGTTCGAGAACTGCAGAATTCAGGCATTTCACAATTTCCGCGTGAATGCATGCATAGGGCCTCGTTCAAATCGGTTGTAGACCTTCGTTGAAGCACTAGAATTAGCGAGCAGTCATAATCGTACTCTAAGATCACAATAAGGACTTGAAATACTAGATGGTACGTCTTAACATACTCAGCAAGCTTTGTTCGGAACAAAGCAGGCGATGAATTACCGCAGATGCTGCCGACGATCTTACGTATGAGTAGCGGCTCCACCGGGTATTGGTGAGCTGGATGCGGTGCGATTGCACGGAAAATATATGATCAATCCGCTGGGGCTCCGATGTATAGGGGTTAAGGTCTGTGTGATCGAAGTCAATGCGTATTGCATTGCTGGTACGTATCGGCAAGAGGCTGCACAGGATCTTGGGAAACGTCACCTGGAATACAGAAAGTGTCCGTCTCGAACAAAACCATCAAGAAATCTGCAGGCCCTTCGGCCGTCTAGGTCGTCTTGACGAATCATCATGATAGACATCTGATACGCAAGCTATAGCGAATCAGTATGTGTCTTATCGTAGTTCAGCAATGATACTTACCTCAAGAACGGATTGCTCCCACCTGTATTTCTCATAAGTGTTGTCGTAGCGGGAAGCCAGAAATTTGTGGAAGCTAGCAATTATCTCACTTAGTGCTGTCTCCAGTTTCGGGTGTCCCGCAACCACAGTATAGGCCCTTACTATAGCCGCAGTGACAACCTGTTCTGTTTCTGAGGTTAGAGAAAAGGGGCAAAAGCAGGCGGTAATCTCGATACGATGGACTTGATAGTCAATGTCAACTGTATGCTGTATCGTCCGGCTGACTTCATACATGAGATACCGGTCTGGAGGTCAAAGTTGGGGAGCTTTTTCAGCCGTCTGTATTGTGCTTACCGTACTTCCATGTCGAAACACACGTACTCCTATGTTCTGTCTCCCAGAATATCTCGATGTAGAAAAAGTGTCGGGGATCGTGAGTGATCCGTACGCATGTGGGAAGAATTGCAGGATTGAACTGAGGTTGTATTGGGTGAAGCTACGGACAGTATGTATATGTGAGTAGCTGTAAACAACGCTGGTGTGACGTGGCAGTCACTCTCATGGCAGGTGAGGTTCGACAGGCAGGAGCACCCTGAACCGTGACAAAAAGCCACCAAAACTGCGCGACCAGAACATGGGTTTCTGTGAACGATATCTGCACCTGGGTATTGCTGCCACCCTGTTTATGCCCTGAGTAGTGGGATAGGCCACTTATAAAGTTGTATGGACTCGGCACTGTTGGGACGTGTTCATGAACAATAGCAAAGCCAGCCTCTGCTCCACATTTGCGAGTTGCAGAAAAATCTTTTGAGACTGATTCAGCAGCATTGAGGCCTCATTGTTGCTGCACCGGCCATGCGAAAGATCATTTATACCCTGCTGTATAGTGAATAAGGCTGTTCTTTGATTGTCCAGGCGTTGTTCGATTCGCGCATATGCAACGATAAGAGTGGACCTATTGGCTTCCAGCGATGGCAGGGCTCGCTCACCTATATTACTATGGTGAGCGCATTAGCATCATGTGTATGAAGTATGCTTGGGCGGAATTCTCACATATTGAGTGGTACAGCTAGCTGTACATTAGCATGCAGCCCATCTAGAGTGCCTGCAATTCTGCTGACCGTCTCTTGTCTGAACGGCCACAGCAGTCTTTTCTTCAAGATCCGCCTTCTTTCTTGGAAGGACGTTGGGATCTTTGTCTCTCCGCATTTTGACGCCATTGGTTTCAGGTCTGATAACCCGATGGTGCAATCTTCAATGGCGTTTTGAAGCTGCTTCGGCACCGCATCGCCATGGATTTCGACCTTAGGCCGAAGAGATTCAAGCACTTTCAGTGCCCAAGCTAGCCCCTCTATCCGCTTGACGACTTCGCTGATGTCATCATCGAAACTCTGGATCTGTGAGTAGTATTGACTGAGCACCTGATATGTTTGTATTCCGAGGGATGTAACACCGACCGTGGTGCCTAGTACCGATGCGGGATCCGCCATTGTCGAAGATCTTCGTGGGAAACATGAAAGACAGAAGGTGGACCTTGAGGCACAAGAGAGATGGGTTGTTCTTTCGAGTTGCGCAGCATGAATGTCGCAAGACTGAGAAGTTGGCAGCCGCGACCAATCAAGTATTCACAGAGCACTGTACCTACGTTACACAATTGTTCTAGAATTTTCGAAGATCTCTAAACTTAAACAGGTCCACGTCCAATCCAGATCAGCCTCCAATTCCTGACCGACGACATTGAAGACCTGAGGGTAGGCGCCCTTGGTGTATCCTGGGCCAAATGGACGGAATTCACCAGGAGGCGTATCAAAGTATGTTTGCGCTAAACAGCAGGAGAGATCTTGCCATTGTGGACGAACTTTTTGGATGAACGAACTGGCCGCTGAGAACGACGGACAGGGTAGACACCAATACTTCTTACGTTCGATGACGCCATGGCCACTGTTCGATATTTCCAAATTACCGTCAGACTAAAATCTGACAATCTGGCAGGCTAGTGACTGTTTCATACTACTCTACTGTGCTGTCATGATGTAGCTCGAAGATGCACGAGTTGCCATGGTGCGTCCAGTCTCCATCAGGTTCAACAGGCGCTCACACTCTCACGGAATTGCGCAGTCTCTGTGGCATAGAATAGCCTCGTGCATGCACGGATATAAGAGAGACAGTACGCTGAAGCCGAAATGCGAACTTGAGCGAGTGAAGATGGGGATGTTGGCTCCAGGTTATAGGCGGTTCGAAAAGACCAGATACACCCCGTGACCTGGACAGCGAACCAGCTCTGTGCGTAGCTCTGATCACAGGCTGCGTACAATAGCCATGAGACTATCCTTTAGCGCCCTCATCAAGGTGAATTAGCTGCAACAAGGTGTGCACGTATGCGCACAAGAGATACTATGCTAGCTCCTACATAGATCTTCTCTACGTAGCCTTTTGCATAGTCCTGTCGAATCTAGAAGTAGAAGATCATGTCTTGGTGATGTTGGAGAATGGTTGGCTCACATTGCTCTGGTCTTTTCGAGACAACTCATATGCATGACGCACTAGCGCGGTGCACGAGCCCCTGCGATTTCGCGACTCGATAAACGCGTACTGATGCGAGAACAATTGGAGGGTCAACAACACCATTCTTGATACTTTCCACGCTCAGGGACGCCATGTACAGCTTCGATGTCCATTTACGCATTGCAGACGAAAACAATGCTTAGTTCCGTATCAAACAACCCCGTACATATCCTCGGACTTACCGTGACACGCGACGAATCGAAACCGCAGTTACCCTTGAAGCGTAAGAGGGACTCTCTCAGTAGTCTTGGCCCTTACACCACGCCCTTCACGATCAGACTGTACCCGGACTCGCCATACACCAAGCCTGCCACCTTCAAGCCAATACGAGTCATCAGCCGTTCTCAGCTACCGCTTACCTTCCTCGACACCACCGCTGGCGAGCAGTTTCCGCCCAACGGCCTGTTCACGGCACATATCGACGTACTGGAAAATGATGGAGGCGATCGCGAGCAGGAGATTGCGACTCCTAAAGTGCTCATCGCACAATACGAGACAAAACGCACACTCTATGCTATGGAGCGAGTTCAAGCCCGAGTCTACAGCATTTGCAAGCTTGCCCTATGGTTGAAGGAGAAAGAGGTCGTAGAATTGTGGGACCCGGCCAATGTCTCATCGTATCCTGCGTGCTCGATACTTGGTACAGATCACAATGCTGGAGGGCCGTGGTGGCAGCATGCTGTGTTGGAGGCACAGATAGTCGAACGGCCAGTAAAGCGTGCAAGGATGTCGATGGTTCGACGGCCAGCAGAGGCAGTGCATATCAAAGCAGGACCCCAGCAGGAACTTGGCCACGTAACAACACCCTCGGTTGAATTGGAGGGTGCTATTGCGCCTGAAACTACCCAGGAGCCTACTATACAAACTCCAACCGCGTATGAGCAACTGGATTCATTGGTCCAACAGTACCTCGACGCGCTGTACACATCGAAGACATCACTAGCATACTTTGCCAAAGGACCCATCACACGAATACGCAATACTTTCACTTCGCCAGACGAAAGTGCCCCACCGACACACGAACTGGTTACATTCCTTAGGTCGATGCTGTTGAGCCCGAAAGCTGGCGAAAAGAAGTACCACGAGAAGTTGCCTGCCGTGATCAAGTCCATACCAGTAGGCATCGTTTCGGACGAAGAGGCAGTCACGAAAACCAACAAAGTCAAGAAATCCAAGAAGAAGATGAAGCTCAATCGCGACGGCGTCTACCCTTCAGAAGAACCGTTCATCAAGAAGTGGTGGAGATCTGAGATGCCTAGCGCAGAGAATGCTGGCCAAGAGACGATTGAAACAAGAATCCGGCGAAGAATCGGAGACTTGCGAGTTCGCGAGACACTTGCACAAATGATACTCATGCTTGAAATCGTTGCGCTCGAATCGCTGGCGACTTACAAGGGACCCTCGGACAATGGACCATCCGTTGGAGAGACGCAGGACAATTCACAGAACCAACCAAGGAAGCGTAAGAAGAAACTCGACGACATCGTGTTGCAGCTGGATCTTTTGCTAGACAAGTTGAGCATTTGGCACGCTACAGAGGAGGCCGGCATTCTAGACTTCGACACCAAGGCAGCCAAGCAGCAGGACAACGCTGACGGAAACGGAAACGGTGGCAGTGACCGGCTGCATGGTTTTTGCGTGGAAGTGATTGTCCCATTCTACATGAGCCGGCTTCCGGAGCAGGCACTTGCGATCAACAAGAAGCTCGGTGGACCTGCCATCGCATCGTCAAAACGTAAAGCGATGAGACCGCCCCTATCATCGAAGAATTCTGGAGACTCCAAGGAGCCAGAGACTAAGAAGTCACGTCGTTCACTGGCAAGAGTGGCCACTGATACTACTGGCAAGACAGGAGACAGGAAGACCCCGTCTCTAGCTCGCTCTGCTACGGACACTGCGCTGCTGAGACAGCAGAGCGTCAAACGAGAAACAAGTGAGGCGCCATTGTCGGCAATACCATTCCAACGCAGCCCTTCGCGAGCCAGACAATCGATGTCTCAACTTAGACATCTTCAGGGGCGTGAGATGGATCTAACGACCACCTCAGCTGCAGTCGCTGCGAAATTGAAACACAAGGCACGGGTAGAAGATGACCTCAAAGAGGCTATTGCGACCTTGAAGAAGCCGAACCGTGACCTGGCTGCTGGAAGCTACATGGCTGAAATCGAGAAGCGTGGGCTTGGCTCTGCAAACCGATCAAGGAAGCCCGCCAATCCTGTGCGAAAGGTAGTGAAGGACGTTCAGGTCACTGCAACACCTCGAGTTGGTCGAAGAACAAAGAATGTGATTGAGCAAACACCAGTCCACTATTACCAAGACCCCTTCGTCAGGTCAACCGCGACTGCAGTAGCGCCTCTGAGCGACTTCTGCATCCCGTCCTCTGGCGTCTGTCAACCATCCTCCGTCGTACCGGGTACGATTCAGCGTAGTGCAACGGCCCGAGAACTAGCGCAGCCAGGCGTTGCCGAAACACCTTCCAAAGCGCCGACCACGAAGTTGTTCACCTCAGGGGCAGCTCGTAGGACGATCTTCGTGACCCCTGTAAAAAGCTCGACTCGACTTTTCGAAGCAGATCTTCACCCAACTTCAAACATCTTCGAGACTCCTGTCAAAGCTGTAGGCAGCTCACCACACACTGATACAAACATGATGCCGCCAGTCATTGCGGCTACACCTATTAAAGCAATGTTCTTAAGTGAAGAGACTGCACCAATTGCTTTTGCGACTCCCGCAAAGCAGGCCGAAGAGCCTTCGATATACGATGCATTGGGATGGAACGATGATGACGACTTTGCATGAGAGACCGCTGTTTTGTCTTACCCTTAGCATAGCGAGCATGGAATGGAGTTTGCATTTGAACGGTGCATTGGGTGGCGCAAGGACTTGCTATATCGCAGCATGGCATCTGGGACTTGTACTACAGCTGGACTCTCGCCACAATATAATAGAAGTATGCAGCTGGCACTCAAGATATTAAGATCAAACCTACGTCTTCGATCATCGTCATAACTTGCCAAGCATGGCATAGATGTCTCAAAAGCCGCTCAGGCCTCTCAGCCTAGTATCTACCTGCTTATTTCGATGTGGCACCCATGGAAGCGCAAGGCGCCACTTGACGGCTGAGCTCTGAGCAAGCTGTCTGTACGAAATGAGCTGACGTTAGGTGTCATTTCCACGAACTGTCGCTCAACAGCTGCGGAACAATGAACTGTAGCGAACTGTAGATCTGACGACAGTGTGTGTTGATAGCTGCACAGTAGTCCAAACCTTGATGTTTGTTTACTGCAGCTTCGGTTGAGCACCAATCTAGACGGCTAGCTTACAGTTCCCACACGGAGATTTGAAGACGAGTCAGGTAGGCGTTGAGGGTGCCTTCCTAAGACAGCGGCACCTTGCACGGCACAATCCCGCGGCTATATCGAGTCGAGGCAGGCACGCATAACTATGTGCAAAATATACTGACAACTTCTCTGCACAACCAGAACCTCCCCACTGACATTTGAGGCTCTGCAGCCCGCTCTGCGCCCTCGAACGTTAGACTTTCCCAATCTTGAACGCTGCAACCTAATGCGAAAGCTGAACCCATTGGTCAATGACACAAAGATCCCCTGGCACTAGTGATTAAACTCCAGTCTGCCACGTTTTAGCAGCAAATCAACACATCAGGACAAGGTGGAGGCTTTCACAATTTGCCGGGGTTGCTGATCCTCCCGGCGCTATCATCCCCTAAAAGACGCGTACAAGAGACCGGTGGCCAGTGCAGCCGTGTTCGCAGAGCCTAATGGAGCTGAATTAATGAAAGTCGCACGCGTGTGCTTGGTGTCTCTCTTCTGCTCGAGTCCTGTCTCACTTCCAGACATTCTTTCGCGACTCAACTGCAGGGGCAGGATTGCGTTTCAAACAGCGGCCACCAGATCATGTTCAGATCCCCGGAGAGTTAATATAGCCGAACTCTCTCGAACACTCGCAACTATGGTTCTCGCAGCCAAGCAGCGCATGCCATCGAGCCAGCGCAGCCCGACCCTTTCAGATGCTGGCATGATCCTGCCGGGCTTCGAGGCTGACCAGGCTCGCAGCACGTCGCCTGTCTTCGAGCGCCCGCCTTCCGTGTCTGCTCTGTATGATGCATATCAGAGCCACAAACTAGGTTTCCCGCCCCAGAGCCGGCGCCACGCTTCGCAACAAAAGCAGTCACCTCCACTCTCAGCACAGTCCTCGCGCTCGACATTGCGCGACATGGGCGACTCAGGAGCCAATGCTAAAAGGTCGCCTCCGGGCATCGACGTGCTCGCGTCTTCGCCTACCATTGACGCCAGTGGCCTCAAGAGCTATCCCGCTGGCAGCTGGGAGGAGCAGGAGCAGCGCCGACTCAGCACTGCAAGCTCGATGCTGAGCGAGGACTTCGAGAATTGGCCTGGGTTTGACAGCCACGAGAACTTCGATGACAGTGGTGTGGACCTCGAGGAACAGGAAAAGCGCGATCGAGTACCCCGCAGCCTTACCAAAGACGGCGACGACATGGAGAACGAGCAATGGATGAACGGGCGGACGAGTGGTAGCGACGAGGACGACATAGATGACCTTCAGTCCTCGGCAGCACTAAGCAGGAGAGCTGAACTAATTCTGGCCAATGCGAAGAAGCGACTTAATGTATGCGTAATCCTTTGCAGAGTATCGATTCGACGACCGCTAACTGTGACAGGTTATGGAAGGTAACCTCAGAGGAGCTAGAGAGTCGCTGGTTGTGTCTCCTACCTACAACCCAGTGAGAAGCACGTCTGAGCTGTCACAGCACATTGTATCTACGCGAGAACGGGACCGGAGACTTTACGCTGGCATTGGACCGATTCCCCCCCGGACACCCTCATACCACCGCAACTCGCTTCTCTACTCGAACAATAACAACAGTCCGGGCCACGCACGGGGTGCGAGTGAGACATCTATACCACTGCCTTTTACGCCGTCTTACACATCGAAGATGAGTACGAGCAAGCGAGCATCGAGTGCAATGGGAGCCACAAGCGGGCCATGGTCTCCAGAGGGGTTTGGCCACGGTCGATTTCCTATCAAAGAGTCGCGCAGTCACGAGGTTATGCGCGATCCACGAAACACCTGGAATTCTACCGACTACCAGACTCCCCGAAGATCAACTTCGAGAAGCTCAAGATCACCATCTGCCCTGGAAACATTACGCGAGGATGACAACGGACACACGCTGCAGAGATCCGCTTCCGCGACCAGTGGACTTCGCGACCAAATGAATGACTTGAAGGGCAGAATATCTAGTCTCAAGCAAAGAGCGCAAGAGGACCATATGCGACGTCGAAGTCTTCAAAGTCTGCGTACGCCGAGTTCGTTTACTTCGTCTGAGGTGTGGTACCATGGGAAGGATGGCTACCAAGCTGGCGTATCGCCGGTTACTCAGAACGCAGGATTGGGTATCAAGGCCGAGTCTCCAACAAGGAAATTATTGTATGAAGACGGTGACTCGCCTACAACGACTTTCTCGCAACGACAAGGAGAAAGAATGCTTGTTTCAAGAGATCGCAGTCCGAAGGGATTGGGCATTCAGCAAGCAGGCGTCAACCCACCAAGCACGATCGACGAGGTCACAGAAAGGTCAGAATCGACGCATGGAATTGAGGATGCGGACGAAAATGACTTCGTCTCTGTGAACAGGGACGACCTAGGGCCCGGAGGCAATAGCGTGTACGAGGACGCTGTCTACGAAATGCCCGCTACCGAACGACACGAGGATCGCGTCGATGCATTTGACTACGAGCACTTCTTCCTGCACAGCGCCATGGGAACATACAGCCTCGAAGACCGCCGATCAAGCACGAGCTCCAACAGCTCCACCGCGACCACCCGACCCGTAACCGCCATGCAGACCAGCGAAGATCTCAGTAACGCAGAAAAGCGCATCTCGATGCACCAGAGAAACCCCAGTGTAGACTCCGTCTCGACCGTTGCTACCTTTGCTACAGCTGCCTCACACCAGTCTGACGACGACGATGACGAAAACGAACAAATGGACCAGTTCTCTCAGCAGATCATCTCCCATAATCAACATATTGCCGCTCAACGCCCATCTCTTGTATCCCTCCGCTCCGACTCCGCCATCAACATGCGCCGCGGCAACGGCATCTCTCCCACGCAGACCGCGATCTCTCGTGGATCGTCGCGCACCTCTTCATCTTCAGGTTCTCTGGCCAGCGGACTGCAGACGAGCAAGATCTACTCGATTCTTACGGAGAGTCAGAGCAATGAGCCGCGTTTGGTGCTGGGTGAGGAAGAGAAGCAGTTAATCTACGGTCTGGCTGCCAGCTTCCAGAGCGTCTGCGCGAACCTGCAGAACACGTATGGAGAGCAGCACGACCGCAAGGCGTGGCGCCAGCGCCTCGACGACGCACGCAGAATTCTAGCAGGAGAGGAGATCGAGGACTGGTCGTCCTTCTGAACGATGACCGACACCACGTATACATAATGTGTATTAGTACCACTGACCAGCGTTGCAGCGTTGCTTCTCTGTACGATCTAGAGACCATGATCTCACTATACGACGTCGACACCTACGTATATTCCCTACTACATTCAACGACCACCATGAGCTCCACGCCATAGTACCTATCAGCATTTACTCTAATCAGCCTCGGCTTTGTTTCTGTTTAATTTTGTATCACTTCTTTTCGACTTGGGAGCACATTTACTAGACATTGTATTGATACCCTGGAGGACGGTGGAGATGGGCGCTCCGGTGTAGGTGGGCTTGTAGTCTAGACTTAGCATATAGGTGTGACATGGCTGCCACCTACGTACTGGGGCGCCAATGTCGGCAATTGCATGTAGTCATTCAGCATCTGCGCACATTTGCCCAACACCTTGCTTCTTGGGCCTTACCGATGGAACGGCTAGAATGGGGGAGAACGTTGAGGAAGGATGTGTGGAGTGGGCCTTATATGGCACCCCTCCTCGAGGCTGCCATGAAGCCTTGAAGTCTGGTTGACACGCAGTCGTTGGCAGCTACCGGGTGTGTGGAAGCGGTGACGATTGGTTCAGGGTTCGATCACTATTCTCACCATCATCACTTCAGACTCTGGTTGACACTTTGTTGACAGCCGCCCCACCTCACATCGTCATACTCGAGCAGCCGCAGAATTGGAACTGCGTGCGTTGTCTTTGTGCTGCATTCTCGATGTCTCTCACAGCGATCGAAAGCGGCAGCCCTAATGCACGTTCGACTGAGGTGCCGCGCCGATTCTTGCCGCTGCGTGTCATTGGGCGGGCGAGGGTGGTTGCGGACTGGCGGTGAAGCTTCACACCTCCAGCCACCGTCGCCAGTTCGTAAAGGTGCGTGTGGAGGGCCAATTGGAGGATGATCTGTGGAGAATGGGACTTGTTGGCAGCTCATGGCAGATGGACTAGGCAGAGAAGAGCAGTGTTTGGTGCAGGGAGCAAACTGTTAGCAGCATGGCACTCCCGCGGCCACGCAAATAATCGTGAATTCACTCACCACACGCCAGCTTGCGGGTGTCTCATGCAATGCACTCACGGCCGCTAACTTGTTCAGACTTTTCGTGGGCGGAACCCTCTTTCCCTTAACCGCCGGCATCGCGCATCCTGTCTCCCTGCATTGAAGTGCTGCATTGTTGACATCTCACGCAGTCACGACTCGTACACTGTGACGCTGCACCCTGGCGCGCCTCCCGCCGTGTACAGTCGCCCCTCCTCACGTACCTAACTACCCCTCGATCGCTCCCCTTCACCCCTCATTTTTGGAAGTTTGCCAGCTGGTCTGGGCGTGTGTGTGTGACGAGTTGGATGAAACAGCAATTGGACGCCTCTGCCGGCTAAGAGCGCGCAGGGAGACAGCGCCGATAGCGATTGGCGTCTCGGGAAGAGAGTCGCTGGAGGGCACCTGGGCACCACACTTTCCGCCTTGTGACCACTCACGCATCGACTGCGCTTTCCTCGAATCTGACGCTTGACGGTCCTGCGCCCCTGCATCAACCTGCATCGCCCATTGTTTCCGCAGCCTCGGGGCTTCTATCGACGTTCGCTGTGTGCGCGCATCTGAGTTTGGGAGCGTGATATTGCGGCTTCGGCTGTTTAACTTGCGCCGGAACGCATCGCCAGATTAGCTTCTTGCGCGCTGCAGTGCTGGAGCATTTGCCCGTGTGTACCACCACCGCTATCCAGGCGCACGCTGTTTCGACAAGACCTGCAGACCAAGTCACACTCCGCGATACATACCCGCGAACGCACCGCCCGCCACAGCACCGCACCGCACCGCACCGCACCGCCCTCGCTCTCTGCCCACCTGCCGCCCAAGTCTTGCGGTTTCTGCGCGCGCTCATGTGCCCATCTACGCCGTGTTCCCTCTGTTTGCGCATCTCGAGATACCCGCACAATGTTGCCCACCACAGCACCTCCCGCCGCCGCCGTCGCGCAACCACCGCGGCGAAGGACCCGGCCGTCCACGAGGACTGGTTCGGTTGAAGGTCGCAGGAGCTGGACGGGGGAATCGCACTCTTCGAAAGCTTGGGAAGCAGGCAGCTGCACGTCTGCAGGCATGGCAGCATGGCCGTCTGAGAACGACGAGCCCATTGCGTGTCTGGTGGAGGATGTAGTCCATGCGCTAGAGCGGCTGGAATGCCGCAGCGCTGGACAGGACCAAGGGGCAAACAGATACGCTTTCTCGGTACGGCACGCTTCACTTGGTCGCTCTTTCCCCGGTTTTGGTTACAACTTCCCCACCGTACCAATCTGACAACCTATCATGCACCAAACGTCATGTCTACTCACTCTACGAAGCTCAACATCTAACGACTACCAGTTTCACAATCTCGCGGCCCAGCTCTCACAGCTTCTCCCTCCTACACCAGTTCCCTCTCCGAATCTCTGGATCGAGGCGTCCCTGCGCAACGATGGAACCCCACCACCTTCCTACGACGACAGCGTCGCAGACCTGCCCCCGGACTACACGTCCACGGACGCGCTAGCTACAGCGCAAACGCCTGAATACACACCGTTTCCTTCTCTCAACGCTTCTCTCTGCTCTGATGTGTCAAATTGTCTGCGTATTAGTTGCAACATGTCGCCTGCTTCTTCTTTGTTCATAGACGAGAAATCGCTGTATGTGGATATTGGCTTTGGCTTCACCGACGACGGAGTCAGATCTCATGCGAAGAAAAAGAAGGCCGCAGCGAAGAAGACCACTAATACGTCCAATGCATTTGACGAGCCACCACCAGCGGAAGAACCCCCTCCACCACCAGCTGACGATCCTCCACCTCCAGCGGACGGAGGAGGTTCAGGGAGCGGTGACGGTGGCGATGGCGGCGATGGCGATAAAGACAAAGACAAGCCCGAGGACGACTGGGCAGATGGTTGGGGAGATGCAACGACGAAGAAAAAGAAGAAGACCAAGAAGCAGGCGCAAGAGGAAGAGGCAGAGCGCTTGAAGAAAGAGGAAGAGGAAGCAGCAGCGAAGGCAGCCGAGGAGGAAGCAGAGCGCATTAAAAAGGAGGAGGAAGAGGCTGCGGCTGCTGCCGCCGCGGAAGCTGAGAAGGCCGCAGTCGCAGCTCCAGATCTCAGCTGGGCCAATGATCCGCCTGCAACTGATGATTGGGCCTTTGGTGGAACAACGTCCAAGAAGAAGAAGAAAAAGGGGAAGGTTCGTCGATTCGGCTACTTTATTAATGACATATGGCAGGGCGCTAACTAATGCAGACGGCGGAGCCATCGCCTCCACCCCCTCCCGACCCACCAGCCGCGGAAAGCTTCAGCGATGTGAACCTCGACGACGGTGCACCCACAATCAACATGAACTTCGGTGGTTCTGGAGATAAACCGGATCTACTTGGCGGAGGTGGTGGGGTTGGTGGGTGGTCAACTGGTTGGGGCACGTCTAAGGGATCTTCAGGGTGGGGCTTCGATTCGACATCGAAAGACGCGTCGAACGACAACCCTTGGGACTCGACAGACAAGAAGAAGGAAGGCAATGGCTTCGACTTCGATTTCGACGCGTTCAAGAGTCCAACGGAAGCTGCACCGGCACCTGAACCCGTAGCGGAGGACGATACCTGGGGCTTTGGTACAACTAAGTCCAAGAAAAAGAAGAAAGGCAGCGCTGCTCTGCTCGAAGAGTCAATTCCAGAATCACTACCAGAGCCAGTCCCCGAACCTCCAAAAGCTCAAGATGACTGGGGAAGTTTCACGTTCGGTGAAAAGAAGAAGAAAAAGAAGAAGGGAGCTGTCGAAGAGGAAGCACCTCCTCTAGGCCCCGAAACAGTTGTCGAGCCAGACCCCGAACCAGTCGTCGAGCCAGAACCCGAACCTGCCCCAGAACCAGAACCGGAGCCAGTTCCTGAAGTTCCAGCTGTCGATCCGTTTGCCGGCCTCAGCAAGTCGCAGAAGAAAAAGCTTGAAAAGAAGATGAAAGAAGAAGCTGCGGCCAAAGAAAAGGAAGAGGCTGAGCGCAAAAAGCTTGAAGAAGAGGAAGCTGAACTTAAGCGGATGGAGGAAGAAGAGGCCGAAGCCAAACGACTTGAAGAGGAAGAGGCTGAGCGCCAACGCGTTGAGGCAGAGGAAGCTGCTGCTGCTGCTGCTGAAGCTGAGGCCGCTGCCGCTGCTGAAGCTGAGAAAAAGAAGGCCGAGTCTGCTCTGGACGATTGGGGTGCTGTCGCTACTACATCTTCTAAGAAAAAGAAGAAAAAGAAGGGCGCTGTTGAAGAGGAAGCTCCTCCTCCACCCCCGCCACCGCCTGAACCTGTACCTGAACCAGAGCCTGAACCGGTTGTCGTTGTCGAACCTTCACCCGTCAAAGAGGAAGAGGACCCCTGGGGCGGCGGCTGGGGTGCAGCTGTTGGCACCAGCAAGAAAGAAAAGAAGAAGAAGAAGAAAGGAGCCGTTGAGGAAGAGCCTCCACCACCGCCGCCGCCACCACCTCCACCAGAGCCTGAAGTCGTAGCGGACCCCATTGAGGTTGTCTCACCGCCTGCTGAAGATGACGGATGGGGCGACGATTGGGGCATGCCGCCGACAACAAAGAAAAAGAAAGGTAAGAAGGGTGCCATCGTCGAAGTCCCTGTACCTGAGCCTGTTGTTGTACTCCCTGCCGAGGAAGCTGTTGCAGAACCAGAGCCTGAACCAGTCGTTGTTTTTGAAGAGAAAAAAGAGAAGAAGAAAGAGAAAGAGAGTAGCAGTGACTGGGGCTTCAGCTCAATCTGGGGCGGTAGCAAAAAGGACAAGAAGAAGACGAGCAGCAAAACCCCCGAGCCAGAACCAGAGCCAGAGCCAGTCGTCGTTGTGGTCCCTGACGTTCAGGAGCCTGTCGCAGTAGAAGAGCCTCTTTTCGATGACGATGATGACTGGGGTGCGCCATCATGGAGCAAGGGCAAGAGAAGCTCGAAGGCCGATGTGCCGGTTGAAGTTGTCGAAGAGTCGACAGATCCTGTGCAGAAACCGGACGAGGACGATCCATGGGGCAGCGCAGCTTTCAACATTGGCAAGAAAGCCAAGAAGGGCAAGAAGGGCGTTCTTGGAGCACCCACACCTCCAGAACCTGAGCTTCCACCCCCTCTCGAGATTGAAGCACCTCCCGCAGTCGTCGAAGAGAATGATCCGTGGGACTTCGGCACTACTTCATCCAAGAAAAAGAAGAAGAAAGGTGAGTCTGCTAACGAGCTTACCAAGGCGACTTCGAGGGACTCTGCGACCAAGTCCGCCACCGAAGACCTGCTCGGGCTCGATGACCCACCTCCAGAGGTTATAGAGGAAGCGCCCGTCGAGGACAAGAAAGAGAAAAAAGACAAAAAGAAAGAATCGAAGTCCACGAGCATGTGGGGCGCTTTCGCGTCATCCTCGTCCAAGAAAGAGAGCTCTTCCGATAAGAAAAAGCGAGAAAAGAAAGAAGCTAAGGAGGCTGAAGAGGCCGCAGAGAAGGCGCGTCTCGAACAAGAGGAGGCTGACCGTCTTGCCGCTGAAGCTGCTGAGGCTGAAACTGCTGAGATTGAAGCTGCTAAGGTTGAAGCTGCTAAGGTTGAAGCTGCTGAGGCTGAAGCTGCTGAGGCTGAAGCTGCTGAGGCTGAAGCTGCTGCTGCCGAGCAAGCTCGTGTTGAAGCTGAAGAAGCTGAGCTCGCCCGCATTGCGACCGAAGAGGAAGAGCGGAGGAAAAAAGAGGAAGAGGAGGCAGCAAAGAGCTCGGGCTGGGGCAGCAGTATCTGGGGTTCCTCGAAGAAGAAAGAGACTACGAAGGAGCGCAAGGCCCGGGAGAAGAAGGAAGAGCAAGAGCGGCTGGAACGAGAGGCTAAAGAGGCTGAGGAAGCGGCAGAGAAGGCAAGGCTCGAGCAGGAAGAGGCTGATCGTGTTGCAAACGAAGAAAAGGAGAAGCTTCAGAGTGAAGCCAAAGAAGCAGCGGAAGCAGCACTGGCAGCTGACGAAGCTCGACTCGACGCCGAAGATGCTGCACGAATGCTCCGAGAAGACTTCGAGGCGACATCCGGTCCACCATCCAAGAAGGAGAGTACGAAGGCTAAGAGAGAGCGCGAGACCAAAGAGAAAAAAGTGAAGAAGCAGATCGAAAAGTTGGAACAGGATGCTGCTGACGCTGCAGATGCCGCCACGAAAGCTCAAGAGAATGCTGACAACCTCGAGGCTGAGTGCGTCGTGGCCGGAATTGACACTGCGTTCTTGATGGAGTTCAAGAGGAAGCCTGAACCTGTCGCTGAAGAGGCACCACCACCGCCACCTGAGGAGGAGGCACTACCACCGCCACCTGAGGAAGAGGCGCCACTTGCTGACGGGCCTGCACCTGCGCCAAATGCCGATGACGACCTTTGGAACTCCGTCAAGGACATCCCCGAGGATGAGCTTCTTGCCGAGCTTGGTGAGACCAAGACCACATTGCCAACGAAAAAGGATGACGGTGGTGGATGGGGAAGCGCGTGGGGCATCTCACTGCGTAAGACGAAGAGAGAACCTGAACCTGAGGTCATTCCAAAACCAGAACCAATCGCTGAACCTGAACCAGAACCTGTGGCCGAACCAGAACCGGAGCCCGTCGTGGTCGTTGAGGAGCCTGTGTTGTCCGCTAAAGAGTTGAAGAAGCTGGAAAAGGCAAAGAAAAAGAAAGGCAAGCTTGTCGAACCTGAACCTGAACCTGAACCTGAACCCGTGGTTGTCCCTAAATCTGTTCCTGAGCCCGTTGTCGAACCGGAACCGGAACCTGTCTTTGAAGATGCTCCTGAACCTCCACTACCTCCGCCAGTTGAGATAATCGAGGCTACACCCAAGAAGGACAAGAAGAGCAAGAAGTCCAAAAAGTCGAAATATGAGGATGAGATCGTCGCCATCGAAGAGCCTATTGCTGTACCTCCACCTGCGGCCAGAAGGTCACCCATTCCAGGCGGCTTCCCAATGGATGATGATATGCTGATCGATCTTGGCAGCTCTGAACCACCTCCACCACCGCCGCCGCCGCCAGCTGAACTGGAACCTGAGGTCTTCCCTGAGATGATTCCCGAACCTGAGCCGGTTGTCGTGGAAGAACCAGTTGTGGTCCCTGACAAGAAATCGAAGAAGTTGAAGAAAAGCAGCAAATCCTCGAAGTCAACGCCGGTGGTCGAAGCACCACCGCCTCCACCGCCACCGCCGGCGGCTGCTGAGCCTGATGAGTTCGTGGATGCTGAAGCGGAACCAGCAGAGGTTGTGATCCTGGACAGTGCACCTGTCGATCGTGAGGTAGTGCTGGACGATGATCTGCTAGATGCTGAAGATGCTCCAGCTAAGCTTCCCACGCCACCTCCTGAGAATGATCCGGAGCCGGTCATCATGGAGTCACCAAAGAAAGAGCGTGCAAAGGTCGTTCGCAGCGGCACATCTGGTTCATGGGGAATGTGGGGTGCAGCACCACCGTCTAAGTCAAGAGGAAGCAGGAAGAAGTCCCGTGATGACAGTGCAAGTAGCGCTGCTAAGCCGAGCATGAGTCGCTCGAAGTCTGCGCGCACTTCATCGACCAGGGATCGAGATGTCATGTCCAAGTCGTCTGGTTCTGACAAGATGTCAAAGACGCCATCTGCCACGCGAAGCAAACCTCAACGCGCGTCCACAGGACTCGGCCAGCTGTTCGGTGCCTCGGCCTTTAGCACTGCACCAGCACATCCAACAGTGTCTCGCTCTAAGTCACATCGAACGTCTGCGACTCCCAAGATGCTCTCTCGCCGAAACTCGATAGACCGCGACGCTGCAATGATGTCGCCGCCGCAAACCGACACCGACATGAAGTACTCGTCGAAGGCTGACAAAGTATTGGGCAGGGAGAAACCATCTCGACGGTCAAGCACCAGAGACAAGGGCAAGTCCAGAGGTAAGCATTTCACTAGCAGGTTTGGGCGCCGTTGGTCGGCCCGCCGTAAGCAACGGTTGGACGGAACTAACCGAGAGCTCAGCTGTGCCCGACCCGTACCCTCTTGAGGACGACCTCGTGATACTCGACGACTCTCCCACACCTGTGCAAGAACGGCCAGAAACAAAGCGTCGCAAGTCGAAGCGCGGCTCTGTGCAGCCCGAGGAACCCATCACAGCGCCGCCTAGCGCCGACGACCCTGTCATTGTGGATCCCATGGATGTGGAGCCCGCCCCAGTTGAGGCTGAGCGCAAGCCCCGCCGCGAACGCGAACGCGAACACTCCCGACGCGAACGAGCACCGTCCATGGCGAAGGACGCGCTGCCCACGCTGGCTGGCGTCGCCGGCACTGCTGCCGCCGTCAGCGGCCTGAAGAGCATGTTCGCCTTCGGCCGCAAGAAGAGCGCGCCGACGCCTGACGAGGACCCGCGCGACCGTCGCAGGGCCTACGAGACCGAAGATGAGCGCAGACGGCGCAAGCGGTCCACGATGCGCGGTGACGTTGACGACGACGAGGCTAAGCGCCTGCGACATGAGCGCCGCAGCGTCCGCCGGGAGCGCGATGAGGCTGACTACATGGCCTCGGGCGCAAATGGCAACGGCAGCACCGAGTACGACGCTGAGCGCGAGGCACGACGAGCTGAGCGCAGAGCCCGCCGAGAGCGAGATGGCGACAAAGGCTCTCGCCGGCCTGAGCTGGAGGAGGTCGATGCCAAGGCCGAACGACGCCGCGAGCGAGAGCGCGAGAACGAGGCAGCCATCCTCGCGCAGAAGAAGGCGCGCCAGATGGCCGAGCTCGAGCGACGCAACAAACAGGCCGAAGAGGAACTGCGACGCATGGCCGAGAAGGAGGAACGCAAACGCATACGCGCCGAGCGCAAGATGAGCACCGACGACCGCGAGCACCGCTCCTCCCGCCGCAAGGACAGCCAGCGCGAGCCCTCCCGCCCGCGCAATGAGCGCCGCCGCTCGCACCAAGCCGAGACCGAAGAGGAGCGTCGTCGCCGCCACGAAGAGCGCCGCGCCGCCCGCCGCGCCTCCGAGTACCCAGCACCGCCCGTCAACGGCACCGGCGAGCCCATCACCGACTACTTCGACGCTCGCAACGCCGACGCCGGCGACTCGGGCCACCGCTCGAAACACCGCAGTTCACGCCGCGGCGCCGACGACGAACAGCACCAGCCGTACCTGAACAAGGGCCCCGACAAGACGTCCTCGTGGGTCCAGTCCCTCTCCGACGACAACCCGCTGCCTCCCCCCATCGCAGAGACGATCCTCGATCCCCCGCCTGGTAGCCGCGATGCCCCCGGGCTAGATGACGAGGAGACGCCGAGCCAAGATGAGGATATCCGGCTGCGCATCGCCGGGCGCAGGGGTCCTAAGCGCGATCAAGAGCGGGCTGAACGACATGCTGAGCGGAACCGCGAGCGTGATCGTGAGCGCGATAGGAAACAGCATCGCAGACGGTCTTACCATGAAGAGGACGAGGAGCCGCGGAGTAGCAAGAGAGATGGTAGGAGGAAGACGTATGATCAGTATAATGAGCAGCCGGTGCGGACGTGGGATGGGAGGCCCGAGGGCGAGACGCCGAGGGGTGTCAAGAGGGGGAGTTGGTTGAAGAAGATCGCTGGGTTGGGTTGAGGGTCAGGCCGTCAGGGTTGCCCTTGGCTGTTGTTTGATTAGCTGATTGCATCGCGCGGCGTTTTTGCTTGTTTGTTTGTTTGTTTGTTTGATTTGTCTGTTCTTGCATACCACTCAAGCGGCACGGCACTGGCACTGGCACTGGCACTGGCACTGGCATTGGCATTGGCATTGGCATTGCGTGGGCTGGAACTTTGTGGTAAGAGTGGGTGGTGCTGCTGGTCTATCCTTGTCTGTCAAGTTTGTAGCGATGAAGCGTTTCGCAACTTACGACTTCTACGATCTGGCGGATTGCGATACATAGGATCGAGATAGATACCCCTTTCGTTTGCTTGACGTTTTGGAGCGAGCTTTACATCTCTTGTGTGCTGAAGTGATGTCGTGACTCTGACATGTTGGGCATCGTTGCGTCGACTCGTGTGCGCTTGCTGTTGGTTGCCTCATCTACTTAGTACATGCTCATCCATTTCCGGCCGCGTGATGTTGATCTATCCGCTGCCACATGCACGCACGCGCTCCCATACATAGTGCGCACTCTGGAGCTTATTCATGGCGTGTTGATGATGCGTTGTGGTATTATTCAGAGCTGCCCAACCCAGCCATTACGCCTATCGCCTTCCCAATGCTGGATGCTGTCCCGCCCTCCGATTCCGTGATATCTCATAGCGTCAAATCCACGCTCAACTCCTACTGCTGCTGCGGTGCGACCGCGCCCTGAAAACCCTCGCCGCCCTCCATTTCCTCATCTTCCTCGTCGTCCTCCTCTAGCTCCTCGTCCTCCTCTTCGAACCCCGTCTCGATCTTCAGCCCTTTCAGGCGGTCTTTCATCGCGTCTCTCTGGTCGCCTTGCCATCTCGACAATGCTGCGGCTGCGTGTACTTTGAAGCCGAATACTCGTGGCTCGTATCGTCGTTGCGATTTGGGTGGGAGCATCGCGGGGTATACTTGGAAGAGGATGTTGTGGAAGGATGTGCCGAAGTAAGCGCCGTCGATAACGGCGTGTCGTGAGGATTTGGGATTGTAGAGGTCTTCGCAGCGGGAGCAGTAGAGCTTGACGGGCGAGGTGTTGGCTACGTCGGACTGGCCCATGGGCAGGAGAGGTTGTGATTCGCACATGACGCGCGGGCATTTCCCAAAGTCTGACTTCTTGAACTTCTCGAGCTGTGTCTCCTGTCAGCATATTTCCGGCTTGTCCAGCCAAGCTCCATACCATCTTTGCCAGCCCTCTCGTTGTCACAATGTATCGTGCGTGTACTAAGCCGTATAGGTGTCGCGCCGACTTCTCAATCTGTTCCCGCATCTCATCGTCGCAGTCGAAGTCAAAGACATCTGTTACGAGGTCGAGGGCATATTGGTAGTATTGAACCTCTGTGTTTAGCCCAGTAAGATTGAACCGGTCGGTAAGGTACTCTTCGTCGATCTCACAGAAGTACTCGTTTCCCCGTGATGATATGAACTGGCTGTATGTTAGCCTCGTCTCTTCCATGGACATGTTTGGGCAGTGCTGGACGTCTGTGGGCCTCTTAGGTTCAGGCCAGTGCTCTGCGTGGTAGAAGTGAACAGCTGCCGAATCAAAGGTACGTAGTATGGCTGGAGGTGAGACAATCGAGTGGGTGTGGGCATTATTTGGGTGGAAATGTTTGCTGCCGGTGCTGGTGCTGTGCCAAAGGGTGCTCTAGCGGGGAGCAGGCTGCACGTACCCGGCGTTCTTGGGGTCGCAACGTGAGAAATACTCGCGTGTGATCACATCGAAGGGCCAGTGGGATTGCAAACAATGACAGCCACAGGTGCACCGGGGTGTGAAAGCAAGGTACCTACCCAGTCGCGCCAGTAACTTGTGTAGTCGCTGTCTGTGTCACTGTTGAAGTCGTCCATGCTGCGCTGAGGCGCCGTGTGCAGCGAGTGAGAATATGCAGGTGTGGTGGTGAGCGAGGCGACGGTGAAGGAGGGATTTGGCTGTTCCTGGTTGTCTACACCGGCCTGGGCCGCGGTTGCTGTGAATTGACGATGAGGTCTCAGGTGCGACTGCCATGCGCGGGGTCTTGCAGCGGCAGCCTGACGTTCGCTTGTCCGCTACAAGCTAACCTCAAACAGTCACTAGCTTGGTCTCCTTCGTCCAGAACGCTCGTTGCTCTTGACTTTTCATGCCTTCGATGCTCTTTGTAGCTCTTTGAGACGCAACTCGCGAAACTCGACGTGACATCCTCGTCATGTTGCTCAAAGTACATCGTAGTGCCTGCCATCATGCCGTGAGGGCAGTTTACAACGTCAATGGCTTCGCTACTGCATCCTTGGCCGATATTGCCGTTACAGCACTCTCGTACATGGGTTTGAGAAACGGCAGACATCAAACAAACATGATTTAGTCAGCTGATGTCGTTTCCTCACACGTCGGAAAACGACTTCACGAGTACACGCCATTCTCCCGAGCGTCCGAGTGGCAGACCAGCTCTCACAGCGATTCATCCAACGTCATTTAGCATCCTGCATGGCGTTTTCAACATTTGACCACACAAACTCCATCAACATTTCCCGCACTAGCAACCACACCCGGAGCAAGTCATCGCCAGCGGGCTCGCTCTGGCCCATGTTCTCCGGATGACGACCCGCAACGTCAGCTTCCTGACTTTGTATGTCTCCGCGCTGTTGGTACCGTAGCTGGTACCTGCATTCGACATGTTCGAGACGGGTTGACTCCTCAAAGCCGATCGTGCTTGCAAACGCAATCATCGTTACTCAGATCAAGGCCGTCGCTGAAGCAACCAGCAACATGACCTTGAAATTTCCAGCATCTATGCTGGGCACGTGACCAGATCGATAGTTCTCGGTCTGCTTGCCTGGAGAACCTCAAGCGGCGATGCGATTCGTTGTGCCATGTTCTTGCTGTGACCCTGCAACCCTTCCAAATCCCAACTCTAACGACACTAACAAGTAGCTCGATCTACCTGCAGCAATACGCGGGTCTATTGCAATCGTGCAGCTCCGCTCAAGACGACAACCCCGGGTCGTTCGCGTCATCTAGGATCTAGCCGGCGGTGACCTGGAGACATTGAGTGGGCCCGGGGTTTTGGCCATATACAGCGGCATGGGAGGTCTGCGACCCTCGATCGTGCCATTCCGCTCCCGCTCCCGTACCATGGACGAAGACCTGAGCGATGCCCTTACGGACGGGTAGACGCGCTGAGCTCATGGCCGAGCGTCTATTCTCAGTCGACCACCTGAACGTCATCCTCAAGGACAATGCCCAGCTCCAGCGATTCACCACGTTCCTTATGCGATATCGCGCACATTGCGTCCCAACCTGGTGCGGTACCTGGACTCGCAGAAGGCTCTCAAGGCGATACAGTATGCCAATGCGCTGGCAGACCAAATAACACAACAACCGAGCTGGCCAACAAAAGCTAGTGCTGCTTCTCTGGATCCAAGGTTCGAGCAACTGTCTCAGCGCGCCCTGGAGGATCTAGTCGCCGAGGCTTTACCTACATATATAACCTTCAACGTGGTGGATGTTGTCACGGAATTGCTCAATAAGGAGATTGTTGGGGGGAAATACACCAGTTATGCGTGAGCTTGTACACGGTCTGGCCGAAGTTTACTGCCTGAGCGATGCTACACAAGCGGGTAATCCGATCGTGTTTGCATCAGAAGGTAAGCACGATTGCGATATCACGCCTGCTCGTTGATGAATGCGACTGATCGTGTTCCCCACAGTTCTACAACACTACTCAACATGGAAGTGGATATGCGATCGGAAAAGCTTGTCGCTTTCTTCAGGGGCCGGAGACCGACAAGCGTGCCATTGCAAGGATGGACAAGGCTTTTCAGGAGCAAAAAGAGGTCGCTGAGACTATGGTGCAGTAGTGAGTACCGAAGGATTGATTCTTGGCCTTGAGGCTGACAGCACACAGTCGGCAAGATGGCACTCCTTTCTAGCACTCGTACGGTTGCCTATCTCCAACACCTGTCCAGCGCTAACACACCCAGGTCCGTTCAAGGACAACAAAGGAGCTGTCCGCTACTTCATCGGCGCTCGAATTGACGTAACGCAACTGATCGAAGGGGGCAAGACGATCGACTCTTTCCATCAGCTGTTCTCCGGAGATCGCCCTGTACACCCATCGTGGATCCACTTGATAACCGACCAACATTAAAGGCACTACAAGATTTTGTTGATCTCTTGAACGATGAAGAGAAGGGATCCATGAGAGACAGTGAGACAATGCGCATCGACTCTCGACCGAATACCCCAAGAATACCACACAGTCTTACACAAAGACGCTTCGTAGGCATAGAAGAGTGCATATCTCAAGACGGTCTCCGCTCCCACTACTCCGGCCAAGTCCCGGGAGTATACCAAAACGTGCGTCCTTCCCCCTCCACCCCCTCACACAACTGACAGCTTCAGTACATCCTCGTCCACCCCTATCCCTCACTGCGCATGATATTTACCTCCCCCTCCCTCCGCATACCTGGGCTCTGCCAATCCAAACTTGAAGACCACATCGGTGGCCCCGAACACGTGCGCGCATCGCGCGTCGAAGCACTCGCCCAAGGTATCGGCGTCACGGCCAAAGTCTCCTGGCTAACGCGCGTATCGCGACCTAGCACACACACACAACTCAAAGTTCCCACGAATGACAATAGACCCAGCATCGCCACAAGCGACATGGAGATCGTCGAGGGCAAGGCACGGTGGATACACTGCACGCCGCTGACGGGCTCGGACGGGAAAGTCGGCGTGATCATGATTATCGTGGTGGATAAACAGGAGGCGACGCACCCGCATAGTCTGCCGAATCTTAGCAGCATGCCCAGTATGTGGCCTACTGGCACCGGACTCGTTGGCCCCGTCCTCCCTCGCGCGTGTGCGAAGACCCACAACAGTTTCCGTTCGCTGGACCACACGCCTGAGCGATGGCAGCCTCGCTCCAGTCCTTCGAGCGTCGCGACGGCTGGGACGTCGCCGCTTAGAGGCAGCACTGTTCATAATCTGCCGCCGAGGTCGATGGGTGGGAGTAGGCTGTATGCGGATTACATAAAGGAGATCAGGGAGGCGCAGAAGAGGGTTGATTCGTTTAGTACTCGATTAAGGGATCATCAGGACCAGACGGCTGGGTTGGGATTGATGGCTACGGCGGTGAGTGTTAAGGCTGTGAATGGGAGGGGGAAGACTAAGAAGGTTGGGAACACGTTTTGATGTTTGGGTTTGTTGGAGGGGTTTTTGGAACTAAGGGGAAGGATAGGTTGTACGATACGATGATAATGATGACGGCTTACATAAGTGCGACTGATCAAATATACGATTAACGTCTATCTGGGGTTCTACACTGTCATGGAAGGAATGTGTTTGTCGTGTCATAGCTAGTTCTGAATACATGAACGATGGTTTGGTTTGACAAATAGTTGTGAAGCTCTAACACATGCATACTTTGACCAAGGTTCAATGTGTAGTGAGCGATCAATTTATCTCAAGCAGTCGTAACAAGGGCATCCTGTCCTTGGTTTGAAGTGATGATGTGTGTGTCTGCACCTCACATCTGGGTGATGCTTTTGATTGCTTAGCATTCGTTGTTCCGGTGCACAATACTCTTACCAGCCTTGTTATATAAGAAGTCGGCCATGGTCTGCAATTCCCCGGTTTTACGGCGTCAGACAAGACAAAGTTACGCAAGTTCTGGGCAATTGAACGTGGAGAAGACCTAAAGAGAGATCTGAATGTAAGGAACCGCGAAAGTCCGTGCATGGCCAAGACGAGTAATCGTAGCTTCCGCCCCTGTACAATATGAGAGCTTGGTCACTGGAGAGAAATACTTCGATCTTGCGATACTCAATAGCAGATTGGCAAGATGTATGATGCCTTCCGTGCTATGCGTCCAAACGAGTACCCTTGAGCAGCCTGACTAGGGTCAAGCAAGCAAACTGAAGTAACGTCCGTTGTGCTTGGTAAGAAAAGGTCAAAGACTCTTGAGGCGTCAAGTGAGTCTTCGTCGCGCCACGAGGCGTACGATTCGTATCGGAAGAGTGGGATCTGTGGTCTGGTATGAGACACCGCCGACATGTACGTCGGCTACACAGCGGAAGCGTGACTGAATGCGACGTGGGCGTACGGGAATTCGTAGGCATCTGAAGCGGTCATCATGCGGCAATGGCCTTGACGTGGGCTTCTACGAAGAAATCAGTGAGTGCAGTGTTGTTGAGGTCCTTCGCGCTGGCAAACTTGCCGCCCAATGCACCGCGCTCTTCGAACATACCATCTTCACGTCACTGGTGGACCATCGATATCCGTCTTGCCTGACCCTTCTGCGACTTGAAGGGTAAATCCTAGAAGCAAATGTGGTATCACCTCAAAGTTTTGACCCCTCACCCAAGCGCGCGTTCTGCTCACCGCTCCTGATGTTCAAGAATTGCACGACTGCGTTGCACAGCATGGCCAAGCGGTTGCAAGGGCGTAAGCACAACGTCTGAATTTCCACTCCGCGCAGCTAAGGCGGACAACGAAATAAGCGTGGTGGAAATTGTCTCGATAGACTGAGGGTCGTGTATGTAGGCTGCAGGGCGCCGTGTGTATACAAAGGCCAGGACCAGGACAAGGACCAGGATGTGGACCAGGATGCCACGAGAACATCCAGATATCTGGAAGAGGGTCCTTGAAGTGCTACGGTAACAGAAGAATCGAAGTCGACAGCCGGTCCGAGAGCCGGTCCCGTACGATGAGTGGTGGGCGAAGTTGCGAGCTTTGAATGATAGACTGTGTCGTGCCTTTCGTGGGTAAGCACGAAGAAGCAACGCGAACGCGACGTTGAGATCCTCGCCAAGAGCTAATGCATGCATCAGTATCTCGACTTCGTAAGGGCCGGCCGTTGAAGAAGATCACTCGACCGCTCACCCATGTGTGTATCTGCCAGGCACACCGTATTCACCAAATCGCCGACCATGGCTCACCGTTTACTGTCGGCTCTCGTCTTGATAGATGCAGCCTTCAACATCCAGCGCAATCAATAACAGACCTGGTCGCAATAAATGGGGCTCGCAATTGTGCGCATATATCGAACTACCGGGCGGCAGCCGTGCAACAGGCACAAGAATAGCATGACGGATAACGGGCGCAGGTTCGCGTTGCGAATCTATTCTGCTCGCCTTGTCGGTCGCATCAGATCTTGCAGGTCTGGCCGTTGGTTGATAGGTTTGCTGATTTGCATGAAGGTGTGGTTGTGCAGCATACGCGTGGTGCAGGGGAATGTGAAGTTGAAAGGTTTGTCGCTGCAGGTTCAAGGCAGTTGCTGTGCCGTCATTGGTAAGAACGTCGCACGAAGAAGCAATATCGAGTTGATGAGATGGCGCCGAAAGCAAGAGCAATAAGGAGTCTTACTATTTGCAAATTCATTTTGCGACGGCCTCATGCATACAACGTCCATTCTTGCTTCTCCGGCTGACCTCGCCAATCGACATCTCTTTGCTTCTTATACCAGAGCTTGACAAAAAGCAAACAATTCTTCCGAAGCTTGTGTCCGTGACCTGGACCTTTGGTAATTCTGCGACTGAGCAATGAGTTCGATGCTGACTGCATGGGAAAGCTTCTTCATGATAATGCGGCTTTCACTTTAAGCATGGTGTCGGCTCTACACGGCCGAACCTCAGAGTCCAGGCTCATGCTTGATGCCTGTTCGAGGTCGCCGCAGACCTCAGGCTGTTCGGCGCGTCAGATAGACGAAATGATTTACGAACAGGTACCTGATAACGACGAGTAAGTTGCCTGCTGTGCGTTTGCGGAGTCAATTGAAAGACAAGGAACTGAGAAAATGGGTTGTAATGGTGAGGAGGGCTACATGTATACTTACTCACGGGTTCACCGGACGGGAAGGCACGGCACGAATGGGGCTAGAGAAGCTAGAGCTTCGTGTTCAGCCTCGAGTCAGGAAGAAGGTTTGATGAACAGCCACAGTGTTGATCTCCAACACTCGAGGCTTGGAGATAGATGACCATTGCCAGAACACGTGCCATTGCGGTTGATGGCGTATATGTCATTCAGGCTGGACTTCGTTAGAACTGCAATACCGTCATGTCTTGACCATATATTCGATGTTGATGGAAGGCTTGCACTGGATGCCTAGAAAACATGGGCAGAGGGTACCTTGTCTTAAAGGTTGATCTTAGTGGCCGTGATGTTTCAGCTTCGTGATAGTGGTGAAGCCGCCGCCAGCGGAAAGCGCAGTCGCTTAAGCTGGGAAGAACTTCACGGAAGGCATCGATGCCGAACCTGAAGGTTAAGTCACCCTTGCCAGCAATGTGTTCAACAGGGAACTTGGTGGTAAACAGCAGGTATCAGCGCTTACAGGTGAGATATGCAGTTGCTTTGAGATGATTATGTATGACCCCGCTATTTGTTGTTTGAAGATGTATCGATATGTACAGTAGACGAGTAACATCCTTGCTGTGAAGCTCAGAGCTTCCGCAATACCTTCTCGAGTCTTGGATCCGTAGGGTCATTTGGCTTGATGGTCATTGTGTGCATTTCCCGGTTGGAGCTTTTAGATCCGATCCTCTCGTGGTGCCAGGATGAGGCGCCGCTTCTGACCGAAGAGCCGTCATTTTTGCGACCGCCATTGAAACGGTCTGCAAGGTCCTTTCCAGCCTTGAAGAACCAAGGGCCTCCGCCACGTGGTTTGACTGAGCGGTTTGGTTAGTTTCATAGCTATCATGTATGATCACGGGGACTTACAGGACCAGTACTCGCGAGCATCTGCATCGTCAGGGACAATGCAGCCACCAGAGATTAGCTCAGTGAGATAAGCCATGCCATTGAGTGCAGTATAGGTCATAAGACCAGCAATCAGACCGTAAGCTGCACTGTAGCTGAACGGAATGAACATGAGAGTAACGAAAGCGGGAATGGCATCTCCAATATATCGCCAGTTGATGTTTGCGACTTGACGCATCATCAAGCACCCAACCTATGGTTATGTCAATATATGTAAAGCAGACGATAAAGAGAACTCACAATAACGAGTGTGCTCCCTGTTGCCCACGGGGGAATAGATGCGAAGATAGGAGCAAAGAACATAGAAACAATGAAGCAAAGACCGGTCGTAATCGCAGTCAAGCCGGTCTTGCCACCCTCTGCAATACCAGCTCCAGACTCAATGTAGGCTGTGACCGGGGAGACACCCAGAAGAGCGCCAACAGAAATACAGAAAGCATCTGTACAATAGGCCAGTGTTGACCGAGGAAAGTCGCCATCCTCTGGGTCCACTGCGCCACAAAACCGAGCCAGTGCGTATAATGTAGCCGTACAGTCAATGATATCCACGTAAAGAAATGTGAAAAGAGCGAGGACGAATTGAGAGGTATGTTGCCCAACATTCCAGTCCAATGTGTTCAGTGTGTGGTCGATGGGATGGAAATAGGCAACCTTTTTGAAGTAGTTCCACCGGTCATCGCCGGCCTCAGTGTGAGGAAAGTAGGTCACATTGGTGCCGCGTCTACAAAAATGTAAGTCACGTAACTCAGAACAAGACGCCTGTCTACTTACGGCCATGCGGTTATGGAAACGATCAAGATGCCTACAATCATGGCACTTTTGACCTTGAACATCATCAGATAGGAGGTGACAATACCACCGCACAGAAGTCCGATCCACAGCTAATAGTCCAGCGTTAGTGAAAAAGCCAGTACACATGGAGTCTCTTGTCGACTTACTGTTGGAGATGTCATTTTATGGCTCGTACAGATACCTAGCTCGTCTTTGTACTGATCCGCACAACCCGCAATCTCCAGTGGTGTACTCTTAGCCCCGCTGATCGCCCCAATACCAGCATTGTTGCTCAAGCCGATCAAAGCAAGGAAAAGTCCGATACCACAGGCCGTGGCAATTTTGAGTGAATTTGGAATGACTTTGACGAGCCACTGCCGCATACCAATCAATGACAGGCCGATGAAGATAAAGCCCTCGATGAAGACAGCTGTAAGCGCGAGTTTGTATGGTACAATACCACTGCCGTGGTAGCCGACGACTTGATAGGCGAAGTATGCATTCAAGCCCATACCAGGTGCGAGGGCAACTGGCATATTGGTAAGGAAACCAAACAAGACGGAGCTGAAGCCTGCAATAGCCGCAGTTGCTGTGATAAGTGATCGGGTCAGATCTGCCCATAGTGAGCAACGCTGAGCTGTAAACGTTGCTATGACACTGACCTTGAACGCAGACTGTATATTCAGCGTTGTTCATACATAGTGGATCGACAGCATCGTTGCATACGCAGTTACCGCCTGTGTCAGCTAGAATCGAGGCCTTCGACTGTCAGTCACGCTCTGCTCTTGCTAGGTAGTGGTCCGCACATTGACAGATATGACGTATGCCATGGTGAAGAACGTTGTCAAGCCGGCACGGATCTCAGTAGTGATCCGTGAGTTTTTGATCTCTTTCTCCTGCATTGCTTGTGAGTGGCATACACGTTTGGCGCGAAAAGAAAAACACTTACATGTCCACAGCCCTCGAGTCGGAAGACTCGCCCAAATGTTGAAGCGCCGATGAAGGTATTGACCCTCTCAAGGTACAGCCAAAGAGACTCCATGTTGTGAATGATGCCTTCAAGGAAGAGTAATCAAGGAACTGAAAAGAGATAAAGTAACGAGTGATGACGAGACGGCGATTTCTGATCTATCGTGACAGTGCCGAATTACGCGTTGTTAACAAAGCTGCAAGGAGGTTGAATCATAGAAGGATCGAACGACAGTTGTAGACAACAGGGCAACTCGAAGCCGGAGTTCAGTCCATGTGCGGAAGTTGCACTGAGGTGTCCAAGGCTATAACGTCTTCTGACGATCAATGAATGTTGCAGGTGGGGGCGAGTTGCAGGTACGCATGCATCGGATGCCAGCAACAATTGCAGCGCCGATGAACCGTCATTTTGCAAATAACAGCACGGCCGCAGCGCGAGGCGCGCACCTGGACGTTGTACAAGGGATGCCCACAGCGGAATAGCGTTGTGTCGCAGTGGAGATGCTCGAAGTCGAACTGGGATTGGTGAGCTAGTGCTGTGCTTTTGTGGCTTGCCGAACCGAGTCAGGGGTTGCCCAATCGCCCTAGTCATGACCCTCAGGAACAGCCGATGCAGATCAGAGCTGCATTGTGACTGGTGGACGAGAGATCAACTCCATGTTTCTTGCTCCGCAGATGCATCTGTTGTGAAACGAACAGCCCGGTAAACCTCTGTCCATCCACCGGCCTTGCCGCGGAATCCTCAGTTCACACCGGTCTGTTCCTCCCGCATTTATTTTGCGATTGTGTATGGTGTAATCCTCGAATTTTATCGTGGAAGATAAACTTTGTAATGGTGCAGACTAGAGCGATCATCCGCCACAGTTGCCCACTGGCTGCCTTGGGTAGGTTTGACAGTCTCAGATTCACTTCCAGCCGGCCGTCTGACTGTTGTATCCCCGGCCCAACTGCGTTTTGCTATGAGCCAAGGTAAGCCACCGAAGATGACGGCGACCTGGAACATTGTGGTTTGCGGCGCAGATATGCTAGCCACCTGTCCCTGCAGTACGACATGGGCGTTTTCCCTTCCCGACAGACGTCTTGTCGGTGCGAGAGTTTGGACACGCGCTTACCACGTGTGGATCACAACCCCAGTGACATGGGTAGGATCCCGAGGCCCATCACGGTCCAACAATCGGTTTGCGCGCTGGCGTTCTGGTACGACAGCTTGTGCAGAGGGTGGCTCTTCCTCAACCTGAACTTGACGACTCTCTCTGTTCTGCTTGATTGAGCCAATGAAACCACGCCGCAGGCGGAATCTCTTAGCCTCCCTAGCGTGGTGAAAGGACCCGTTGCGCAATCCGCTGTGTCGGCTGTGATATCTCTGACGTGCGATTGTCATAACTTGTGATACTTCTTCGCTCATTCTCCTCCGGAGCTGTTGGAGTCTAGCTTGGTGACTGCCCCAGTACACGACCCCCAGAGGACGATTGACAATGTTCGCGGCCGATCTGTCATGGCAGATAGGAGAAAGTGTTGGGCAGCGGAAAGAACGCAAAGCTCGGAAAAGATCGTCTGGGACACCCTCAGTTAGGACCTCGGTGACCTCCAGGAGCTCCAACTCAACTGATAGACAGGAGTGGTGGACGTCTGGGCTGAACAAAATCAAGGCGAAAGCTTCCTCAAAATCTTCAATCAAAGGGCGATCAGTAACGAGTCTAAGCTCGACTTCCCAGCAGAGATCTGGCCCAACACCACTTCAACCCGTCCACGAATCGGTAGCGAGAGACTTTCCAACATGGGAGCTCGAGCTTCCACACCAACTTAAGGATCCTGCTCCAAAGCCGACCTACACATTCTCGAAATCGCTGTCCCCAAACCTACCCTCTGGAGGTTCTATGGATCTTTTGGAGTGTGATGTCCCAGAGCTTGAAGGTGACATATCTTCCCGCTACACACACTCCATTGTTTCTACATCTTCGCGTACGTGAATCACAGCTTACAAATGAGGTACATCTCTGAGCTAACTCGCATGATAGGCGACCATCACTGGGAAGTGAAGACGCCTCCGACCGAAGCTCTGAGTGGGGTCGATGAACTGCATGGATGCGAGCCGTACTCCCTTGCTTCGACTGGTACACGGACGAGTGTTGGGTTTTGTGAACAGCAGAAACTCGCAACAGTCCCGAGAGCTGATGTACTCAGCAGAGAGAAACGGTCAGCAATCCATGTGTGTTTGTGAACGTGCCAACTGACCGATTGTTGCAGGAGGACGATGGTCCCAAGGATCGAGACTCGTATGGATGAGGAATCTTATCTTCAGGATGCGACTCCGGATACTACGAAGCAGAATGAGCTGGAGACGAAGATAATCGCGTGCAGACCACTGGCTCAGTGGGACAGTCTATCGCCAATGACGGTGCCTAAAGGCTTTCGCAAAACGTCAGCATCTCAATCAATCAAGGTCACTGGTACACAGAACAACACATTCGTGCGAACGCGATTTCAGCGTTTCATTCAGAGGCTGGAGAGCGCAGGTCCACACCTTGTCTTAGACAGGCTGAAGGAATCCTTGCAAGAACCTGCAGACTCGGAAGAAGAACTGCTCGAACAACAACTCTGGCTATTGACAGGGTTCCAACTGCAAAGTTTAGGCAAGGCCCGGATCATTCCGAAACCGCAGTGTGACACAGGCAAGATCCTGGAGCTCTACGGTAACCTTTGTAAGTGGACGGTATGCTCGAGCTGTACTGTTGTGTATCGTCTAACAATGATGTCAGCTGAGGTCTACCAATCATCTGCAATGCACCCAGGCCAAACGGTGCACTTCCTTACTACCAAACCGCAACGCACTCTTTCCCTTCCCAGCAATGTGTCTTACTTGACAGTACGAGAGTTTGGCACAGTGCCTTTACCATACCCGGAAGACTATTTCTCGCATATACGCGCATCGACTTTGCCGTCTCTGGTCCCTTCTGCGAAGCTACCGGAGCTGTTCCGCGAGTGCTATAAGCTACTCACCCCAGGCGGCCTGCTTGAGATCAGAATCATGGACGCTGCTCCCGTGCGCAGAACGGCTGGTCCCATGATGCGAATGTGGATCGAAGACAGACTATCGGTGAATCTAGAGAAGCTTTTCCGTTGCTCGAAACCGTGCTCGCTAGTCCCTGGCTGGTTGGCGGAGGCAGGCTTCGAGCTGAGTGCAAACAACGATCAGGGACTGGCGTTGCCATGCGCTTTCGATCGCAGCTCAGATGACACTGAGAAAGAGCTTTCGACCATGATTGGCCAAGCTCTGTGGAAGGATATCTGGGGTCCGTTCGTCGAGGATCTTCCTGACGAGCCGAAATGGTGGTGGGAAGAGGAGATCATTGTGCAAGAGTGTCTGAAAAGGAAGACGGTATTGGAGTGTCGCTCGTTGTATGCTTACAAAAGGTGGGCCTCTGTAGGGGAGAGTCTGCGACATGAACGACCTTGAGAGTTGATGGGTGGCTGAGCTGTGATTTCTGGATACCCTTTTCGCGTTTTGACACTGACACTTTCGGTCTAAAACTAATGTTGAAGATGAATCAAGCTATACGAGCTTTGCATACTGTCAACATGTACGCGTTTAGTTGTCTGCAGTTGTTCATGATGGAGAAGGAAAGACCTCCTGCCGTTCACAGGGTCTTTCTGCAGTGACGGCTAGCGCGTTTCCACATGTGACCCTACGCGCCTTCCTCGAGACTTGTGAAGGTCCATCGTCAACGCTAGCATCAACAATGCGATCTTCCAGGTCATGGCAACATTGGGTCATGACAAGGCTTCACGTTCAAGTTGTCGCGACTTCAGTCAGAACACGTTCGAATGTTTCTAGATCTTTAGCTGTCGCGTCCGTGCGACAGCCCCCGTTTCAACGCGCTGCACGCTTTAGACGCTTCTTTGCTACGCCTCAAAAGTGAGCCTCCCTGCATAGGATTCGGTAATCCCGATTGCTCGTCGGCTTTTCCAACTCCTCTGTCAGCTAGCCACGCTGTTCGCCCCTTGCTCTTGAGCATAATACAACCCTCGTCCGCGGCTTGAATCAACTCCGTCCGTATCGCCATGCTTAGCAAACTCACAACCCAAATCGCACTGCGAAAGGCCGGACTGGGCGGGGTTAAGATACCAGACCCGTTTGCTGCCAGTGAATCGAAGAGCACAAAAGGTGCTCAGGACTCAGAAGGAGGTGGTCTGTCGAATCCCTTTGCCAACGTCAAATGGGGACCACCTAAAGCCTTCGCTTCTTGGACGACTCCACCTCCAACTCAGAATTCAGTACAACCGGCGCCAATTGCAGGTGACAGGGCACAGTCTGGTGTAAAGCTCCGGCTTCCTGCAGTCGACGGGAGGCCTTGTGTTGTATTGTTCCTGAGATACTGTGGCTGTCCTTGTACGTAATATCTGCTGGGTTTCGTCGTTCGCAGAACTAACTGAGTGTAGTTACAGAGAAGCTCTTTCTTCACCTGCGATCGTTAGCGAACCGACATACCTCAATACACTTCATCGTCGTATCACATTGCACCCAGGCCGCCACCAACGAATGGGTCAAGAAACTAGGTGGGCCGTGGATGTTAGACATCATCGTAGATGAGAGTCGGGAATTATATGCCCTGTGGGGGCTAGGTATTTCGAATTGGGGCCATCTACTCAATCCGCGGAACGGGTACAACCAGTACATGCTCGGCAAGAAGGAAGGCGTGTGGGGACAACAAGTTGGGGAAGGGGGTTGCAGATGGCAGACTGGAGGCGCATACGCCATTGACGGGCGAGGCATCGTCAAATGGGCTTACCCCATGAAGAGTGTGGATGACCAAGTACCAATCGAGGAAGGCATCAAGGAGCTTGGCTTCAGTCGTTGAGAAGATACCCAATACCAAAGCACTTCGATTGCAAGATCGTGACATAAGGGTATTTGCAAGGTGAGTGTGAAATATGGACTTTGCTTAGGATAATCTTGAAATCGTCTTCCATCCCAGATTTGGCTCCCACCACGACATTATCCTCGGCCCTAACTATTTATCCTTCTTTGCCTTTACCTCTTCGGCCGGTACAAATCTCTTCCTCACAGCCTTCACCATCTGGCTGAACCAGTATATGCTCAAGATACTCAACGCTGTGTTCCCCACCAGGTAGATCGTCACCAACCACATAGGCAGTTCGGTTATCTCACAGCTAACGGTCCGCCGTATGCTCTGCCACTCGCATTACGTCCACACACATCGTCGTCCAGGAGCGGACTCGTCAGTTGGGACGTCGGCGTTGTCAAAACTTTGTAGATGTCCGAGTAGATCAAGACCAACTAGTAAGTACCCCATACAATACAGCAAGCAAAGAAGGTAAAGAGCAGTGCAATGCCATCATACAGTTGGGGCTTCGATCCGGTAAGACCCAGCTTGTCGCAAAACCAGTGGACGTTTAGAAAGGGTGTCGATAATTCATACAGGATGAACGATAGGCCGTAGTAGTTTCCAAAGGGCTTCTGTTCTAAATGAGTGCAGTTCGGGCTAACCTTTCCATGTATACTTACGAAGCCAATGCACGTTATAGCCAGAGCACCCTGTGGCGTGTACCAAGGCACCAGCTCCGCAGATGCGGAAGTGTTGTAGGCAGACTTGGAGATCCCACAAGAAGTAGCCAGCTGCGAAGCCCTAGACCATGCTGCTAGCTGGTGTGTATCCCCACAGCCTGCCTTTCCAGTCCATCTCCTTTCTCTCTGGGTCTAAGAAGATCACATACAGAGCAGCACCATTAATGAAGAGCGCTTGGATCTTGGAAACCCAGTGAGTATCAGAGTTCAGTCGTGTGCACCAGTTGAAGCCTGTGTAAGTCTTGGGGCACACGAGTTGAGAAATGGCTGGCGAAAGTCCATAAAGGATGAAGTAGTATGCAAGAAAGCCTAGTAGGATTTCATGGACATGGTAAGGCATAGTCCTCAGGTCCAGTTTGTCAGCCAGAGGTTGACTGAGGTGGACCAGCATCGTTAGCGGTGGGATTGGGTCCCGCATGACGTGAAAGGTTGGAGGTATGAAGGCAGACAGTGCGAAAACAAGCTCGTAAGCTCAAGTCAACAGCTGGAATGGAGGGCACACTAGCAGCGGCGGTAACCACATGTTTAATAGAGCTCTACCCATCTTGAAGGGGCAGCTTCACCGGCTGCAAGGTTTACTCGTGAGTAGTAAAAATCCGCTCGGAAACGCTCGATGCCGCAGTCGCGCCTCATCCGGGAGACAGATGGTGCCCAGGTGGGGTTTAGAGGGAGTTGAAGATCGTAGCCTGTGCATGCACTCAGAAACAAGGGTTCAATGGGCCGGCTGCATGCGTAAGCGAGTCCGGAGCTCTTGCATCATTCACCGGTCAGAGCTTCATTCATCCATCACGCTTCACCAACAACGAAACTACTACCTTCCACAACGTCGCGACTTGCTGCTGTTACAAGCATCTTCAAGGTCATCGCTACATCTCGCCAAGCGCTGTGTAGGTCCATCCGCGCCCTCGAGATGGCGGCATTCAAGGGCAGGCCCTTTCGAGAGACTAACGAAGGGTATCTCAAACAGCGGTCCTGACCACACTTCTGAAGGCCACCACTTCCTGAAATCCTCATCTGGACCGGAAAAACGACGTCGTCATCGCCAGTCACGTGTTCTGCCGCCTAGCTTACCGCCGGGCTTTTCTGCCATTGTCGATAGGAACGAGCTCTGAAGTTGTCTACCACCACCAACCGCGTCGCCAGAACATTGCGACGCGCTGTCGTAAAGCTTCGCCGGATCACTATCTGTCTTGGTGCCTCAACCCGTCCCTTACTGGCTGAACCAAGCAGTATTGCGCCGAAGTTTCTTGACCTCGACGCACTCTTCCAAGCTAGCACTGATACAGCCCGTCTACGGTAGCTCCTTCGCACCGTCTGTTCAATTGCTTAACCAGGAGGAAGTCAAGAGCGTCTAATTGGCTTAAAGTTGTCGAGTATCACAGCAAAAATGACTCATGAGATCGTCGACAACCCTCTGACCGAGGCTGACATTGTCACCTCCGAAATTCCTATGAATGTACAGACTGACCCTGCCAGCAAGAAGCGTAAGAATGTACAGGGATCTGAGGTAAGTCACTTCCCAAGCTCAACTGCCAAACCCTCTGACGAACACGATCAGGCCAACAAAAAGCCCAAGGTTCAAGAAAACCGAGCGATTTACGTCAGCAACCTCCCGCGCGACACCAACGAACAAGAGATCGAGGACGAATTTAAGAAGTACGGCATCATCGACCAGGGCGCAGACGGCAACAAGCGCATTAAGATGTACAAGGATGACGAGGGCAACTTCAACGGCGACTGCCTGATCGTATACTTCAAAAAGGACTCGGTCGACCTGGCAATCAGGATGATGGACGAGTACTACTTCCGCATCGAGGACCAATCGCAGGGCACGATCCGCGTCAAAGAAGCAGACTTCTCGTACAAAAAGCACAAAGACGGCGACGAGATCGCGTCAAAGCTGACGCGCAAGGATAAGAAGGCTTCGGAGCGCAACAGGGCGGAGCTGAACCGGTACATCCAGACTCCTTACCTGCTCCACCGTCTTAGATACACAGTGTAGCACGCTAACGCGAGGGACAGCAAACTCGCAGAATGGTCCGACAATGAAGACGAAATCGCCGAAACCTTCGCCCCGAAAAAGAACAAATGGGCAAAAGTATGCATCCTACGGCACGCATTCACGCTCGCCGAGCTCGACGAAGATGACGCCGCGATCCTCGAGATCAAGGAGGACATGCGCGAGGAAGCAGAGACATTTGGCGAAGTCACAAACGTCACGCTATTTGACAAGGAGCAAGACGGCATTATCGCAGTGCGCTTCAAGGAGTTTGAGAGCGCGGAGAAGTTCCGGGAGGCTAATCATGGGAGACACTTTGGTGGAAGGAAGCTCGAGGTTACACTGGCAGAGGAGAAGCCTAGGTTTAAGAAGAGTGCAAAGGGCGAGGAGCCAGATAGTGATGAGGAGGAGCGCAACCTTGAGCGGCTGGCAAGGCAGCAGTAGGTGCCGGTTTGGGCTTGCTTCGTGCGGGAATGGTGCAGAGACATAGATGGAGAGGTCGTGAAGAGCTTCGCCGGCTTTAGTACCATACGAAGACATAGAGACGTGGCGAACCCCAAATATTTCGCCATCGTCTATTACTCTTCAAATCAGATTCAATTTGGGCGGACAATCTCGCGGTTCACTGTCGTAATTGGGACTTTGTTTTGCAACTGCGCAGTAATCAACATTCACAGTATGAAGGGAAACCCATGCTCAAAGCTATGCTCAAATTTGGTATCTACTTTTAATCTCCATTACACATTCCAACCCATTATCGTAGCCGAGAAACTGACCATGTACAAGAAAATGCCTTTAAATCAGGCGCGCCATGTAGAAAAGAGCCAATGCAGCTCAGTGGTATCGATGCCAATCGTCCAGAACGCCAATATGCACAAACATCCCTCGTCGAGACATCCTTTCCTCATGGTGTCACAGTGCAATACTCCTAATCAGACGACACTCGTGTGTCACGTCGCTCAGAGCAGAAGAGCAGCCGCAACGGCGACGACAGCACCAGCAGCGCCGCTAACGAGCTTGGGCGCAGCGTCGGTGAACTCAGCGGGTGCGGACGACAAGGCCGAGCTAGGCGAGATCAGGACGCCGGTGGTAAGAGTTGCGGTACCGGTGGGCGCTGGGATGCTGCTGTTGTACTTGCCGCTCTCGGTGGGTTGAGCGTAGCCGGAAGAGGGACCGGTGCCCAGGATTATGCTCGAGGTTGGGTAGCCAGACTCCTCGCCGAGCGAGAGCTGGGTGAAGTTGGCGCAGGCAATGCGTGTCTTGTTGGACAGGTGAACGACGACGGACAAGTTACCAAAGTAGGCGTTGCTGTCCGGTCGAGTAGACGAGTATAGGTCAACGTATCTGGGTCATTGTTAGATCGATGCCTCTTGATGCTACTCGGCTTGAAGGTCTCACTCTTGTGACCACTCCTGTGCAGTGATGTTGCCGAACTTGCCGCTCAAGTCACCAGTCTGGCAGGTCTCAGGCTTGCTAGAATCGCAGATAGGCACCTCGCCGCGCTTGTACGGGTCGAGATGAGCGCCGGTACCAGTGCAGTTGCCGTCAGAAGGGACAGGCTTCTCGTGAAGGTGGTACATGAAAGGACCGCCCTCAGCAGGGAGACCAGAGATCGAGACGGTGAACTTGACGCCGTTGCCATCCTCGGCAGAGACTGCAGCGACAGAGCCGCGAACTGTGTACTTCTTCTGCTCGGGCAGAGTAGCAACGTACGATGCGCCCTTGGGGTTGCCGCTGACTACGGGAGCAGGGACAACGGTTGAGGACTGGGCAGTGACGGCCGAGGCCGCAGCAATGAGCGAGAGGATGTGGACACGCATGTTGGGAGCGAGTGTTGAGTGATGTGCAAAGAGTGAGTTACTGCAAAGGGCGTTCAGCGAATGTACACAGTATCGAGGGTGTGGGTTGAGTGAGAGTTGTTGATAGGGTTGCAAACGGGGCGCGGAGGTGTTCAAGTAAACAAGCCAAGGGTTCGCTAATGAGGTGAAAGTGAAGGGGAAGGCGCAGTTCTTACCTCTTGTTTAAACAAAGAAGTGACGATGTCGATTGTTTGTGGAAGGCAAAGCGCAACCAGCGGGGAAAGCACTTATTACTGAAAACAGGAGTGACCTCACATCCTGAAGCGGGCGCATACCTGGCTATATACATCGCAGGCGCAGTCATATCCGCGAACGAACCGACCAGGAGGTTGGGGCTAAGTCACACACAGCACACAGCTCTACCGCCGCCCCGCGCCGCTCTTCCTGGAGCAAAACTTACCGGGGGTGGCACAAAGCCCGAGCAGGCTACTCGTTCTTGGTGAATCACTCATTCAGTCCCGAGCCTACTACTGGGCGCCAAAGGGGAAAGACTACACTCCAAACCGCTTGCTTTGTTCCCTAGATTGGAGGGACGGGGTCGTTGCATGTCGTCCGGCGACCGAATGTAAGCTTGTGCGCACGGCCACAGGGCTGTTTTGAAACGCCCAGACATGTTGGCGGTTGGCGTCCAATTAGTTTGATGTTTGGCGCAGGAACACGGCCGGGGCATGGCCAATGGAGAGACCTGGGCGCACAAAATCTGAGGTGCGCAAGTGATGGGCACAGAGGGAGGCTGGTGAACTGTGGGCCACGAGCTTTTGACGCTGCTGTGTATCTTCACCACATGGCTGCAGCTGCTGCACTGCGCAGCACAGCGCTGCGCGGAGGTACTCACGATGCCCTATGATCCTTCCAAACGCTGTGTTGGTGTTGTAGACTACTGTAAACACTGGACTCCAGCAAAATGCTAAGCTTCGGCTAACATGGGGTTCCAAAAATACTCAGGCGGCCCGCTGGCGTTGGATCACGCGCTCCAGTGTTCCTTTAGGACAAAGACAAAACCAAGACAGTTGACAGCAAACATACCAACGTGTCAATGTCAATGCCAGAACCGTGGCCGTTTCGAATAAAAGACGCAAATAGTTGACAACTTTGCGCGTGCCGAACTGACCGGACTCCAAATCATTGCACGGCTGCCAACAGCCGGGTAGGGTGATGCGGGTTCGAAAGAGACGGGAATGGGAAATAAGAGTAAGACAGACGATATTGAACTGACATTGAGAGCGGCGTCGAAACAGGGAATACGCATCTATGTGATGCAAAGGCAATCTACCAGTACTTGTGCTAACCACCAGAGGCAGGAACCACGCGTCGCATTCTGGGCTGAAGGGTAATCACAATCTTCGGTCCATGCTGCTGAATGACCCAGGGTTTGCGTGTTTGACTACCTCCATGGTCAATGTGCTACGTTCCTCACCTTGTAGCTTACCCTGGCCCTACACCAGCCAACGACGGTGGCGACGCCTGCGTCTACCAAATCCTGACCCACGGCCTGAACGTCCTTGCAGGCGTCAGGAGCTTCCTCGAACACCAAATCCTTCTCGTCACAAATCACCCAAGTACCCTCAGTCTCTCCAGCTCGTGGTTGGAGGATGTTTTGTTCTTTGTACTTCTGGGACAAAGATGAGAGCGCTTTCGCTCGAGACATGCTTCGTCCAGCACCATGAGCTAGAGACAGCGCACTCTTGAGTCCCCACGATGTAGATGCTGAGAAAAAAGGCTGGGGAATGAGGTTTGGTGTTCCTCGAGATCCTGGGGGAGGCAGGAGCGTGAGGGGCAAACGCGTCTCCGAATCATAGGTTGGCGCAGCGCCTTTGCGATGGACGTAGACGTACTCCTGGAGGCACTCAGTGTCTTCGATCTGCAGGTTACTAGTGGCATCATCCATTGTGGATGCGGATGGCGGTGGTGATGGTGGCTTTTTCACTCGCTCAACGTTGTTATGCCAGATATCGACAGCCCCTGTCATGTTTCAAATACTCGACTGCCTCCGGGCTGCCTTCTTCCAGAATGACATGCGACTCGGCTGTATGCTTCTTGAGTACACTACCACCATAGTCGCGTGAGCCTGAGTGTACTAGCACACAACGTCGTCCTGACGCAGAACCCCAGGGGAGGCGCTCATAGATTCCTCGACCACTTGGATCTCCGTGAAGTGGTTTCCCGCATCAATTGTTCCCAGTGAGCTGTCCCACTGTTCACCTGCAGAGCAGCTGCCCTTCTGGTCTTGCAGCCATAATTCCCTATAATCTCTTGTGCGCCATGGTCCTTCGAGACCACGCAGCTTCTCGGCCACTCTCTTGCCTTTGTCACCATCAACCTGACTTCAAAGTAAAGTGAGCCTGTACCAAGCCATCCCACAACCAATGTCTCCGCCGCTGAGTGGTGGATGAATGCATTTCTTCGACGCAAAGACAGCGTCTATAGGGAACTTGGTGCCTTGGTGGAGATCTGGCTGACCTACTGCGTGAACGATTCCTGGGAGCGTGTGGGCTGTGGTGGTGAGCTGCGTTATGGAGAGCGACTCAACTGGTGCATTGGAGGTGAGGACCTTGACGGGACAGTTGGGGTTTACATCTTCTGTGAGAGTCAGTGACTGTAATAGTTTTCTGTAGCATGCAGGGATCAACATTCTCAAACGTGCTCATCGAAGTGCACTTACCATGTACGATCGTTCCCTTCTTGACACTGACATACTCTTCTCCGGCGGAAACAAGCAAAACAATGTCGTTCTTGATGTTGGTTTTCCAGTGTTCCTCGTTCACTAGCTCTTGCCCCGGTTGCTTGACGAAGACTCGTGATGGCTTCTTCAGCTTCAGCCTTGACTGCGCAATCTTGAAGACCAGGGATCAAATGGAGTTTGTAGCTGCAGGATCTACGGCAGCAGATGCAGGAACAAGTAGTGGAGCCCTTTGCGACTGCTTCGCGTTGTTTGCGATTGTCACGCGCATCGCCATTGTAAGGAAATTGACAAGGCAAGATGTATGAGACTTCGACAGTTTTTGAACGGGTGTTGACGCGAAAGCTCAAATGGTGGATTGGGCAACAGTCAAGTGGGGATAGCGTTTGTTTGCAGTTCGAGGTGACGCAAGCAGTATTTGTGCTTTGTGATCAAACCGTAGAAGGTGATGATGGTCACTAGCGCGGTTCGATTCATCTTTGCTCATTCAGCAACGCCCTTTCACTACGAGCAACCATCGTGGCTGTACCAATGGCCCTGTGTCAAACACTGTATCCTTCGATGATTCGGGGACTCAACCATCGCACTATAAGTTATACATCTCTCTATGTGTGATTGAGTGCGCTGAGCGTGGCTCCTGGATTCAATGCCTACCATCTACGAGCAGCATCCTCCCTCGCCCGCTCTTCTCGTGCCCTTAAAAGACGTTCCTTGTTCTGCGCCTCAAGAGCCATCAACTGTTGCTGATAGTCCTCCAGAGTATGTCTCCCCTTTGCCACTGGGTCGTGCCCAGGCAAGGCGTAGCGCCAGCGGTCCTCGTCTTGTTCATCGGCTAGTATGAAGCCTGGTTGTTCATCTGTGGTACGACGAGTTAACGTTGTAACTTCGGAACTGATCAGAGATCTCGTCAGCCATCAACGACTCGCCTGTGACGGGAGACTTGTCAGGGGAGGTTTCGTACGTTTCGTAGTAGGCTGGTAACTCAAAGTCGGTGGCTGCGTGGTCGAGGATGTGGGGGTCAATGCCAGGGATTGGCGTTGCTGTGTTTACTGGGTCGGGCCCAGATCGAATCGTGGACGATTTCCCTGTGCTTTGAGGTGCATCGGGAAGCTGGCCGTTCGTCTCTACCATTTTATCGCCTTCGACTCGTACTTCTCGATCGCGAAGCCGTCGCATGAGCTCGAGGAACTGAGAGTTTTGGAACTTCTCACTGGTGTTGTCCGCAACTCTCTCTAGCAGGCGTCCGGCGGTCGCCGCCATCTCGTCATCGTCGGTCATCTTTGGCTGTTCCTCCTTCTGCTTGGGCTCTTGCTCGGCCAGCTCGTTCTGTGGAGTCTTCATGTACCCAGCCTCGTCCAGGTCCTGCCATATCCGCTCTTGACTCATGGGTACCCGAGCACCCAACGGGTATTGTGACATGACCCTCTGGTTGATTGCAGCAATCAGGCCCTCTGCGCGTGTCTTCACTTCTTGCGGGGCTCCACGGTTTACGATGCGTTGTAAAGAATCGACGATCCACTTTGCTTCGTTAGCGTCTTGTACCAGGTCGCCGCTTCTCTCCAGTATGCCCATATTGTCCAGGTACGATACAGCTTCTTCGGTGCGGCCGAGGCCCATTTCGCTCCAGACTTGGATGGCCGAGTATACAGCTAGGAATGTGTTAGTAGACATGGCACAGCTATATGATACTACACACCTGGCCGTGTTTCCCGTATCCGTATAAGAAGAGGATCCTCACTTGGCCGGTCCACGCCCATCACCTCGGGGTTCATGGCTCGAGACTGCGCTCGCTTTGCCTCTGCCTCTGCATCGGCGAAGGCATCTTGTTGCGCCTGCGCAAATGCCTGCTCGAAGGCTGCCTCGTCAAATGCTGGCTCCTGCACTGCCTGCTTTCCTTGAGTGACTTGTGACATCTGTGCGCCAAGTTGGAAGCTGTTCTGCGTGTATGAAGGTCCCGCGAACCCGCCCATGCCGTAACCTGACATGCCGCCAAATGTGGTCTGCTGCTGCTGCGCCAGCGCCAGCGCCGGAGTAGCTGTGGCTTGCTGCCTCATGAAGTCCTGATGCCATGCTGACGCCGCGCTCGCTGCCTGAGGGCGCTGCTGCTGGAAGGTGTGCGCAGGCTGGGTCGTGATATTCAGTCGCTGAAAGTCCGAGGCCCAGTCGGGTGCTTGTGGAGCATGCCCGAACTGTGGAGGAGGCGTTGCGAACTGCGGAGGGAAATGCTGAAAGTCAGGCTGCGGCGGGCCCGGGCGACCTTGCTGGAAGGCATCGAACTCAGAATCCAGTGCACCGGCATTTGGGCCTGGCGACGATCTAAAGCCCTGTCTATTGTGAACTCATGTTCTCTTCGCTGTAACATCCCAACGGACCTGTGCTGGAGAATGACGACCGACCAGGCGGTCTTGCTGCAGGGTCCGATCAACGGAGGTATGCTTCTGGAAGTTCTGCAGAGCGTTTGACGGCCCGCAAAGTGCGTCCGCCATGGCTGCTGAAGAACAAAGGGGTATCACCGCAAGAAAGCAAAAGACAAGAACGCGGAGGAAAGAGTGTTGCGGCGCGGCGTGATGCGTCAGGACTTCCAAATGTCCCGCGACGCCAGAAGCCGAGGCTTGCTCAATCGCGAGTGGGCCGAGCTGCCACGATCAGATGTCGACACCGAGCACGCGTGGCGCTGAACTTCGGCAGCCCCCCCCCCCACCCTCCCAACATGCAGTCACTGGATAGCAACACGAGCGTCATGTGGGAGGCTGCTCGCCATATCTCAGCTGCCCAGTATTGAAGCGAGGGCTGCTCGCTTCTCAGAACTTACCAGATTACTTCATCGGCGAGTGGCGAGAGGCCGGCATGGTGACACACGACCGGTGAACAGCTGAGAGGTTGTTGAGATAAGACCTTGACATCACCGTCACGCAGATATGCAAGAAGCTGCAACTGCTTGGAGTAGTTGCATACAATACCTGTATATTGTGAGGAACTCAGCTGCACTGGAGCCCAACGCTATCAGTGTATATAGTGAAAGAAATATAGAACCTGGTTTCGAACTGACACGAGTCGAAGGTGTGGAGAATGGTATACGCGATAGGAAATAGCAATAGCAAGAAAACAATGCTCCAACGCAAACGTCAAGCCCTCATCGTGATGCATCTCTATCTGAAGAACATGTCACCGATCGTTACGTTCCTTGCCGGGCGGGAGACGTCGCTGCGGGACCTTGATCTAGACTTTCTGCGCACAAATGCATACTCCTTCTTGCCACGGCGATCGCGGCCGTCCGCCTCGATGAATAAGCGGTCTCCGTGGTTCGAGCGAAGTCGTCGTGTGTGCTCGAAGAGGATGTCAGTCTCCTTCTGGCTCATCTCTCGGAGGACGATGACATAGTTGGGATCCTGTATCTGTTAGCGCTGAATTGATACATGAGAAGCTAGTGGTTACTTACAGCATCGTACTCGTAGGGGATGTCATAGTAATGTAGCGTCTCGATGTCGAGATACTCCCTCTTGATCTTTGCGTACGTGGGCTGAGGCGCAATACGCAGTGGGTTATGCGGTGTCAGTCCCACCTGCTGCTCCAGCTTCTTCTGCTGCTCGGGGTGTACCATGGCCTGGATCTGGTTTTCTTGGAACCCAAACTGAGCCAGGCGTTTGCGCATGGCAGCCTCGAGTTCTGCCTCTTCCTTATCGCGTTTCGCCTTCTCCGCAGCTTGCTTCTCTGCCTGCTTGCGCATGAACGCTTCGTATTCTTCTTTATCCTTCTGTTCTCGCGCCTTCTTTTCGAGCTCGATCTTGAGAAGTAACTCCTCGCGCTGCTTCTTTTCTTTCTCTGCGTCAAGAACTTTCTTGCGCTCGTATTCGTAGACAATGCGCTCGCGCTCAGCATTAGCTTTCGCCTCGTCCTCAGCCTTCTTCTTGTTATACGCATCTACTGCCGCCTGTTGAGCCGCCTTTGCCTCCTTCTCTTGCTTCTCACGCTTGGCTTGAGCTTCTGCAACAATTCTCTTTGCCTCTTCTTCTCTGGCTTTGGCTTCGTCTTCGCGTTTGCGAGCCTCCTTCTCGAACTTTGCTTTTTCCTCCTCGACAAGGCGTTTACGCTTCTCACTTGCCTCCCTCTGGTCCCTTTCGGCCTCGGCTAGGATCCGTTCGCGTTCTTCTTTCCTCTTACGCTGATCTGCTTCTGCTTTCGCTTTGCCGTCTGCGAGGATACGCTCTCTCTTTTCCTCCTCGTCCCGCAATTTAAGCTCACGTGCTCGCTCCTCCCTCTCGCGCTTGAGATCCCAGTCTATACGGAGCCTCTCTTCAGCGCGCTTGATGCGGTCCTCTTCATCTTCACGCTCTTGACGATCCTTGATGTGCTTCAATTCAATCTTTCTTCTTGTAATCTCCTCCCGCCTCTCCGCCTCCTCCTCTCGCCTATCTGCCTCAATCTTCGCCTCTGCCTCTCTCAGCCGCTGCTCGGCCAGTGACAGCTTGAGCTTATCTTCATAAGCACGGTCAGGTGAGTGGCCATGGTGATGATGGTACTCGCCTCGAGAACGGGATCGCGCCAACCGCTCCCTGGTGACCTGCAGTCGCAGTTCTTCTATGTCATCTTCCAGTGACCATTCGCCGGGCATCCTTCGAGTGCGGCCGCGGCCATCAGCGCTGGGCTCACGGCTTCGCTGATCGGTAGTGGTGCGCACATTGGGGCTGCTCTCGTTCTCCATGCGAGTTGTGTTATAGATAGTCACATTGGGAGTGACCCCGTGACCCTGGGACTTGGTTCGGTGAAGGCCGCTTGTATAGTGAACTTCGGGATTCAGGTACTCGGTGGTGTGGCGGCCAAAATGCTCACGCGGTTTGGGGACATGTCGAGCGCCGCCGTACACATCCTGTCGGTGATACCACTCATCCTCTGAATAGTCGTCGAAGTAGTTTGCGGGTGGCATCTTGGAGGTGTGGAAAGATGTGTAGGGAAAGATGAGTCGGATATATAGAACGAAGAGAGTTTCAGGTCCTGCAATAAATGCAACCAAGAGCAAACAGTGCTCAAAGGTGTGGGTTCAGGTGTCAGCTTAGAAAGCGGGGCGGTGATGATAGCTTGCTGGGGGGCGGCACAAGCTGACTGACACAATACACAAATGCGACAGACAAGCAGGTAACGTAAGAGCGCAGGAAGTTTCTGGACGAAGAGCGGACGCGTGAGAATTTGAGAGAAATTAAGCAGCCGTCATTTTGGGGGCCGAAAGCACCACACTGCACCACGATGCAGCTAGTCATCAGGCAGGCAGCTGCATCTTGGGGCTGAAGCCGGGCACTTTGGCATTGGTCTGCTGCCCGCCAGGCTGCATCTGCGCGAATGAGTGGGTGATTGGACACCTGGTCACGTTGCGGACTCCTTTGAAGACTTTGCTTTGGAGGATGACAGCGACCTGCGACGTTTGCGACGTGTTTGCGGGTACATGGCAGCATACAAGCGCGTTGTCTTGCGCGACTCGATGGAGGGGTACAATACTCTATATTCGTCGCTAATGCCGGGCGGCAACGCGCTTTACCGGAGAGGCGGCGGTGGCGGTTTGTAGAGACCTTGGATATGCTGTCAGCCTCGTCGATCGATGTCTTCAGACCGAAAAAGGATCCGTTGGTTGCCGTCGTACTCTCGCTGCCACTCACGAAGGTACTTCTCGCCTCTATCGAGATGTGGCCAGCACGGGAGCGCTTCGTGAAACACTGCACTCGTGTGGGTCACTACGAGCATCGTGACCATTTGCTATTCTGGACAAGCTTTCATGTGCCTGGCAGTCCCAGTTAGCGGAGGCACTGCAGCCCCCACCCGGACGTGCATTGGCAGCCCAGCCGCACCCTTTCATTTCGACGATCGACGACTGGGAGTGAAGCAGCGAAACGTGACCTCCTGACCGATGAATGATATGCTCCCACAGAGCTTGAGCTGACCAATGTTGTGTAATTCTTTGTTGGATGGCCCTGCGAACATTGGCATACCCAACGGTTGTAGACACACGAAGGCGCGATTAGCGTGTTTACCCCCTAAAGCTCCTTCCGTCGTCGATTTGTACCAAACGGCGATCGAGTTCCAGCAACATACACACAACATGTCGGTCTTCCCAACGGATGTTCAGTTGCTCGTACTAAACTTTGTTACATCAACAGCTGATCTCAAAGCGCTATGTCTAACATGCAAAATCACACAAACCATTGCGACACCGCGTCTGTATCAGAACATACGCCTCCGTACCCAAGCCCGCAATCATATAGTCCGGTTGCTCAAGAGCGTTGTAGCGGGTGCTGGCCGTCACCTACGCCACACGCGAATTGACTTTCGAGTTTTGTCCGCCTCCACCGGAGCCTACCACTGTGCAAACAGGTCCACCCAACGTGAACCAAGAATCCCATTTGACTATCTGACCACCGATGCATTCAACGAGCAAATGTATATGGTACTGGAGGTGCTACTAGATCGTTGTCTTTCAACCTTCGGTCAGCTAGCATCAGTGGGAGCTATCCTTCCATCTTGTGGCTCGACTAACCGTGAACTTCGCAAACTTTAGGGATTATCTCAGACTGCTCGGTGCCCTAGAGATTGTGCGATACATAGAAAAGTCACAGGAGAAGTTATGACGTTGTTCTGTCTTCTGGGATGATACAGAAATTGCCAGGCGGAGCCCTTTCCACGGAACCATGATGCCGCCAAGTTCGCTCCAAACTCTCGACATTCAATTCACAAGCACAGTGGGCCTATCTGAGTTCCTCGAACAAGTTTTCACAAAGAGATACAGTAACCTCGACCGCCTATCTCTAAGTCAGCTACCTGAAGAAGCCCCACATGCATTGACACCCATTTGCAAGAACTTCAGAGTAGTCCTGTGTGCTCTCAACTACGTCTTGAGAGCATTCGAGTTTTGCTTCAATATTGAAGAGTCCTTCGAACCCATACGAGCTCTGGTCTACCTGGGCATGTTGTCAGAATTGTACGTCTCTGAGTGTGTCGGGGCTGATGGGTTCCTGCAAGATCTTGGGCGTGAATTCAAGGAGGTCCATGCCACCTCGTTGCTGCGCCACTTGTACGCGCATGTCCAGTCCAGCAGCTGCCTCGGAAATATTCTAGATTGTTCGGAGAATCTTTCCTAGATCAGCCTCGTCACAGGGAATTCTGATGCCAATGCACTCTGGCATCGGATTGACCGTATCGGTTGTTCTTCTGGGAGCCTTTCTTCAAAGCTTGCCTGAACCTGGAGCAGATAGGCTATCAACTGCAAGAGCGTGATCTTAAATTGCACGAGTGGGAAAATCAGGGAGGCTTCCTCGAGCGATGGTAAGTATCTGAATTGTATCCGACGATCAGAGTATGCTAATATTGGTGAAGGAAGACATCAAATATTTGAAGAACCTGCGCATACTACATCTCCGAGTCTTCCGCTGTAGGGAGCTTGTAGACGAAGGATTGAATGAGCACAAGCGCCTGAGGGAGGTCTGGTTGGACTTCCGGTGCTTCGCTAATGCGTTCTTCCAATACTTGGGGAAACTCGGGATCTGCCCTAAGCAAAATGCTCTGGTCATTGGTACATACTGGAGTTTTAACAAGGCTGAAGTGACTGACGAAGTCACCTTGGCGCCTAGGTGTTGCTATATCAAAAGCTACCAGACTGATATTCTTGTACGGAAAAGACCTGTTGCTCTATCTGTTTCAGGCTCAGACCCTCGTCAAGCACATCCAACATCCAATATCGAACATACTGGAGCTCGATACTGAGTGCGATTGGATTGGGAGCAGTCAAACGCGTTGATTAGTCATTCAAGAGATTGTAGTTAGCGCGAAACTGACACGGACGCGTCTCTCACCACCCAGATCTTCCTTTAATCACAACTCGCCCGTCATGCCTGATCTCCCAATTGATGTTCAGCTCCTCATATTGGAACATGTTACCTCTAAGGCCGACCTCAAAGCATTATGCCTGACCTGTAAAGGCGTTCGGGCTGTAGCAGTACCCCTTTTGTATCATACCGTCTATCTGCGCACATGGGATCGTGATGGGACCAGTCGCTTCGTTCGAAGCGTCGCGGCAGGTGCTGACCTTTATCTCCAACATACTCGTTCCTTGATTTTCGAAGATGAAATGAGTCGAACATGACTGCGCGTGGGGCCATTTGCGGTATTGTTTCGTCAGAGAGCAGCAGAACTGTTGCAAGACTCTTTTCAGAGTATGAGTTTCACCAGCTGGATTTTGAGTGCGAGCTGCTTGATCACGATCCGAAGAATGAGTGGGAGGGCGGACCGATGGGTCGGTTTCAGGGCGCATTCCACCAGCGCTCACCATTTGAGCTTTGGCTGACTGTAACACGCCCACACTTTGAGGCCAGCTTGAAGAGCGCAGCAACCTAATTGGGTGTCTGGGGTAAACGGACGTTCCGCACGGAGCCGCGTGTCGCGAGACAATATATCATTCTGTATTCCGTATAAGCGCAAAGGGGTATTCGCAAACAATGTAATGTTACGTCCAGTCACTACTGTGCGTTTTGCCTGAGCTTTGGCATGCCCTCCTTCTTGCCCCATCCCCAGACCTTGCCGTTAATATCCGGGAGCATGACAAGCCACACGATGGACACAATCCATGCCATCAATGTGTCGACTATGATATTGTTCCTCTGGCTGCTGCCCAGCGAACCCCAGCGTAGCAGATCTATCATCCAGTTCGTTGTCGGCATGTAGTTGCCATTCTCCAGCCCTCTAACAGCGGCAGTCGCAGCTTCCACCTCAGTCTGCTTGGGGTCAGACGATTCGAGCAGACGTGTGACGGGGTGCTTAGTCTTCTCCTCGTTCTCGAACCCAGGTGAGAGGATTGTACCAGGGAAGACAGCATGGATGTTGACATCAAACGGTGCAGGTGTCTGCCCTGTCGCAGCTTGCGAGCGGCGCGCTCCGTTGTACAGCAGGACTTCCGAGCGCAGACCGTCTGCCAGTGAGCGCAGCGCAGCCTTTGCAGGTGAGTAGGGTGTGTAGCCCGCCAGACCCACAAACGCAACTCCCGAGGATGTGAGAATGAAGTGCCGTGTTCCTTGAGGTACAGCGCTCTTTTCCTGCGACGAGTACGGCGTGTCAGGGTACCACCAGGCCGTCAGTGTCTTATGTGCGAGGTACGCAGCTGAGAAGTAGTTCAGATCCATTTGCTTGCGCATGGTCTCGGTATTGGTCTCTACGAAAAGCCCTGGTATCGAAGCTCCGGCAATTGCCCATACGACCTCAGGCATAACGCCATCGTTCCAGGCGGTGGTTTCAGCAAGTATGCGTGCGTTCTCTGCCTCAGAGGATACATCGGCGGAGATGTAGTGGAAACGTTGGCTGGAAGGGTTCTTTGCATGTGATCGCACGTATTCGACGGCGGCTTCGAGGTTCTTAACGGTTCGGGCAACGAGGACAAGGTTTGCGCCGCGGGCAGATAGCAGCTTGGCGACTTCTCTGCCCATGCCTTGAGAGGCACCAGTGAGGAGGACTGTCTACAACGATACATTAGTGGAGATCTGCTTAGTGTGGACTGGGAGTGCTTACCTTCCCCTCCACCGGGAACTGGTTCCCCTTCCAAAATGCGAAGCCCATAGTGTCCAGACTAACTATTCCCACAAGTGCAAGGACGAGTATGGTCGCAGCAAGAAGCCATTGAGACATTTGAAGAGTAAAATCTCAAAGCTAACGTCTGACGGATGCCTAGGACGAAAGGGGAGAGACATGGATCTTGTAAGCACTACAAGATGTCAACAAATCAATAGCGAGCAGTGGGCTGCTGCAAGTGGCATTCGGAACCGGTAGAGGCGCCTTCCCTATCTCAGACTAGTGCAGACCCTAGCGCGAAGGCTGATGGGCCGTGCTTTCCCGCGGCGGCCAAGATTTTGAAACTTTTTTGGACATCATCTTGAACATCGTCAGTTCGGCGCCACGGATCTCGACAACAGCAAATATGGCCAAGAAGAGGAAGGCTGGCGGCCGCGCATATGGCGACTCGAAGTCGTCCAAAGACGACGGTTCGAAACTCGCCATCAATTCTTGGGAAGATGTTGCTGATTCGGAGGATGAGTTCCTCTTGAACCGCGAGAAGGTCTTGCTAGACGAGGGGCCAGCTGCGAAGAGGTTAAGGAAATACCAAGAAGAGGGTGAGCAGCCTTTGAAATCGTTTGTCACTACAGTAATTAACTCCAGCAGATAAGTTCCTCGAAAACTCCGAAGAAGAGATCCTGGGCGACAACCTTAGCGACAGCGACGACGATGACGACGATGACGATGCCAGCGATGTTGCCGAACCCGACGGTCAGGCGCCTGAAGACGAGGATGAGGAGATGGACGAGGCTTGGGGTACCACAAAGAGAGATTACTACAATGCCGACGCGATCGAAACAGAGCAGGATGCTCTTGACGAAGAGAAGGAAGCACGTCGATTGCAGAAGAAGCAGCTTCAGGCCATGTCGGAAGCAGCTTTCGGTTTCGACGAGGACGAGTGGCTAGGCCAGGGCGAGGAAGAGGAGACAGAGGGTGGCGCGAGGGTCACAGAGGTGCTACCTCAACTACAGATCACAGACAGCATGTCTGAGGAGGAACGGCTCAAGATCATGAAGACACGATACCCCGAGTTCGAGCACATCTCAAGAGAGTACCTACGCCTGCAACCGCTGCACGACGAACTGGCCGCCGCCGCCAACGCCGCCGAACGACTGCTCAAGTCGCGCGCCACAAAATTGAGCAAGTCCACCCAGACCACCCCCATCGCCGTCACAAAATACCGAGCTTGCGCAGCATACCTCGCAGCCATGGCCATGTACTTCGCTATCCTGGGGTCAACCGCGAAGGATGATGGCTCGTCAGTAATCGCGCTGGACCCGAAGGAGCTGCACGAGCACCCGGTCATGGAGAGTTTGCTGAAGACACAGAGGTTATGGACAAAAATCGAGAGTCTACCAGTTGCCGACCCCATGGTTGAGACGGACGCGGACGAGCTTTCAGTCATCGAGGAAGCCAGCGCTCTGTCAGGCGCAGAGCCTGATCAGGCACCCAAGAAGAAGGCACAGAAGCAGAAGAAGACCAAGGCAGAGCGTGCCGCAGACACCGCTCGCGCTGAAGCTAAGGCTCGCCGCGCCGAGAAGCTGCTACAGACCGAGCAAGATCTTGGATCACTGTCAGCACTTACTGACAGAGCCGCACTCAAGAAGGCGTCGAAGAAAAAGAAGGCACCAGAGGGCAAGATCAACCTGCTCAACCCCGACGATTCAGACTTTGGCGAAGAGACCGATCTCACTGCACACGAACTGGCCGAGAAGGCGCGCAAGAAGAAGTCCCTGCGCTTCTACACATCCCAGATCGCCCAAAAAGCCAACAAGCGCGACGCAGCCGGCAAAGACTACGGCGGCGACGCAGACGTCCCACACCGCGAGCGCCTCAAGGACAGACAAGCCCGCCTGCAAGCCGAAGCTGAGAAGCGCGGCCAACACAAGGACGCCGGCCCCGGCGTCGCCCTCGGCGAAGGCCCAGACAGCTCCGGCGACGAAGCCGAGCCGTTCCGGCCAGAAGACAACGACTTCGAAGACGAAGACGGCTACTACGACATGGTCGCCGCGCGCAGCAACACCAAGAAGGCCGCCAAATCCGAGCGCGCAGCCGCATACGCCGAGGCCGCCAAACAGGGTGCTCAAGTCATCGAAGAGGAGATTGTGGGCGATGATGGGCGCAGACAGATCAGCTACCAGATTGCGAAGAACAAGGGGCTTACCCCGCACCGTAAGAAGAGTGTGAGGAATCCGAGGGTTAAGAAGAAGGAGAAGTATAAGGAGAAGCTTAAGAAGGAGAAGAGTATGCGGCCCGTGTTTGATAAGGCGAAGGCTGCGTCTGGGCATGCGAATTATGGGGGTGAGCTTACGGGTATTAAGAAGGGTATGGTTAGGAGTAGGAAGTTGTAGTTCTGGAGATCTGGAGGTTGTTGTTAGAGTAGGAATCATACCCCGTGGATCTCGTTCACACATCCTCACTCTTCCCTCCTCACATGCCGTTGTGATTTGTTTAATCGAAAAGTGTGTCGCATTATATGTCATATCGTTATCCTAACCCACAGCAGCCAGACGCCGTAGCAGGCTGCCCATCATGTCATATAATCGTATCTCATAACCTCGCACACATCGTGGTCGTGGTAATCACCTAACCATATCGGACGTTCTGCACAGTCCCATCCTCGCCAACGTGAATGTTCAGCCTCTCAGGCTTGTGGTCCATCGTGCTCATGCTGTCGGGCTTGAGTACGCGGTGCTCTTTGGGAAGGTCCTGCTTTGCGAAGGTCTGATCGAACTTATCAGCACTCGCTTGTCTAACAAACTGTGACTCGCCTCCACTGCGCGGCACTTGCATGCACAGGGTAGTGGGAAGAGCGGACAATAGGCGATAGTATGGGGAACGTACGGTCTCGTTGTGCGTGTCGCCGAGAGACTTGCCCATGAGCTTGCCCATCCAGTCGTCCTTGCCGTCCTTGGACTGTAGACCGGGAACTACAAGAGGCATCTTGTGTATCGAAGTAGTCGTAAGGGTGCGTGTGAGAGTTCGCGGGAGTATCGTGGTGGATCAAATTGTAGGCTGAAAGGTGATCTGGTGTATGTGTGTGAGTCTTGTATCGGAGAGAGATATGGGTATATATGCTGATAATATACCCTGGCAGGAGGCGAGAGATTACTTGGTCGAAGCGCGTTTGTCGGTCGAGATCGTAGGCTGCAGTCATGCGATACGCGGTATTTGGAGGTGTGACGTCACTTGCGTCTCGCTGCTGCCAATTGAGGGGTGGTGGGCCCATCACGGTCGTCAGGCTGAGCAGGGGCGATGGGCCGACCGAACTTCGTCTTGTGAACGCTGTCCACGCGCAATGATCGTTTTGGGGACTCGAGTCGTTGATGGCTGACAGTCTTGCGAGTATTCATCGTGTACGCAAAGTGGCTGTCGTACTAAAATGTCCGAATATTGGAGATTCCGACCGTACTGATCAAAGCTCAGAAGGTATCGCGCATGCGGCATTAGTAAGAAGGGGTTTGCACGTCATACTGCGAGTTCACATGATTTGTATGATTTGATGCAATTGCTGTATATTGTACACGCTCGGCTGTTCATGATGCTCAAACCCTGCCTGCAACTCTGATGCCACAAAAAGCTAACACAAGTATATACATCGAAGCACAGAAAGAACATAACGACGTTGTGAGCCTCAGGCAGCCTTACACTGTCAGCCTTACCGTGAAGACCCACACCGGGGACGCCGAATGCTTTGCCACTCTGGGGAAGCTTAATTGGACGTCACCCTCTCGACGTCCATGGAGTCAAGAGAACTCCTTAATGTTCAATTTCATGTTCTCCTCTTCTTTCCATTTCCAGGGGCCTCGCTGTCCCTCCTGATCAGCGCCCTTGTAGCGTTTGCTGTGCTAGATGAGTCCGGCTCGCGCAGCGTGTCGACCAATCGACCCATTGTTAGCATTGTGGAGTGGATGGCTTCCGGGTATTGGAAACATAACAATACGCTCGCTCGCATGGACAGAGCAGAGTACCATTTCTCCAGAATCCTGTTTCCGTTTCTGTGACTGGCTGCACCGACAGTGAGCCCGATCCAGAGCAGTACGCCAGCCATGTCCTGCCAACACTCTGACATGTTTGAAGCGTCAAGAGCGACCTTGAGCTTGAGGAGAAGAGCGGTTGATGTGTTTTGTGTCGGAGCGGTAATGTAGTCGGCGAATGGATTACACTCGTTGGGGGAAGACGTTGTCAATAGACGTGACGGACGGAAACTCGAAAGGTGGTAAGATGGACGTGAATCTGGCATCGATGATACGGAAGAATGCGACGTTGCTATTGACGATGAAGATGGGTGTGATACAGTTGACGATATGGAAGGGTGTGATGTTGTCATTGAAGAGAGTGAGGACCGCGATGCATCAAAGTATGAGCTTGAAGACTGAAAGGTGAGACTGTTCGCATATGATGAGACTGTGCCGGGACTAGTCAAAGAGTCATGGCGTAGGTTCATTGGTGACAGCGGTGAGGTTGGGGAGTTAATCGAGTGCGAGGACGTTACGAATGAGTATGGTGTCCCCAATACTGTCGTAGCAGCATGCGGAAGAGCTTTGGATAGAGGTATGCATTCCACGATCGCAGTGGCTTGAAGAATAGCCGTAATGCGGATAGCCTCGTATTTGTAATCATCTTGTGTTGGCCTCTGGTTCTGGGACACTGGTGGGTACTTGGTCGTAATGTCTCTGTAGAAGCTTAGAAGGGTCCTTGAATCTCGACGCGATGAATTTGTTGGGTTGACAAAGAGCTCGATCATTGATTGAATATCATTTAAGAGCTCAAGTGTCCGTTTCTTGTAATATCTCGACCTCCTGAGAGTTTCGAATTGGGGTCGCGGACGGTAGATAGGCGACTCGGGGATGATTGCAGTGACAGGGTGTCTTTTAGTCGATCGTGCTGTGCAGTAGTTGGAGAAAATGTCTCGTGGTCTTTCTTCGCGAAGTATGGCGGACTCAAGCAGTACCCACGAGCAGGTAGATGCGAGGTAGCCGCGCATTCCCAGCTGGTTGAGACCGCCACGCAGGCTAATCATCTTTTCGAGGCCGGCTTCGTGTATCCTTAAGGAGATCTCCTCACGTCCGATGACCTCGCTGACGATAAGCTGGATTAACGCGGTGATGTTGAGATCCCCAACTTGCTTTCCCGGGTGCACCATATTTTGACCAATAAGGTGCATGACTTCTTGGCGGAGTGAAGATGTCTCAACACTTTCAATGTCGCGTTCGAATATGGCATCCAGGTGTGCTGAGGCACAACACAATGTACTCAGGAACGTGTGTGGTGCGCTGAGAACAGTAGGAATCCAGTGCTGGCCCATCGCGTAGGTACCAAAGAATCGTGCACAGAGAAATTTCATCCTTTCTACCGACACTCGTGGGTAGCTTGATTGAAACATCGTCTTGAAAGGATCAACGCCCTCACCAAACGAGACGAACAGTGGGTATGCTTCACGATCGTAAGGCAGTGGCATACCGTGATCATTTGTTCTGGGAGGGGCAATGAGTGCTGTTTCGAGAGTATCCTCGTGTGCTCTCTGCCCCGCGGGTCTGTGAGCTTCGGGCCTTGAGGGTTGCTGACTTGGATGTGAATATGTCGATCCTGCTGCAGAGCTTTGCATCCCTCCACTTATGCCCTCAAGCCCGTTCGGAATCGTCGATTCTTCATTGGCGGCATTCGCGATGGCTGCATATTGACTTTCAATGTTTGACTGTGAACCAGCAGAGTCCTCACTCATAACTCGTGACCGCTCAGTGACTAAGTTCTTGGGCTCCCTGGCTCCTTCTTTGTTGGCCTCTAGGTAAGCCCGCATCGCTCTCTTGCGCACAGTAGTCATGTGCTTCTTCGACTTCATCTCTGCAGGTGTATTGCCCACGATGAAAGCAAATCCTCCGTCTCTATTGTTGTTGCTGGTGACGGTGGTGGTGGTGGTAGGAGTGGCTGTTGTCCGTGGGCTGACCGATCTGCGCGGTTGAGGAGCTGAAGACCGCAGGTATTAGTGGGCTGTTGACGTTGAGTGAGAGGTATGAGATGAGAAGCGATGAAAGTAGAAATTGCGCTGGATACAGCAGACACGTAGGAGAGTGGAGAAAGAAAGTCATTGTATAGCCGAGCTAAAGAAGCAACTGCGATTGATGTGCTCCCAACAACGAAACTGTACTGAAGTCAATGAATTGATATGCTCACCATTCGGATTCGATTCTGTACGCGGCGCCATGTTCCAAGAGAAGCTCGAATCAGAGATGATGGTTGAGGCAGGTGAGATGTAGGAGGATGCGGCGTGCGATTGTTGATCGGTGTAGAAGAGGGGCAGTCCCGTAGCGGCCATCATCAAACGTTCAAGGTCTGGAGAAGCAATGTGATCGTGAGGACTACACCATGCTCTTCTGCAAGGCTTGTTGCATGGGCTTGATTGTGGTAGCGATCGGCGAACTGGCAATATAGGGCTGAGGAAGTGGGTCGCTGGCTTATATATCTTCGTATTTGCGAGTTGCACGGGTCTTCTAGAAGACTTGTCTCACCCGTTTGAATGCTTCGCTTCGTGCTAGAGGCGACTAACGGTAGGAGTCATGCGTCATGCAGCAATTAGCGAATATGCGCAGCACCCGTGAGTACGGTGAAAGGTCGTTGTGGAGACAGAAGGGCGGGTTGAAGTTTTTGGCAGTGTGAGCAGACGATGCACGTAACAAGGGGCGGGGCCTTGCTAGGCTCTAACCCGCGATACGTACGGGTCCACCAGCCGTCGTGCAGGCGCCAGCAAGACAGCCAAGCGTCGTTAGCGATGCTCTGAAAGGGATGTTGTGCAAACCCATGGTCTGTTCAAGACAGTGGATATGCTGTATCACCGCCATGAAAGAGGCAATGAAGGGAAGGGCCGGTGTCCCGGCTGCGCTACCACGTAAACTATCATGTAGAACTAAAGAGCGTTTTTGTGGTATCGTTTGCAGCATCTCAGCATTCTCTGTACTTCGGTAGAAAGATTCCGGGTGCAACACGTGCGATGCTGACGCCTCAACTGACCAGGAATCACACCGCCGGCCGAACTCCCCACTTCGCCAGCAGAGACCTGTCAGGTCGCACCCATCGTTACAACAACCAATCAAATGGGCCTGGAGATTCGTGTTCGTGCATGCTGCGGCGGTGATGACAGATGGTGAGGGGCTTGCTGCAGAGCTGCGTTGGCTTCATCGCTACACCACACCATCAACATGTACTAGACTAGGGTCATCCTACCAGGCGATCTGTTTGTCGTGCTAGGAGAGGCGCGGAACGAGGCGCGTTGTGGCTCACAACATCACTGAGATGGCCGCATCAGGCTATATGCTTGTCAAGGATTCACATGCGTCCAGAACAATGCGTTTGCATGACTTTTAGCTCTGCATGATGTGGGAGCTTGTTAAGAGACTTGACTTTAGAGCTGGGGCGTGAAGGTCTGGATCACTTCATTGCGATATTCACTTTTCCCGCTCGAGCACCCCGCACGTCTTCGGTCTATGAGTCCCGCCGATCTTACGACTCGGCTATGGAGAATAGCCGAATAGTAGTCGTGCCAGATTAGATTTGAGGTTGCATCTGTAGTACTCAAGGATCACTGTCGACTAAGCGAGCTCCCAAGCCAACGCCGAAATAATCGGTCGGTTCCTGCGCAGTAGTGTTCCTGCGACTTGGCCGTCGTCCACCAGGACTGGCGTTACTCCCTGCTGAGCTTCTACTTCCACTTGATCCGTCGCGGTCTTTGCGATATCCATTCGTACCGGCCCGACCTCTTGTCGGGATGTTTAGACGAGTCGTCTCGAAGGTGAAATGAGACTGCCCATATCCTGGTTCTGCTGACGGCGTCTTAAGCTCCACGAGCTCAAGTGTCCGTTGTAGGGTTGCACCCGTTTCATCAAGGGCCATGAGGAAGCGTGCCAGCTCCTTGCACAGCTCCCAATCTTGTTCTTGCTTTGCGCGTTGCAGTAAGCGGACTACTTGGTCGCCTGTAGACTGTAGTTCTTCGAACGTATGAAGCACAAGTAGATAGCCTCCCGCAGTCTTCAGATTGCCTTTTTGAAGTGACTCCTCGAACAATTCTTCCGGTGGTGGCAAGTTTGCGAATAGTGTCCGCCAAGATCGGACTTCCGTCTTGCGCGTACATTGGACGACGATATCGAGGTATTGCGGAAACGAACTCAGAAACGACAACACACTTGGTAGTAGCGCCTGCTCTGGCGGTGGCTGGGTATCAACTTCTTCGTCGAGTACCTCATGCAGTAAGATCTCGAGGGCATGCGGAAAATACAGCAGATGTTGGTAGTGGTGGCTGAGGTATAGGGCTGCAGGGTGATTGTACTGCGCCAAGTGATACCGTAGCGTTGCGGGAAGGAAGAGGTGTGTCTGCAATGCATGTCAGCATATAGTCGTTCGGCAACGTCAGTGATTCGTGGTTGTAGCGCGCCAACGTACCCTCGTTCCAAATCGCAGGTAGGCAAAGTTAGTATCCCTGCGCTGGACGAGTTCTGATTCTACACCAAAGATGATTGCCTTGTTGAGCAAGGCAGACAAAGGGTAGAAGTCGACGGGAATCTGGACGGGTGTAGGCAGATCCCTACCAAGCTCTGGGGATGCAGACGCAAGCACATCTTGCATGTCGATCCATACTTTCATGTCCTGACCATCGAAGTACCATAGAGAGTCTCGCAGGTCGTGACCATGACCGTGCACACCATTGATGGCCAACCCTACCGAAGGACTGGGTGGAAGAGAATCCTCGTGAGATTCTAGTGCAAAGGCAGGATGGTCACGCATCAACGCATACGTTTCCACATTGTGTGCGATGACCCGCATCTCATACTTGAGTTCACCGCCTCCAGTTGTCGTGGGCTGAAGCAGTACAAGCTTCCCATCGACAAGGAACAGAATCGTGGCAACGGATACATCTTGAGACGGATCGCCGTGATCTAGCCAGTATCAGAGAGTCGTTGAAGCTGTAATGCGCCGGAGGACTTACGAATCTGGTCTTCTGGTAGGATCCAGCTGAGTGCTCTTACCCTCGTGGGTGCGCGAATGATGCCATGTAGGGCGATCTGACCGACCTGGATCAGATTCACCGTAGCATCAGAGACACTCATGACATAGTGATAGAGAATGTTCTCATAGGTATAGACAAGTAGGGAGTCCTCTCCGGACGGTGCAATAAGTACGATCGGAGCTGGTAGTCTCTGCACATGCATGATGTGGTTGTTGTCGAGTGCTGATTCTCGGGAGTATATTCGAACCTAATGAGCCACTGTCAGTACACATCGGCTCGGGACGCAGAGGGAAGGGTTCTTACTTCATGAGAGTTTTGCGACTCAACTGCCGCAATAAGCACATGCTGAAACCAGCACATACCGCCACGAACGGTGAACTCATTCTCTATGAATGGATCATCAAATGTTTTCCAGCGCCCGCTGTTGACGCTGTAGTGTGCAAGCCCTCTTCTTCCGGCAATCGCCACATATCTTCCGTCATTCGAGATCACTACGCTTTTGATGGGCCACTGGTCTACCAGATAGTATGACGGCACCTGTACATTATGCCACAGGGATAGCTCTGCAGAGATTGTCGTCAGATCGGGCAGATCATAGCCCCGGTAGATCATGAATCCTGTGCTTGTTTGCATCAAAGATCTCGACACATTGGATGACAAGAAACATCCAGTCACAGCGCTTCGAGCCATTTCGACAACGAATAGCCGGTTGTCGTTGTTGCCAAGTATTAATAGTTCAGCGCCGCCGCCAATCCAGAAGGCATCCTTCACGCCGAGTAGCCATCCCTCGCCGTTCGTCTTCGAGATGGTTCGGTCAGTTGTGAAGCTAGTAGCGCCTGGTTTGCCATACACACTCCACATAGCCCAGCCGTTCTCATAACCAGCGAAAAGGCAATACCCATCTGGGGAGTACGTCAAGACGTTCAGCTTGCCGGGAGACGAAGTATTGGGTTGCAGTTTGTGAGAGATGGGGATGTTGCCGGTATAGTCTCGAACAGTGTAGACGTAGATATCACTGTTCTTGCAGCCTACGGCAAGTAACGAGAATCGGGCATTGATTGCAGCCTTCACTCCGTTTTCGCCACTTGTTTCTGGTGTATGAAAACCATATCCTCGGAAAAGGTTCTGTGGTGCGCTTCCTTCATGCTTGGGGTCTGATTTCGATCTTTGAACAGCGAACGCTTGGCCTTCTTTGGTGATCCAGCACGACAGGTTCATAGGTCGATCGTGGGTCATATCAACTAGTGCAGGCTTCTTCCCCAGCCAGCTCATCTTGGTGAGCACCTCGGTGCTTGTTTGGCTCCCTTGGTTGTCTGGTGCCCATCGTATGCACTGCATCGCCGCAGGCTTCGCAGTCGCCACTACCAGCTCATCATCCAGAGCTAAAGCTTTCACAATCCCAGCATCGACGCGTATGACCATGCGGAAGCGAAGACTGAGCTCTTTGAGTCCACTGCCTTCTCCAGGTCCAGCATTAGTGTCATGCTGACGCTGTATCTTGAACCCAATGGCACTGCTCCTTCTCGAATGCGTTCCATGTGTGTCTGTGAACTGTGTCTTGTACACGCGGGACGAGTGATCTGTTGCGAGAGAGTATGTGATCAGGAATCCGAGTGTGGTCTGAACGACGAAGATCTGAGAGTCGGGGCGGAGTAAGATGTCCGTGTTCGGGCCATATGTCTTCAACGACTGCTGCGAGCGTAGAACTGAAGCCAGGATGACGGTGGGCTTGACTTCACATTAGTAACGCCTGGTTGCAGGGAAGTAATGAAAGTACCTTCGTCTGCCATATAGTCAAGGTCGTTCGAGTGAGGGTTGCGAACGATTGTCCACTCCTTGTCACTCGAATGGCAACAATCTCGCCATGGACATCATCTTCCGCAAACTGATCAGGACTGCCCTTTTGACGCGCTTTCTGCTCTTTCCCTTCCTCCTTCACCCCTTCTGTCCCTGTATTCGACGTGTCATCGTCGGTCTCGTTTGTGGATCCGGCCTCAGACGCGCCATCCCGTTCACTCTGCGACGCTTGATCGGTACCATCATGGGATATAGGCGTGCGCTCGAGATTCGTGTTCTTAGCGGCCGCAAAGACGGAGGGAGAGGAGATGGGCCAATACGTCATGGCGGTCTACGGACAATTGGATGCTTCATTTGCGCGTGCCCATCTCACTGTGGGGTGTGAGATCATTCACGATGCGCGTATTGGTGGAGCTTCTGCAGAGCCGCACCTGCAGTGCGGCGTTCGTTGGAACGTGGAAGGCGCTGGTCAAAGCTTCACACCATGCGAGCTGAACATCTGAACGATCATGGATGTATGGATGCTCATAGCTACACTGACCTAACGTGATTTGTACGAATAGCAATCGATCAGCTTAAAAATTGAAGGGCCTTTCCTAAGATGGTAGTTATTGATCCCTTGTCGGTTGCTGTGTACAATTGCGCATTGAGTAGTTGCATACTTACACATATTTTAGTCACAAGCTGTCATTCTTTGCAATAAGCAGATGCGGGCTAGTCTCTCTTAAGATCATATCAAACAATCTATCGCAATGCGTGGAGAATCCTTAAAGTTGTTTAACCCAAGACCAATGCCAAGACTTGATCAGCTCATCCATCCACCTACCAAACTGTCTCAAGTCCCTGCTATCATCACGATCACATCTACTCCCCTCAACGCCACGTACATACCGTGTGACCACCGAAATATCGCTGCCTCTGTCGCACACTCGTTCCGTAGAAAGGAAGCTCAGAATAGATACCACAATGGCTTTCTTCGGCACGGTGCTCAACACCATTGGCGCATTGTTCCTTACACATGCGTATGTTTAGAATACTACCCAGCACATTAGCTGGACAGTCAGTAAAAACAACGGCTGCTAACATTGCTTGCAGTATCTACTCCGCCCACGAGCACACCACAGCCTTCGCCAATACCCCGCTTCCCCTCGACATCACCCTTGAGCTCCTCGTCGGTGTCATCATCCTCTCTACCGGCATTGTAATATCTGCCGATAAGCTAAAGCCAATCCAATACGCCAAGTGGGCAGGCCAGATCTCTCAGGAGGGCAGGCATGGAGAGGGCAAGTACACAAGAGAAGGAGAGGAGATCCTGAGCGAGGGAGATCCTTACGCCTTCCTAGGGCTTGATGGCGGTATTGGTGGGAAGGGTGAAGGTAGGCGGGGCTTTTTCGATGTCAAGGGCAAGAGGAAGGAGTATGATGAGTGGGTGCGCGGAAAGCAGTAGGAGCAGGAACATCTGGCGACAAGAACCTCGTAAATCGGGCGATATGAGGATCGCTGTGTTGCATAGCAGCAGCAGAATAGACAGGATATCATTCATCAGGTGCGATTCGATATACATTGAATGGTCGTTTCAGAACAAATGGCTCAGAAGCTCAAGGCTTGCCCAGCTTCGTATATACCCAGGAACGCCAAAGACCCGCTTGAACGCAAAGCAATGCTCCCATCATGCATCATGACAAGTATGCGTCCTTTTGTCGACCTTTCGCTTCCTATACGTTTCCTGTCATCTTCTCCACTCCGCCAGCACCACATGCATGAGCTTTGCAAGCCCAGCACTCATTCCCTTCCATCGCCTGACCAATTGCCGCAACGTCGGCACTCCTACGTCTCCCTCTTGCTTCAGCGTCTGCGTTGACGTCAACTCCACTGACCCACCAGATACTTGCAGCCACAATCTGCATAACAATGTGGAGGTCCTTCTCCGTTCTCGGCGCATAGATAAGGACGAACTCCCGCGGCACGAACCTCCTAAACCAGCCTCCTTTAGCCAGCGGATGTCTCTCACCCCATCCGTTCTCGAGCATGATCTTTGCGTCCGCGGGGTGCAGCGTGAGGTGCAGAGAACCGTCCGAAGGATGAGCGTGGCAGATCTCTCCACCGCACGTGCGCGTGATAGGCACAGACGCGAAGAGGCCGGAGCTGTTCTTCTCGAAGCAGCTCGTGCGTTCCAGGAGCATGTTCGCTGGCTCCTGAGCGTAAGCCCTCATTCGCTCAACGAGCTGTTCGTACATCTTCTCATCGCTCTTTTGTGCTTGTTGGCGTTGTGGAGCAATGCCTTGCACGAGTGGCCGTTCTCCGGAGCGAGTTGGTAAGGACTCCAGATATCCCTTCTGTGGGCGGAAATGCGATGGAATGGGCAACGGTCGGAGTGGATCTCGCAGGGAAAGGAGACCGAGCGTTTTAACTTTCAAGTAGCCAAGTGGTGTTGATGGAGTACCCCCAGGGCCGAGCGAGAGGAACGCCTTGTAGTCATGGTAGACATAGAAAGCCGTCAAGATGGGGAGGGTGAGGACCAGTAAGGTGGTCAGGACGCGAAAGTGACCCTCTGATGTGAACGACTTGCTATACAAGTCGAGATCCATTGTTGCGTCGTTATTTGTCTGGTTGTGGTGGAAAGGTATGGACAGGACCAATCGAAAGTTTTGTAGAGTGACGATCGTAGGTGTTGGCCTGAAACAAGCTCCTGCTGTTGCAGCGTTTACTCTGGCTCAAAGCAGTGGAAATTGAGGTCCGCGGACAATGACACAAGAATTACAGTAGATGCAATTGTTTCAATTCTTCAAAATAAACACCCGATGATATTGAAAACAGTCTCCGCGAGCCCAGAAACAGCAGACATTGTTAGTCCACCACCCTTTGCTTACCTCCAAGGTTTATATACTTCCCCTCAAGTCCTCAGCCAAAACACAACCAATGTTCTCCGCAACGTCAAAGGGTCGTCGTGCAGGTACCACGTGCGATACCTGTTCTGTGCTAGCGCCCTCTCTGATTTGTCCACTTACGACTCTGTGACGCAAATTGGCGAGGTTGGGTGGAGTACCCGTTTACGCGGAGGCACAACGCAGCTTGGTGCAGGATCACAGCTCCGTCACAATGCGTTTTTCGTAAAATAGCCAATCGTCGATGTGGAGTTTCAAGGGGATGCTCAGGGATGGACCCAAGGATGGTAAGGTGATCTTCCCGCGGACTTGAGGCGGTCAACGGGCATCGTCAACCTCGTATCGAAGTACTCTCAAGAATTCATAGAGCAATTGAGCTGCTAGTTTTCTCAGCAACAGTACAATACTCTGTATTTACAGCAGTGGTACTCACAGATGACCATCCTTCAGATTCTTGATCATGGTGATGGTTCCCTTATGAAAGCCGTCTATCTTGCCGTCGTGCCCTGGATGGTGGTAGTTTGCTACGATCCGGTGGTTGTTGGATAGCTCAAGAGACGAAAGTTGAGTCAACAACGACGACTTCGTTGGAAGAGAAATAACTAACGACTAGTCTAAAATATCCAACCAGTTTCTCAAAACGGAAAGAATAGCTAGCTTACAGAGATGAAGGTGAAAGTTCAAACAGGCGGTCTGAGATAAGGACGATAACTCAAGTCTGATTCAAGATCTCACGGAAGTACGGAAGGCAGCTTCAAAACGACGTTTAAACTCTCCTTGTTTCTATCTAAGTTCACAGAGTCTTGGAACACGGTTGTCAAATCAGTCGCTGTCCGAGCTGCTCTCTTCAGAATCCTCACTCTCGTCGGCCCGCTTCTCCACTTCCTTCCCAGCCTTCTTCTTGACCTTATTTCCTGCTTTCTCATCTGCCTTTTCCTCCACCGTCTTACCGTTCCTCACTTCCTTCTCCTTCTTCTCCATTTTCACCCCCTTCCCACCCTCTGTATCTTCTCAAACCCCGGATTAAACTTCCCCTGCACCTTCTCCCACAAGTCCTCCAACGTGCCCAGCACCCCCTCCTGGCTAACCCGGTTCATCAAGACCTTATAACTAGTCTCCAGCCCGTCCCTACTATCGCACTTGTACACGATGACGCGGGCAATGAAGAGCGACTCGCTTCGAAAGATGAAGATGTCGAATTTGCTTAGAGGATAGCCGCTGATGCAGAAGGCACCGATTTGCGCTGGGAGTGGTTAGTGGATGAGGGAAGTATTTGCAAGAGGGGGAATGGAGAGGGAAAGGGTATATATGAAAAGGTCTTTGAGGGCTTTGGCTGTGCTGATTTGTGAGCGGGGGAAGCCGGTCGTGTTGTCTTGCATGGTGATGGATGGAGGAAGACTCTGGTAGTTGGAGGATATGCTGTTGCCTGAAGAGCGCAGTTGCAGAAAGCTAAATCGCACATATATATTCGAGAGAGGGATGCGAGCGTGCTCGTCTAGTACGTCCGTGAAGGCGCACATTGGGCAACGCACGCGCATCAAACGAGTCGAAGAAGCCGGTGGTGCCATATGAGCACCAAGGTCCAAACGAAGAGACCTTGGCAGTGAATCGCAGCCGCCTCGTATCTGTAGCAAGCAATACAGACTGGGGAAGAGTCTGGCTACGTCGTGTCTTGTGCTTGGTTTTGAATGAACTCCAACGGTGAAAGTGAATACATTGCTGAATTGCTGGGGTGAGAGTGACTTGCAAGTCTGGTGCTGATGTGTACGCGACTTCCCACCGTGTGAGGAAAGCACTACTTCATCAACGTCCACTCACCAATATGAACGCCACAGACCAGTCAAATCTGCTCTCGAGCATCAAGCTCATAAAAGATCTCAAAGACCTCATCCTATGTCAGTATGAGTTCATATGGCGTTGTGTGCCTCCTACTCACCCCAACATCAGGCGAAGCCCGCGCTCTCTTCGATGCCCAACAGTCAGCGGATCGCGAGTACGACGTCATCATTTCCAAGATCCATGGTGGTACCGGCTACGAGTACGAAGCGCGCCTCATCATGTACACGGCCGAGTCCGCCGCACAAATGTACAATGAATGGCAACTGCTGCAGGTGAACCCTTGCCTTTGTGAGAGCCCTGTCGACGCCATGGCGGATTTGCTGGAGGGCTTGTATGAGCGAGCTGGGAAGATGGTAGAGGAAATGGCGGAAGGCGCAACATATCGAGGCGTTTGAGCTGACAGGAGCTTTTCAGTAGCGTTGGGTGTCGCGTGTCCAGAGTCTGATACGGCAGCGACAATTTAAGGCTTGTGTGCCATCCATTGCGATTAAAGCCGTCGTGGAGGTGTTCAGTAACCGGATAGCCCAAGAATATCAAGGCAACCTAGCTCGGAGAACCTAGGTCTAGTGCCCCCACCTCTTCTGATACCCCCTTCCGCAGTACCTTCCCCAGCCTCTAGGGTTCCACGTGCAGTCACCGCCAGACTACCAGCCACGTGCACAAGTGTACTGACAATCGGCATCGAACCCCCATCGCCAACCTCGACCACCTCATCCGCTTCAACAGCACCATCCTTCATGTACGGATCCTTCCATACCCGCACCTTCCCATCCGTCCCACCAGCCCAGACCTCATGCGCAATGCTCTCAACATCATAAGGTGAAGCCCCAGCATTCCACACATCAAACCCCAGTTTCTGTCTCGTAAGTGCTTTCCTTCCTGCACAGTACCCCAGCGCAAGCGAGAAGTTCCGCACATCGTAGATGAGCAGGACATCGGACTGGCGCTCCGCAACGTACAAGTACCGACCGCATGGGCTCCATTTGAGACTTGAGACCCCTTCGCCCATGATGTGTGTTACGTTCTCGTTTCGTACTTTCTTCCCGTCAACGGTGCCGGGGAGCGAGAAGTGCGTCACTTCACTGCCGCTGATGCAGTCGTAGATGCCTACGTAGCGTGTACGTGCGCCTGCGGCTAGGAGGCCTTCTGAAGAGGTGGTAGTCGGCGGTGAGACGGATAGCGCGGAGATGTAGCCTTTGAAGCCGCGACCGCCGCCTTTGAGTTTGTTGCGCTTGGAGGGGATAGTGGGAATGGTGTGGATGGGATCGTCTGTGTTGGTCAGGTTGAAGATGGCTATGCCGTTCTGCCCGCCGGCGAAGAAGTGGGTTCCAGAAGTCGAATAAGCGAGGCTGAGTGGTGCGGTGACGGCTTCGTTGAGGTGGTTGATGAGCTTGTAGGAGGCCAGAGGTGTGTGGATGTCGACAGGAGAGCTTTGCGATTCTGGACCAGTGTTTGCGCCAGACACATCCCAGAGTGCATTATGTAGAGTGATGTATCTGTCCCGCCGACTGACAAGTACATGCGTACTGCTGGAATCCTGCAAGTTGAACAGAGGGTTAGCCGCAAACGCCCAGATGGGATCTGCAGACTGGAATTGAGCATACATCTTCAGAGGTTGTGTAGCGGTCGATTCGAGTATGTCAGTACCGATGGGATAGACGGAGAACGCGCGATTGTAATCGGAGGTGAAGATACATGTCCCGTCTGGCGACAGTTGCGCTTCCTGTATGCAGCTCGTTGATGCAAGCGGTCTGACAGGTGTTGAGATCCTGGAGCCGGCAATGCTACTGTCTGATTCAAAGTCGCTTTCTTCGCTTGAGCCTGATGATCCTGATGATACTGGTGTTACAAACCCCTCGTGATATAGGCTGTCATCGTTCTCATCTTCAAAATCCCCAGCACAGTCACTACTGCCCTTGCTATCCCTAAATCCTTCTTTCACTCGTCGCTCTTCAGTGATAGCCTCATCATGGGATTCTACATTTCGTTGCCTGTTTCGATCCGTCCCTTGCCGTGCGTCTGCGACTCTTGTGCTCGCCAGACATCGCACCGTCAATCCAGGCGCACTCATCATTCACCAACACTCAATCTTTCCATCTGCTCTGGTTCTGCTCCTCTTCTCTTCTTCAAATCTCAAAAGTCGTGTTTGGTGTCAAGTCGCGTGCCATCGCGTGAACTTGATAGGGCTGACGCACAGACTCCCAAAAAGTTCCATCTCGGAACTGACGTCGGCGATCGAGCTCAAGCTTCACCTTCCCACTCCACCATGAGTGTCCTCGAACCCAAGCGCAGACAGGCATGGGTTGAGTCGCCGTATATACGGTCGCTGTTGGTAAGCTCCGTCTTTCCTTTTAGTCATACGTTAATTCCAATTGCTTCGAAACTTCAATTACAGGACTGCCGCGCAACCTCTGAGGTCGCACGTCAATGACAGCTTCAACATGAGCTTTGATAATGCCATTGCGCGCCCACAGTTCTCTCTCCGGATTCCTTGGAGCTTTACACGCTAATTCTCCCCGTCTATTCTTTCTTGATACATCTAAGCAAGCTAACATTCCCCAGGCCGGCGGCCTAGCAGGCACAACAGTCGACATGTCTCTCTTCCCTCTCGATACTCTAAAAACGCGCCTCCAATCCTCCGCCGGCTTCACCGCATCCGGTGGCTTCAAGGGCATGTACAAGGGCGTAGGCTCCGCGTTCTGGGGCAGCGCACCAGGCGCCGCACTCTTCTTCATAACTTACGACGGCGTCAAGCGCAAGTTCGCGTCGCGCACAACGACCGCGCGGAACGCCTCAGGGCAGGAGTATACGGTGGAAGTTGATAGTGGAGCGGGTGTGCACATGTTGGCTGCGAGTCTGGCAGAAGTGGCAGCGTGCGCGGTCCGCGTGCCGACGGAGGTTGTCAAGCAGCGCGCGCAGGCGAGCCAACACCCGTCCTCGCTCTCCGCTCTCACCCATATATTAAACCAGCGGAGCACACACGGCCTCGCACACGTATGGCGCGAGTTATACCGCGGCTGGAGCATAACCATTATCCGCGAAATCCCCTTCACCGTGATCCAATTCCCGCTCTGGGAATCCCTCAAGCGGTGGCGGCAGTCGCGAACCGGTCGTTCTCAAGTGTCTGGACTGGAAGGCGGGTTGCTGGGGAGCGCGGCGGGCGCGGTGGCCGCGGCGTTTACGACGCCGCTGGATGTGCTGAAGACGAGGATGATGCTGGCTAAGGAGAAACAGCCCATGTTCACTATGCTGAGTAGGATTTTGAGGGAGAGTGGGCCGCGGGCGTTTTTCGCGGGGATAGGACCTAGGGTCGGGTGGATTAGTGTTGGGGGTGCGATTTTCTTGGGGAGCTATCAGTGGGCGAGTAATTTGTTGGGGGGAGAGGCTGAGGCGTAGCCGCAAGCGTAGATGGATGGACGTGGTGGCGAGTACATTACTGGTGGATGAGAATCTGGGGAAATGTTGTAAGATAGATCTAAAGTGTCGACGAGATTCGACTACATATCCAAGAAACCACCCCTTATAGACAGGGTGTATACGACCCCACATCCATTCGCTATATACAATCCAAAATGCCAGCCAAGGAACGTCGAGAAATCTCCAACTCCCATATCCAACTCCCGCCAATGCTTCGTGCTCACGTGGCCACCTCCAAGTTACCTCAAGGGCCAAATGCAGCATTCCTGTCGCCCTGACTTGAATGCTGACTCCTACCTGCCTCGCTACTCGGCTTGCCTTCACTCACGTTGCTGCTTCCTAGACCCGATGAGAGACCGCCTTGCTGCACCGCGAATGGCAGTCCGGGATGCTGGGGGTGCTGTTTGATCTCCTTGCGCCCGTTGGCTTTGTAGTGCAGGAGGACGTCGCCGCCGCCGCGCCAGACGTGGGCGCGCATCGAGGCGAGGGTCATACGTGGGTCGATAAGCTGTACAATGTCAGTATACAGATAGTGATGGGGAAATGAGTTCCGGCGTACCTGGCCATTGCAGTAGAGCTCGAGGTACTCGTGCGGTCGCAGCGCTGTGCCCTCTGCTTCTTCCTTCTCCTGCTCTTCCTTCGTAGGGGCAGGTTCGATGCGCTCAGCCACATAACCAAGGATCTTGCGGGCGCGCAGCATGCGGTTGGCGTTGAGGCGGTTGTTACTAGATGTCGTCAGTATTGCAATGTCGTGGGTGTATGAGATAGAAGAACGTGACGTACCCATCTGTTGATATGGCAGGAAGCGAGTTCTGGTATGGTTCGAGGACGAAAGACACCTTTACAATGTCCTTCGGTGGAAGTTGGTTCTATGGCAATTAGTTAGCAAAGATGTCCCGTAGAGTTAATCACAGTACATACGCGCAACAATACCTCACCAAGCCACATAGGCGCAGCCTTCTCGATGAGATCGGCCTGTAGAGCCAGCGTAGCGACCTTGCCCTCAAACAGATCCGCAACACCACCAGAGCCTGGACGGTCTTCCTGAATGAGGATCGTAGTCATAGCGGGAGGCTTCAACACAGGCGTATCGTTGGGCAAGCTAGGCGCAATCGCGGAAGCCAAGTCAGTCACGCCTGTACCCAAGGCCTCTTCGTAGCCGTGCCGTATCCGCTGTATCGAGCCGAAGAAGTTGTCTTCGAAAGACTTTCCGTTCGTCTTCGTGGACCGTGAATCGCTGTCATCCGCCTTCTCATCGACAACAGGCTTGGGTGCCTCAGTGGCGATGGCAGTGCCAGTGGCGAACATCTTCTTGCTGAAGCCCATGTTGAACTTCTTGCCAAACATACCCTTGCCCTTCTTCGATGGCGTATCCTCTGCAGTAGGTGACGACACAGTCTCTTCCTTCGTTTCTATCGCGCCTTCCGCAGGCCTGCCATTCCCGTTGCCGTTGGTCGAAGCCGCTCCAAAGTAATCCTGGCCATCCTGAGTCGAGCTTCGCTGTGACTTAGTGGGCTCAAGCTGGTTGCTGTCTTCGTTTGTCGGTGTCAGGTACGCGTTGCCATGTGACCCTCGTCCTGCGCTGTGAGGCGGTATTTGGGGAGTCGCCAAACCAATGCCCATGCCACCAGGTGTGTGTGGGAAGTGGAAGCCATTGCCCTTCAGCGTAGAGCCAGAAGTAGGCCCCGAAGCGTTCCAGCCGTTGATATGGACATTCGGCATCTCAATGTTCGTCGGTCGACCCGTCTGCGCTTCTTGCTGCTTCTCTTGCAGACGCTTGGCTCGATAGACTTCATCGCGCTTGATCTCCTCGTCGATGAGATTCGAAAAAAGATACCGCAGTATCCATTTGCCAAGATTGATTCTGTGATCTTCGCGGAAGTCGATTTGCTCTTCCAATTGCAGCTCATCCGCATACATCTCAGCGTCGAAGCAGTAGTTTTCTTCAAGCACGCATGTCAAGGTCCCTATCCTGGTGTCGACCGCGCACCAATGTGCAACGCTTTCTTGTGTGTTGACCTCCGGTAGCACGTCCTCCATATGCCTTTTGCCGAACGACTTGATCGGGGCACATTGTAGCAGATCCCATAGCATGCATTCTCCCGCTGTGTCCATAGTCAAGACTCGCCTGCGATCATTGAGGAGATGGTGCTTCATGAGTCCGTTTTGACCTTCGATGCAGAAGTCTGGCGCGCTTCTCACGGGAACGATACCTCCATGTTCTGCTGTCGTCAGAGCTTCTGATGGCTTCCGCGTGCTGGCCAGTGTCGACGCGTCTGGGTCTTTAGTGCACAGTTGCGGGTAGGGCGCGGTGTTCGACATGCGTAGAAGCGCCTTCCCAGGTATCTTCGGTGTGGCGCCGGTGGTGGGTGGGCTCGATGCGGGAGGCGACGGGTAGCGTGAACGTGTGGTGGCCACACTGTTCCGGTGCCACCTGTAAGATTCCGGTAGCTCAACCTCTGCGCTGGTGTCGATGTTGCTCCATCTGTTGATGCTGGAGCTCGAGGTTGCAGTCCAGATGTAGTCGCCGGCGCTGACGACTCTGCCAACACCCTCATGCTCCTGGCATACGGCGACGGAAAGACCCTCGTCCCATTCAGCGCAACTGCGCACATCGGTTTTCGCGACGGTGCCAGATCGGTCGGAGGAGTAGAAGACGGAGAGCTGAGGATCCTCGGAGAATAGCGACCATACGCTGTCGTTGTGCATGGTGAGGGTGTGCATGCAGCGACCGGCCGTCATGGACCACACCTTGACCGTTTGATCGGACGAAGCTGTCAAGATGGTCTCTCCATCCTGCGCAACCAAGATGTCGCGCACGTTATCTGTATGTCCGACGAACTTGGTGATGCGCTTGCCCGTTCGAGAATCCCATACACGTACGACGCTCTCAGGTCCACCACTGGCGATGATGTTCGGTGTAGCAGCCAGGGCGTAGACTGACCCCTTGGCCGAGGAGTTGTCGTCCTCACCCACATGAATTTCCAGCCTCCTGCCGCCGCCATTAAGGTCCCACAGGCTGATCTTCCGGTCCAGTCCGCCTGACGCCACCCAGTTCTCGTGCTGGCCGGGCGAGGCAACGCGCTTAACGTAGTCGGTGTGCAGACCAATGGTCTCTGGGGGAACGGATTCGTGGGCGGCCGGGCGCCATACCTTTACAGTGATATCGGACGAGGCGGAGACGAGGGCGGCGCTGTTGTTGGCGAGGACAAGGTCGTTGATCCAGTGGGTGTGCGCCTGCACCTGGGAGCGGAATTGAGTCGGCGGTGGCTTGTAGTCGGCGGCATGGTGGTCGGCGAAGGGATCGCGCTCGTCTTCGCCGGCCTTGATCAGGTCGAGTCCCAAGTCCCAGGCGCATATCACGCCGTCTCGACCGCCCGAGTAGCTGGGGCATTGGGTTAGCTGGGGATGTGTGTGCACCGCCGACGGGTACCTACAGCGTCGAGCTCTGGGGGTCGACAGCGAGGCCATTGACACCAAGCCTGTGGCCGCCCGCCGAGTTGGCCAGCGGTAGCACTGTGCGCGTCAATAGAGTTTACGGTAACGGTAGTATGGCGAGACACTGCAACGGCGGAGACACCGCAGAGACATGCAACGGCCGGGGAACCCACCATAGCTGATGCGCTTCCGCGCGCTTCTTGCCATACCCTGCGCTTAGTCTCGTCTTACCATGGGACGGCAGGCAGGCAGGCAGGCAGGCAGGCAGGCAGGCAATGAACAGCGAGTGTCGTGGACGAATGCAAGTCTTGAGACAGTCGAGGTCGAGGGCGCCGGACGGGTGATGGCCAAGTCCCTCCTGCCCTGGGCCGCGCTTCACTCGAAGGTTCACCTCCGCCGCCCGCTAACCACGGGATCGCTAAAAGATGACATCGCGTGGGGAGCAGGCAACGCACGCAGATCGCTAACGGCCGCTTGTTGTTGCTGCTCGGCATAGCACTACGTCACCGGTAAATGACGCACCCTGCGACACAGAACATGTGGGTTGCAGATTGCTTCTTCGACAGAACTCTGTGTTCACCCGGCTCCATGGCACAGAAGGGTGGGGTCGCCAGCACGCAGCCCTCAAACATGCGGAGTGCGCCATTTTTGGGGCCTAACCGGCTCATCTGGTTAGACTCTGATTCCAGCCCAGCCTCGTGCTCACGCCTCAGTACTGAAATAGAATCCCTTTCCTGGATATCGATAGCTGTACTGCAGACATACCCTTACTCCAACGGCACAGAGGTGGACATATATCGGCCGAAAGCTTTCCAGCATGTGGCCAAGATGTTTGAGAGGGAGACGGCTACTGTTGACCTCAAGCTTGAAGTCAAAGCCCGGTAGGTTTGGAATCTTCTGGAGAGCCAAGAAGCATGACTTCCAAGGTGGTCGCTTCCAAGAATCAGGCCTGTACGCTGGATCTCGTAGATGCTGATAGTCATATGCGCGGATAGTTGGTTCGAAGCTCCAGAGGAACTGCGCAGGCAGAACCCCAGTAGAAAATCTGTCTGCCTCTACAACGTTGTACAGTAGGTAGAGGCTCTACCCAGAAGTACAGAACGTGGTGAAGGCTTTTCGGTAAAGAAGTTCGAGTAATTCTTTGCATGCATGTGGTCCCAATGAAAGCTTCGGCGGCAAGCCATGGATGACTTTTCCTTCTCCCATGGTCATACTCAGGATTGTCGGGATGGCTAAGGAGCTGAGACTTTGCGGTATGGACGTCCACATGGCTCCAATCCAGGATGTGTTTTCAGGTCATGTCTCGAATCTCACGCGGGAAGGCGGCGTAGACATCCTCCACGAATGGTCGACATTGCTCGCTGGCGTAGAGCGCTAGGTGCTTGTAGAACGGGCAGTCAAATATGACGTAGTGGTCCTTGTCCTCCAAGACATCAGTATCACTACAAAGGTTGCGAGGAGCTACCTTACCGGCTCTTGCAGGGCATACTTTCAGTTCCTGCGCTGCAGTCCGGTCAGCTACGCGCTTCAGCCATTGTGGCGTACTTACCAATCTCTCTGCGGGCATTATTTCCAGCTTCACTGAGTGCGTGCGTTCGCTATAGATCGCCATGGCGGAACATCAGCTGTCGGGTCTGTGTTCGTGGTAAGGTTGGCAGTTAATGTGGTGAGGTGAGAGGAAGTGAATGGAAGGGAAAGAAAAAGGAAGGCAGCAACAACAAACAGTCACCCGTCCTGTGACTCCCTCCCCCAGCAAGCGCATAAACATCCCGGAAACAAGATTGCCCAGCAAAAAAGTTGGACGCGGAGCGAATCGAACGCGCAACTCTGCCCAATCTCAGTGTCCTAGACTTCTCCAGTTACTCGCAGCTCACAGCTATCAGGGATGCCAGTAAACGTGCTTGGATATAACGGCGAAGGTAACAGCCAACCACACACATAAGAGCTCTACACGGGCAAAAACTTTGGACACGGCGCGATTCGAACACGAATCTCACAAGTTACCAACACAGATAAGGCCCTGTATTGTTTCAGACTCCCTACGCCAGGACCAACGCCGCGGTAGCTCCCGACAGAGTTCGCAAGGTGTGAGCGTTATCCCATCGAACTACGGGTCCTGAAGCTATTTTGATGGAAGAGCAGCTGAGATCAAGATATATATGGCAATTCAGAATGAAATAATGCGGAGGGAAAGGCCACGACTGGGTTGAGGATCCAGCAGACAGTAGAAGTAGGAGCGAGTAAGATCGATATGACGAAACGTCTTTCTGCAAAGGACTGCAGACGATCTGATAGAGAGCTAGTAAGGCTTCAAAGAAGAGTTCTGTACACTACATAGCAAGAACTTCAACAGTCACTCTGTAAGGTTGTGTCTCATTGCATTCATCGAAATCATTGTGCCATTGAGCGAGTGCCGTAGTATATTGTAAAGTAAGAGACAAGAAGGCTCGAAGCCGGGTATCATGATCGTATCGAAGTGAAGGTCAAGCCGTAGTACATCCATTTCTTCCCTCCCGCTCCAAATTCCCATCCCAAACCCAGGTCATATTCGTAACATCGTAAAGACTGTAAGAAAACTCACTCTCGCTCTCACTACCTCAGACGCTCTCCCTCGGCTGCACAGGCCGACTGGCCACAGTATCAATATGCTCAAAGCTCTCCCTCGGACTCGGAAACTCTTCCCCCATATCCCCACTCTTATAGTTCCCAAACTCCTTCTGCCTGAGCTCCCAACTACCCACTCTTTCATGCCTCGCCCTACCATCCGCACCAGCAGCAGTGTTCGTAGCGCCAAAACCCACAACCCCAGCAGGCAAAGCGCCACCTTTCGATAGATTAGCGACATCGGGATCAGATGCGAGTTTGTTCGAGCCCTTGAAACCGCCTAGTTCGGATTTCGGGCGCTGTTGCACGCGGCGGAAGCGTATCCCGCCTGCCAGCATCGCGAGCGCAAAGAGCAAGCCCGCAACAGCGAGCGTAACGACTGCACCAATGACGCCAGCAACAGCCGGTGAGATTGCGTGTCCCTTGCTGCTCGTCTGCGCCTTCGGATTTGACACAACAATCGTATCCGAATCGACACCAGTACAAAACAGCGCCGGCGAGCTGCACGTCTCGCACCAGTTCACAATAGTATTCATCATGATCCTGCTGAACATCAAATTGAAGTCGTGCCACTTCATATCCGTCTGACTGGGCCCCTGGTTGAACATCGGGAACGCGATGAGCTGGCCGTTAAAGTCGGTGGTGCCATTGTGGAAGTAAAACCGCACCCACAGGTCGTCTTCGTTTTGCGGGAAGGTCTCGTTTTGGCCAGTGGAGAAGAGCTCGAAGACCATGGCGGAGGCGTAGGGGGGGATCGCGCGGAAGTTTTTGTCGCGGGCGTCCATGAGCATCAAGCTCATCAAGCTGATCATGGGGTCATTTCCGCCGAAGAGGAGGGTGAGTGGGCGAGATACACCGGGGGTTGATGTGCTATGGTTTTTGCGGTCGTTGACGAGGAGCTGGAATTGGTGGAGGATCTCTGCGGCGAGTGCCTTGCCGCCAATAGCTTGGTTGTCTGTGTCGTTTCGGGAGGATGCAGTGTTGCCCCAGAAGTTCCAGGCGTATTCATCTGCGTAGTAGCGCGTCGCATTGTAGACACCGGTGTAAACAGGGCTGCCAGTGAGCCTTTCGTAGATCGTGCGATTGTGTGTGTACTGATACGAGAGGTAGTCGTAGATCTCAAGGGCGTGGTCATAATCTCTACAGGGCTGTTAGCTTTCGCTAACCCAATCGCTGAGCTAATAACTTGACATACCTCTGATCGTCCAATAGATGACCTTGGAACCAGCTTGTCTGCAACTTGTCGTATGTCTCTCTGCTGGCAGCTTTGGTGTTCTTAAAGCCGTCAGACACCGTATACTGCAGGGACTTCAGCTTCGCCGAAGGACAATTCTGGCTTCCAGCGATGTAAATCGAATTATACGTAAACGGGCTGAAAGATTGAACAGTCGCATATTGATATCCATTCATAGGCGCCTGAACAGTCGTGCCATCCGCAAGTAGACCTGTCGAGTCCCCAAGTCCAGACGAGTTGCCGAGAGCATGCGGGGGGTACATGCCCTGCATGAAAGCTTGCGCCGAAGACACGAGGTACTGCGTGTCCAGCGTCTGAATAGAAATTTGATCGTTGTTCAAGATGTCGACAGACATATTTGCAATATTCTGTCTACCAAGTCCAGCATTGCCGTCGCTATCGATCCACCTAGCTCTCAAATTCTGGCCCAGTTGGTACATCTGCTGCGCACCCACCGCGGTCAAAACTTGGGTGTCACCTGTCAGAACCGGTGTGCGCTCTCCCGATCGAATGAACGCGAACGCGCCATGAGGGTGGTAACTGTCATCGTCCAGGCCGGCAGCAAACCAGGCTGAGGCCAGGATTGTCAGCGAGAGCGCGAACATGGTGGTTAGTCCGTGATGCGAACGAGTCCCGAAAGGCGGCGGCTGGCTGGAGTCTGGAGGAAATCCAACACAAGGCTGAGAGCCAGGAACAGGACGGAATGCGACTACTTATCCATTCGGTAGACCACGAGCTCGCATGCAGCAATCCAGGCTGGCTTACCGGCTAGGAAGCTGACTGCCAGCACAAAGAGCACGCTTCGCGAGCTTAGGCCCATTCCGTGTGATTTCATCGGGCATAGAGCGCTAATGGCTCATACCTCCGAGGATAGTCTACTGGAGGTGCAGTAGCTGTGATTTACCTTGAGACGCGCACGTCTGAAGCGACAATGGCGTCGTGATGTAGCTGTTTATGCTCGTTCCCTCCTATGCTCGCCTTGTGCTTTGCAACTCCCGTGATTGAACAAAAGCTTCGCAAGCTCTAATAGCTTCGAGCTCTGCATCTGTAGCTTGCGGCGGGGTAGTTCCAAGGCTTCCACAAAGCTGCAGCCCACCAAGTCACGCATCCTCTCACCCACAGCCGTGCTTGCCTCTCCCTCATAACCACAAGCAGGCGCAAGGTTCAGTTCCTTGCTCACCAGCTGCAGCCATCACGGCAGCGCACTCGCTTCTTTCGTATCCATCGCGAACGGGCCTTAACCATGGACGTGGTTGACGAGCTGAACATCAGAGCTCCAGAAATAGGAAAAGTGCATTCGTCCACAGTCGCACGGCAGGAAATTAAGCCGCGTGCAACGCACATGGCATGCCTTCTTAGCTCCCCAACTCTCTGAAGCCGTCATCCAAACTGCACAAACGAACTTACTTCGCCAACATGAATTGAGGAGGCTGGGGTCGGCCCTCCACCCATCCGCCAGTTCACTCAGGCGCCCACTAGCCCTTTCGAGCTCTAGCTTACACTTGCATCCGTGTGGCCCGTCAGCAACACTGGGGCGCATTCCTGTCTTCCATTGCAGTCATGACGTTCTGTGGTACAATTCGATAGCGCAACATCCAAACCATGCCAGGCACGCTTCAGCAACGTGCAGTGCAACCCCTGCAGCCCGGATGTACCTGCATCCATACGCACACAACTCCTTTACGGCTGTTGTGGCTTCGATGCTGTGCGTGGTGAGTTTGTGAGAGCTGAGAGGATGGGTGGGGCGTGTGTAGAAGGGATCGTTTTGATCGATTTACATACCAAGAGATTCGATCTGAGGAGGTGGGACTGTCTATTGGTAGGAACATTGTCCATGCTTGTTGTAAAGACGGCTCCACACGTGTCGCAAGCTTCCCGGTTCGCAGCATTAAGAGAGTTTGCTTGAACCGCGCCGACGAGGAGCAATGCACTAGTGTGCCGTATCGAGTCACTCATAGTAGAAAGACAAGGAGCAATTCGTACGTGTACTTGTCGTATGGCATTAAAATATTGTATCTCCGCCCACAGCTAGCGGATATTGCTACAAATCCCACAATTCTGTGTAAAGAATCTGTCTACCACGCTCAGAACGCCTGTTCAGGTCAAACATCGAGCGACCAGAACTGCATGTAACCTTCCTTTTTCCGTTCCGTGAATCTACAAGCTAACCTCAACACGACCCTCAGCACCCGGTGCACCACCCTGCTGCAGGGAAGGCAGGAGGTAGGTAATGTCATCCCAGGGATGCCTGTAGAGACCGGTCCTCAGCCTCTTCTGGTCGAGGAAATGAGCAATCAGACCGATCGAGCGGCCGAGCACGAACAGACCGTTGAGGACACCCATCTTGAGGTAGTCCTCGGCCTCCTCGTTAGTGAAGGCACCACCGTTGCGGACAAGGTCAACGAAGCAGACAGCAATGCAACCGTCGACGTTGAGGATGAGGTTGTCCTTCTTGGACGTTGTGACGCTCTCGACGGCAAGGGCGTAGTCGAGCAGCTTTGTGCTGGGGAAGTTCTTCTTGACGTACTCCTTGACGAGCTCGACACGGAGATCGGGGTTGTTACGGGACTTGATCCTGTGGCCGATACCGGGGACTGCGGGGTCGTTAGAAATTGCGAAAAAAAAAAAGAAATTATGAACGTGGGTAACTTACTCAGCTTGTTCTCCTTCCTCATTGTGTCGACGAAGTCACGGGGGCTGAGACCCTTGTCAAAAGCCTTGCTGAACTCCTCAGCGGCGCCGTCAAGAGCACCACCAAATCTCGAACCAATGGTCAACAGACCAGAGACGAGCGCGGAGATGAGGTCCTTGCCAGCACGGGTGGTGATGATGGTGTTCATGGCACCAGACACAGCAGGACCGTGGTCAGCAGTCAACATAAGGACCATCTCGAGGAAACGGCTAGCGTAGTTGGGCAGGCGGCGACGGAACCACAGGAGGGACATGACACCACCGATACCGATCTCTTCCCTGAAGACATCGGAGATGGGCATACCAGCGTACAGCAGCTCCTGACCACGGTCATCAGAGATGGTGGAAATGAAAGCAGCAGGCTTTCGGATAAGACCAAGCTCCTGCGCCCACGAGTAGTCGATGGGGATCTTGGGTACCACGGGCTCGGGCTTGGGCTTGATTGTGCCGTCCTTGACGAGCTTCTGGTAGACCTGAGCGAGGGTAGCGGGCATCTCTTCGAAGGTCTCGGGTACGTAGATACCGGCCTCGCGCATGGACTTGTTCTTGGTCGAGGCAGTCTCGAGCTGAGAGTTGGCGAAAGAACCAGCGTGACCGAACTGGACCTCAGTCTTCAGCATACCAGCAACGGTACCGATGGCCCAAGCAACAATGGGCTTGGTGATCTGACCAGACTTAACGGCCTCAACGACGCGGTATTCCTCAACACCACCGACTTCACCGAGAATGACGATGATCTTGCAGTCAGGGTCGGCCTGGTATCGGAGAGCGTGGTCGATGAAGGTGGTACCAGGGTACCTGTCACCACCAATGGCAACACCCTCAAGCACACCGTCTGTGGTGTTGGCAATGATGTTGTTCAGCTCGTTGGACATACCTCCAGACTTGGAGACGTAGGAAACGGAACCGGGGCGGTAGAGCTTGGAGGCAACGATGTTGTCCATCATACCACCAGTGTTACCGATCTTGAACGCGCCGGGCTTAATGCCACCGACGGTAGCGGGACCGATGATGGTGACACCCTTCTTCTGGGCAACGTGCAGGATCTCACGCGCACGGCGCTCGGGCACACCCTCAGCAATGATGGCAATCGACTTGATCTGAGAGAACTCAAGCAGCTCCATGGTGGACTGGTAGACGGAGCGGGACGAGGCGAAGTTGACGACCGTGTCGACGTCACTGTGCTTGGCCATGGCCTTCTCGACCGACTGGTAGACGGGCAGCAGAGTTTCGCTGGTTCCCCAGTACCTACACACTCAATTAGCACTGCAATGGAACGCTACGAAACAGTGGCTTGGCACGCACATTTTGCTGACGAACTGGCCGCCGAATGTGTAGATGATACCGGCGACCGAGGGCTGCTTGCGCTTGCAGATGAAGTCGAAGTCAAGCATGCCCTGCACGGCACGGGGCTGCAGGCCGCTGTGCGCACGCTGTTAGCGCTGCCGTCCTGTGTATACAGCAGAGTAGCGGGGTCCTTACTAGACGAAGCATCGTGTCTTGGGGTGGAAGAGCGTGTGCGAGGGCGGGGGAGTCAGTGCACGGCTGGGAGCCTCGAAACGACGGATGTTGTCGTTGGCAGACAGGCCCTCGCTGGTGGAGGTGCCTGCCTGGTTGGGGACAGAGCCGTTGACAGGCGCGGCGGAAGGCATCGTGGCCGTGTCGTGTGTCAATTGAGGAATGGAAGGGTCTAACGAGGGACGACCGTCAGTATTTGTGACTGTGCCGGCCAGAAGCAATGGTGGTAATGGTGGTGACAATGCAGTGCTGTCAGTCTGACGTGAGGGCTGGAGGTGTGGGCGCCGAAAAAATAGCTGCACGCAGCAGTAGGGTGATGAGACTTGGGGGAGGGGAGGCAGAGGAGAAGTCGAACTCACCTTATGGATGCAATGCCAGGGCGCGGGCACAGCAGTCGAGGGCGGCTTGGGATGAAAGAGGAAGAGGTTGCGAAGCTGGGCGAGCTGGCGAGAATTCCCGAAGAAATGATGGGCCCTCCTGTGTTTCTTTTCGGCGGTGTTGAGGTCCCTGCTCGACTCTTGCGTTGTTGGGGCTAACGCCGGGCGCGGCGCTATCGGGCGGTGAGGAGCCGTGTACCTTGTATGACCGCCTTTCGCAGCTCGGCAGCGGGGGCAATCGAGGGCTGATGCTGCCAATTGGGGGCAGGCAGGGGTCCGGCAGGCTGTTGATATCTCTGCTGGGGGGCCGGCAGGCTGTCCTGCTGATTTTGGGGCTGCTCCCAGATCCGTTGGGGGCTCCTTTGCTGCACTGCACTGCGTGCTCCTCGCAGCGCGTCCGCCAATACCCCTGGGGAGGGGTCGTCCGTGGTAGGCCAACAGCAGGCTAGACGGTGGGCCCGTGGCTTAGCCTGCAGCGCATCAACCCTGCGACCCCGAGCGACGCTCAACGCAAAAAAACATCAGACCGCTGCTCCCAATTACTGAGCTCAACCCCTCAGCAGCTGTCTGACGCCCCAATTCCCCCATCCTCACCACCTGCAACACAAGTCATTCTCTTGCTGTCGCTGTGCACCTCCCCCAAACACAATATAGGTATGTCTCAGCACCCAGGGCCCGGCCTGCGCTCTTCTTCTGCGGTCCCCCCCCCTCCACTCCACACCTCTTCCCGGCCCTCGCTCTTCCTCATAAGGCCCTGCCGTAGCGCCGTCGTCGTCTCGGAATTATCGTCGGGTGTCCACACGGCGTGTTCCTGAATCTTTCGCTCCTGCCGCTGCCCTTTCTACCGCCTATTGACTCTTCCCACCGTCCTCACACGAGCTGCCTACTCACTCGCTGCTGCAGTCTGACTCTTCACATTTGACACACCTGCACAATGTCTGCCAAATCCATCCTCGAGGCCGACGGCAAGGCCATCCTCAACTACCACCTCACCCGCGCCCCTGTCATCAAGCCCACTCCTCTGCCTGCATCCTCGACACACAACGCCCCGCCCAAGCTCGCATCGCTGTACTTCGCAGCCGATGCCGACATCAAGGGCGTGCTCGACCAGGCCGAGGTCACATACCCGTGGCTGCTGGCTCCGGGCGCCAAGTTCGTTGCAAAGCCAGATCAGTTGATCAAGAGGCGAGGCAAGAGCGGTCTGTTGGCCCTGAACAAGCCCTGGGCGGAGGCCCGCGAGTGGATCGAGGCGAGGGCAGGAAAGGCACAGAAGGTCGAGACAGTCGACGGTGTCCTGAGGCAGTTCTTGGTCGAGCCCTTCGTTCCTCACCCCCAGGACACTGAGTACTACATCAACATCAACTCCGTGCGCGAGGTACGTCTCTTTCTTATTTTTCCGTGTTTGTTTCCCTTTTCGTTTGCGGTCGAGGTCAGGGCGTCCAGGGCATGGCCCTTACGTTCGGCGACTGCAGTCGAGCAGAAGACATTTTCGCACGTATGCACTTCGGCGGAAAGCTGCAGCGAAATTGGAAGCGGAAGGCTGGCTCGAAAGCAGACGGGCGCACTGCCTGGTTTTGTTTGACCGCCGGCCGGACGAAGGGAAACCAACACCGACCCACTTCTGCTTCATGCGATACGCACGTTCCTTTCACATGCCAATTCTCCCTGCATTCTTGCCCTTTTCGTTTGCTTAATCTTGCTGAGCACTGGTGTTGCGGCTCATTTGACTTGTGACTACTGCACGCTTGCGCCAATCACGTTGCGATCTTTGCTGACGGTTCCGCTTTAGGGTGATTGGATCCTCTTCACCCACGAGGGTGGTGTCGATGTTGGTGATGTTGACGAGAAGGCTGAGAAGCTTCTCATTCCCGTCGACCTCAAGGAGTACCCTTCGAACGAGGAGATCGCTGCCACTCTCCTGAAGAAGGTTCCTCAGGGTGTTCACAATGTCCTCGTCGACTTCATCTCGAGGCTGTACGCTGTCTACGTTGACTGCCAGTTCACGTGAGTATAACGCATTTCGCAAGGCATGACCGTCGCTGACTTGCTATCCAGCTACCTCGAGATCAACCCTCTCGTCGTCATCCCCAACGAGGACAAGACCTCAGCTGAGGTTCACTTCCTCGATCTTGCTGCCAAGCTCGACCAGACTGCTGAGTTTGAGTGCGGTGCTAAGTGGGCTATCGCTCGCAGCGCAACTGCTCTTGGCATACCCGTTGCTCCCTCCAAGGAGACCAAGACTACTGTTGACGTCGGTCCCCCAATGGAGTTCCCTGCTCCCTTCGGTCGTGAGATGAGCAAGGAGGAGGCTTACATTGCCGAGATGGATGCTAAGACTGGTGCATCCCTCAAGCTCACCATCTTGAACGCTACTGGCCGCGTCTGGACCCTTGTTGCTGGTGGTGGTGCTTCCGTCGTCTATGCCGACGCCATCGCCTCCGCTGGCTTCGCCAGTGAGCTCGCCAACTATGGTGAGTACTCTGGTGCTCCCACAGAGACACAGACTTTCCACTACGCACGAACAGTCCTTGATCTCATGCTCCGTGCTCCTCAGCACCCTGAGGGCAAGGTCCTGTTCATCGGTGGTGGTATTGCCAACTTCACCAACGTTGCCTCGACCTTCAAGGGTGTCATCCGTGCACTGAGGGAAGTTGCTGGTTCTCTTAACGAGCACAAGGTCCAGATCTGGATTCGTCGCGCCGGTCCCAACTACCAGGAGGGTCTCAAGAACATCAAGAACGTCGGCCAGGAGCTCGGCCTCAACATGCACGTTTACGGCCCTGAGATGCACGTATCAGGTATCGTGCCTTTGGCGCTTGTCCCTGGCAAGACAACGGACATTAAGGAGTTCTCTGGTTAAGCGTGCAATTTGTAACATAGGAGCTTATGGATCATGGCTAGACAAAGAGTAACGTTTGGGGAGCGTGCATGGAGTGTTTGTTTGGGCGAACTTGTTACTCACGCCTAAACTATGTCGAGCCTCTATCAGGTAGACAGCTCTGAAATATAAGATTTAATACTTCTCTCATGATGATGATCACGTATGTCTAGTCACTGTAACCATCTGAGTCGTGCTTCAAGCGAGCGTCCGCCAGTGCCCACAGCCAATCTTGCTATTAGTACTGTTTGAGCGCGGCCACCGTTCCTTCTTCTGTGGCATAGACAGCGTGGTCTGTGCTCTCCGCGGTTCTGTCTCGACAACGAAAACATCGCTCGTTCGCCACGTTTCTTCTTCTTCTGCATCAGATACAATTTCTCAGTACACAATATTTCGATTTTGCCAAAATTTCTCACGAGCATTCATTGGAGCTGCACCCACAGCGATGGTCGGTGCCTTGCTGCAGCAAAGTTCGTGACTCTACTTGTTTATCGGGCCAAATCGTACTGCATCGTCAATAATCTGCGCGCAATAACGCCATCCAGCGAACATCGGGCTTCCAATTGAAAGAGTTGGAGACTCTTATGAAGGTCATTCCCCGCAAAGATGACATGCCCAAAAGTCAATGCCGGCATGAAGATAAAGCCTAGGCAAGGGAACTCCCTACGGCTCAGCCTTTTGACTCTGAGGTTGTTGCGACAGAGTTTATCGGGACGAACTCGGCTAGGGGCTGAGAGGAGACTCGCTCAACGTCTTCGCCCTAGGTTGACGACGCGCATGTCAGATGCATCTCCAAAGCAGAAGCAGAAGCAGACAGCTTCCCAACTGAAGTCGCAAGACCAAACAGTAAAAGCACCGACGGCAGCTCAAGCCACAATTGTCCCGCCTGCACATCAGCGTTCATTACGTGGCTGTCATGATGTCCTCCTTGCGGCGGCCGAATTGGGCGCTTTTGAGCAACGCCTTGTGTTGGAGTTCAGTGAACTGTACGCAAAGGGAAGAAGTTGAAGATTGTACTGAGGTTGTATTGGGTGAAGCTACGAACAGTATATATATGTGTGGGTGGCTGTAAACAACGCTAGTGTGACGTGGCAGTCACTCTCATGGCAGGTGAGGTACGACAGGCAGGAGCAGGAGAGACCCCAAACCGTGACACCTTGGCTACCGATTTGACGACAAGCTATTAGGTCTCACTGCTTTCAAGGTTTCCGGCGACCATATGCCGCTCAGCTTCGAGGACGCAAGAAGGCCAATCGAGAATCACAAGCGACATACGCTGCTTGGGGACCGGGTCCTCGATCTGGCTCTGTGTCGAAGTTGGTATGAGAGCGGGCGAACTCGACGTACGTACTGCTGCTATAACTGCTGCTTTGGAGGAGTATCAAAAATACTGACCATCTGCAAAGTGGGCTGGCTATGCTGCGATAGAACGTCTCGTAACACGACTGGCCTTGGCTAAGATGGGTCGCAAAATCAATCTCGAGCGGACCGTTTTGACAGAGTCCATTGTTTCTCCGGACATGCTAGCCGAGGCTTTCGAAGCTTTGATAGGCGCCATTTATGTCGATTCGCGTGACAATCTCGGCACGGTTCAAGATGTCCTCAAGACTGTCGGGTTCAAAACTGTAGCTTCCTCCCTCGTATCACCTTTGGCCCGAGACAGTCATTCGATGACAGCGACAAAAGTAGGAACACAGTCCGGATCAACTGCGGACAACAAGGTCCAGTCAGCCGAAAACGTGGGCTTGAAGTCTCAGTCCGAACCATGTACAGGAGAAAAGCGTCAGGCTTCACCAAGATTTCCTAGGTCCCAGGGGACCGTTGATACATATGTCATTGCTCGAAAAACGACGGGGCCGCCTGATGTTCAGGTGCGAGCTGTCCACATCAGGACAAATCCACATGCCTTTCCTATTTTTGAGGATCTAGCGAAAATCTTCCGCAAAGATACGCGACATGTGACAGTCTTGTGGCGCAAGAATCCTATGTTATGCAAGCTTTTCGATTCTCTAAAGGCTTATTTCGTGTGCTGTGAGGAAACCGTTGATGTTTTGTCATGGTTCCCTGAACTCCAGACTCGGTATATGCGTTTGTTTGACGAAGGCTCTGAGAACAAGTTTCAGAGAAGATCGGGCAGATCGAGTCGCAGAACGAACATCTTCCTCAACTGTGTTTTCAAGAAGAGCGAGGCTAATTCGATTTCAACGGATCATCTTTCACGTCAGCCGAGTTCCACCGCTACATATCAGAGCAGTCTGAACAAGTCACTGGAATAAGCTTCCCAGGCTTTCAAAAGGGAACTTTAGTCGAGGTTTTGCGCAACAAAGCAGAACTTCGGCCACGCGATGCGTTCCTGGCCGCGTACCAGGTCGAGGAGCAGACGCGGGACCGCATAAGAGAGAGGACGGGCCTTCCGGACTGGTATGATTTGCCGGAACACCAGGACAGAGCACCCCCACCATGGAGGGTATTCGGACAGCCTCGGATCGAACCAAGAAGAATCGAGACTTTCGCCGGATGGCGGAAGACATCTGAGCCGGGTTATTCCTCTTTGCAGGATAAAGGGTTGCATGAGGATGAGCTCACTAATAATCTGCAAGAAAACCATAAGCCTGCAGATAGCGGTGGTCTTGAAGTCGAACAACCACAATTCTCAGATAGCTTTGCTCCTGGAGTGACAGCGCAGGGGCAACGGGAAGCAGCGTTTGTGACTACTCCTCCTGGGCAGCACGACATAAGAACGACCCGAAAGAAAGATCGTAAGACACAGGCCAAGATTCACAAAGCTCTCCGTGCCATCGTCTTGAAAACACCGACGCATTCCACTGCCAGCAATAAGACCGAGCCAGACAATGAGTTGGGATACAATGTCGAAGAGGATCCAGACGTATCAGCACCCCGTTCGCACGCAGGGACTATCATACCAATGGAGGTCGAGCACGGGGAGAAACCTACAGTACGACCGTCACTTTTACTTGACAACATTCGGAACTATGAGACCGAGCCCTGGTTTGGCGTCAACTAGCTCCCCAAGAGCTCTTTCTTCGGTTTCTCGCATGCACCAGAAGGAGAACGGCAGCCGTCGCTATAAGCCCCTCCGATCAGTTGCGGGTGCATCCTCTGTATTTTAAAAGGTGGCGGCGACAGTGGGTTGGGAAAGCTCTGTCCTATCTCTACATTGGCGACCCTTTCACTGCTCTGGTACCAGGGCCTAGTATTTTCCACCCCGACGGGTACGTTGAAAAGCTCAATAACCCGAGTGGGACCCATTCTCAAACAGATCTCGGAAAGAGTGGGTTGGAAAAGCACTGCCGTACCTCTACCTCTCGTACGAGTCTCCGCTGATATGTGGAAAGGTATTAGAGCATAGGAAAGTCCCATACTCAAACAGAAGGCTCGAACGGTCAGTCGGGACACATCTGCGGTATTTGTATGCACATTCAGCATCCTCTCTGTTAAGAAGCCACCGAATTTACCCCGACAGCGGCTACAGCTCGCAAATTGAGACAGTGGATCAGGGCAGCCAACCGGACCACGACAGCACGGTCATCCAGTCTGCAAGCGAGCAGGACCATGAGCCTGACAACGCCCCCGACGCGGATAGCGAAGAGAACCACGTGGGTGACACACCCACAAACAAGGTCTCGGATATCACCCTCCCCACTAGCATGGACGAAGGCGGTCCCACTGATACCGAAACCTTTATCCCTAGTCGCAAATTCAAATTTATCGATCTCAGGGACACGTACTACAGCAAAGTCCGGCCACAGTCACCACTCGACATTCACAGCGAACTTCCAGCCAGTGAGGCCACTCCCTCAGCCAGGTGGCGCAGGATCAGGACTCCTCACACGGATTCGTCATTTTCGCTCACCTGCGTCAATCCATGTCGGGTCCCACCGCCTCTCAGTCACAAAACCCCCAACCCTCCCGATCCCCCCACCAAAACCATCAACGAAGATCTCTCTACCTATAACAAGCCCTCCATCTCCATTCGTAAAATCATAGCTTGGACTTTCTCCAAAGAAGCCGAGACAGCGAGCGCGAGGGTGCGGTGGGCTTACGGCAAGAAAGGAACTGGACTCGCGGGCGAAGGCGTCGACAGCGAGGACGCTATGGAAGCGGAGAGTGAGGAGCAGGTGAGCAAGGCTGGGGATGGGGCTGGGGATGAGGATGGTGGGGTCGGGAGGATTGATGTACTTGTTAAGTATCATTGAAAACAAGAATGCGAACACACGGTGTGGGAGTATAGGGTGGAGGGAATCGGTGTAGTATATGAGATTGGCGGTTTAGATCCGTGTCGGTGTGTTGTAAGATACTGTAGATTTGGGCTATGTACAAAATTAGGTTGATTCTGATTTTTGAGAGGCGGTCCAACCACGCCTGCACACTTTTTTGTTGACTTGTACGTGAACAGTGTAAAGACGTGCGTAGTTGAGGAATTCTATGCAAGGCTGGCACACATCCCCTATTTCTACTAGAAAGGTAGGTGCCCTAAGGCTCCTCGCGCAGCAAGGAGAAGAAGAAGAAGAAGAAGAAGGAGAAGGAGAAGACAACCTTCCTGTTTTGTCCTTAGAAATCTGTCTGCTATCATGGATCAGACTGCCTTCTTCCTCTCATTCTTGCTACGCAAAGAGCCTTTCAGCTGCTTCCTTTGTGGTCGCTTCATGCGTTATGGCCTGCTTCCCTCCCCTACTTCACAACTTCTCCTTCCTCCACTGCCACACAAGGGGTCACATCTTGGCACTAATCAAACAAATCTATTATTCCTTGGCTTACGTAGCTCCCACCGGACAGATGTTGCCGCTCTTCTGCTGCAATGAGCGGATATAGTGCTTACTTCGTCGCCTTTCTCCTCAGCTACGCAGCAAGTCGGTCTGGCCTTTCTCTCATGTATACAACCCTTCGAGCCAGTCAGACCTTATCAAAACCGCGATTTTCAAACATACCTCATTTAATGATGTCGGTGAGTTGCAAAAGATACTGACCCCCCGGTTTTTCTGAGTACAATCATCCCCTACAAAACATTGTTGTCCTTAGGGCAGATAGGCTTGGCGAGATTAAAGGCTGTGAATGGTGGTGAAGGTATGAGTCAGGGTCTAGCACTCACATATATACCCCCCCAGTGCCCCCGGTCATCTCTTACTCCCGAAAGCCCCACCTAGTGTATGCCTAGTGTATGTAGTAACTAGAAAAACAGGGGGGTCATGATCTTTTGCAAGTCATAATAATCTGGCTCCTCAGTCTGCATTCCACCTAACAACAACCCTATGCTCCCTCACAATATCCTTCCCACTCTCACCTTGTAGCCGCACCGTTCGCCTTATCTCCGCCTTCCCCGCATCCGGCATCTCGATATCCTCGTCAATCACCTCCTGCGCGGGAACATCAAGGATCCTGAACAGAAGCTGCACTTCAGGTATCTGCGCGCCTGGGTGGGTCTCCGGGTAGTTATCCCTGAAGATCACGATGCTCTCAAAGTTCTTGATGCCCAGAGTTGCTTTGTGCTGAATGAGAAAGTGTGCGATCGTTGAGCCCATCGGAGAGCCTGTAGTTCTCGTTAGGTCGTGCGTGAGAGACAGTGATATGATTTGGGGGACTTGCCTAGGATTGCTTGGGCTTCCTCTGTATCCATCTCGAGCTGCACACCTGGCCAGTACGGCACCTTGGTCAGCTGATGATTCTTCAACACCCTGGAGATCAGCGGCAATGTTTCATCATTCCTGACGTGGTTGACGAAGTAGTTGTGCAAACTTTGTGGGTCAGAATTGCTGCGAAGCCAGTATGACCACATTATATCTGAAGGGCGTGACAAGCGCGGTAGTTGATCTTCCGGGAAATCGTCCTGGATGTGCTTCTCTGCTGCAGTCTTTGGGTTCAGGAAGTCTTGCGCGAAGATCGCACCATCTCGTTTATTCATAGCGAAGCGGTAATGTGCACCTGTTAAGGGTAACTCGAGGCCGTTAATCTGGTATACTTCCTCGCCATTCTCGTCCTCTGGATCCTCGTTGCCGTGCTCAATCGAGTAGCATTCGTTATCTCCGCCACTGCCGAGTGGAAGGAGGCTGAGTCCGAGGGCGGATAGAGCGGTGCCGATCTTGTTGTTAAACTTTACATCCAAGCCATCGCGGAAGTCGCAATTGGATAATGAGTCTAACAAGGCTTCGTGCCAGCCCCAGTTCCGGATGTCGTCTACATTAATGGTCAGGAATGCACAGTAGAATTTTGTACAATGGGTGACATACTCCAAAAGTCACCTTGCCAGACGGACTCAGCAGATGGCGGTGTTCTGGTGTCTTCCATAGCCTTTCCGGCATTTTCGATCGTCATATCTAATAGACAACCATACCAAAAACCTTTTGCCCTGTACTTCTCCCATACTCCGTCAGAGGCGACCTTGTTGATATCGAAGTCGGACTCAGCAGTCTGAACGAGTGAAGGCTCAGAAAACTTGACGCTATCGAAAGTGCCGAATGGCACAGCGATCCGCGCAGATGTGTTACTGAGGAATAATGAAGTGTCGGCGAAGGTCAATGGCTGGACGACAGCTTTGCCAACAGCAAGAGCTGTAAATCCGGCAAAGAGGAAGGCGCGAAACACACACCGCATCGTACTTGGCTGGTTCAGGAAGCGAGTTGAGAAGGGAAAAACGGGCTGCTGCGTGTCGAAGTGAGAGGGGAGGTGCCGTCGGGGTCGGTAGCTTATATAGCGCTCAGCATCTGAGCGGGGCTCCTTGTCAAAGAAATCAGTATAAGTGAAAGCAACTTCCGAGACAACCTCGGTCAGTAGCTTGACTTAGACCCCAGTGAAATTGAGTAAAGGGACGAAAACGAAGAGGGGCCTGATTCACATATAGCGTGACGAGCAGCTTGCTGCAAAACTTTGATTGATCAGTGAGTATTTGTCCATATCCATGTGACCGTCTACGTGTGCTTCAATAACACAGACCAGGATAGTGAAACGCCAGCCAGATGCCTCCCCATGAAACCAAAATCACCGTACACCACGCTATGCATACCCAAAATGCAATCTTGAAGATATCCGATCCTTCATAGCTTGACCTTCTTGACGGGCTTCTGCTCCACAGCATCGGCCTTCTTGCGCTTGAAGATACTCTGGCTCTTCATCTGACCAAGCCCAGCCTTATTTGGGGGTGCAGCTTTCGCCTTCAAACCGAAACTCAACTTCACCGGCGCCGCAGCGACTGTAGATTCCTCTCCATCCTCCTCTCCCTCGACAGGCGAGTCAGCCTTCTTCTCTTCCATCGGCGAGGCGCCTTCGGCAGGTGGTGTGGGGTTCTGCTTCGGTTGTGCCGCTGCGGCGGCTGCCGCCCTCTTCGCCTCGATAGTCTTCTTGGCCTCCGCCTCTTCCGCAGCGCGCTTCGCCATCTTCTTCAGCATTTTGTCTTCACCAGCCCCACTCCGCGCCTCTGCAGCTTCTTGCTCGGCGATCTCTTCCTTGCGCTTCACTGCCGCAATACTTGTATCTCGCCATGCAATCATCAACCCATCCTTCTCGTCCTCCTTGACATGACATATGCCCTCGCGACCAAGATGCTTGACAAACTCAGTCAAGCTGGGCCACTTCGTCGCATTCATATGTACATGCTCCTTATCGCGGATGTACTCGTTGTAAAACTTGTTCGACGAGATCCATTTCTCATTGTGTGCTGTACGTAGCAGAGAGACGAAGTCGCGCTGGAAGTCGTTGCTGAAGTTGTTGATAAACTTGCGCGGGTCTTCGCCGACGACCTGCATTTGGCGAACGTGCGACTCGGATTGAACGTGACATTTGAAGCCGTTGGCGTCGCGACACTGCTTCTGGCAGATTTCACACCACCAGCGCAGCCTCTGGAGTCCCTTGGATTTCATCTTGTTGGCAACCCATTTTGTGCTTCCTGCTTCCGCTTTGCCCATCTTCTCAAGTTTGCGCACTTGCGACTTTTGTTCGTGGTATTGGTGCGATCTCTGCTCGGAACACGAACATATACGGTGTGTTGGCAAATTCAGGGAGGAGTGAGGTATCGAATTCGGCGTAAGTTGTGAATGTTGAAGGGTGGAACTCATAGGGCTGAGCTAACCGGGGCAACGCCACCACGCTAGGCGCTGACAAACCTAGCAACTGTGCACGTGCAATCTTTTTCACCTTCACGAACGAAGCTCGAAATGGTGTACTTGCACATCATTTGACTTGTATAACTTTATTTCTTGTTGAGTTGTTATGTCAGCCTCACACTCTTATTCTTGATGCATTCCCAATCCTTCCTCCCAAAAGGCTGATAACGATCACTACTTGGTGGCAGCCAATACAGCTTGTCATCGCCCGTGATCTTGTCTGGATCCACACCCTCAGTCTTCAGCCTGCCCTTCTGAATCTTCATCGTCCCTGTGTAATCGAGTGCAGGTGTGACCCTGAGGAAGAGTGGCACAGCGTAACCAGGCAACACAGCTCGGGCATGCTTTGCTAGCGCCTGGAAATCGAATGTAGACTCTGTCACTCCTTCCGCCATGACTATAGCTGCAGCGCCTGCGCGGCCATCGTAGCCAGGGACTTGTACACCGTAGACATTGGTCTCTGCAGTCTGTGGAAACTTGCCAACCATATCGGCAACCTCGTTGGTCGATACGTTTTCAGACTTCCAGCGAAATGTGTCACCTAATCTATCAACGAAGAAGACACGGCCGTCACTGTCTTGTCGCATCATGTCGCCGGACTTGAACCACCTAGGTGCTGTCAGTTTGGCTTCGCAGCCCTGTTCGACCATAACTTACATATCACCTTTCTGGAAAACGTCCGTTATCCTCCTCTTTTCGGTTGCGCCCCCATTGTTATAGTACCCTGGGACACCGGGCAAGGTTTCTGGGGTCAACCGATGTAGCACCTGTCCTGGCTCGTTTGTACCACACCTTATCGCAAAACCATTCTCGTCACGCATGATGTCTTCAGTATCGACATCCATCTTCACTCGAACTTCTTCATTGCTAAACCTCCAGTTCCAGATCAAACCTCGAAGACCGATTGCATGCGCCGTGAATGGTCCAGCGTTGCGATTGAAGGTTGCGCCGAGCCCATCAGTGGCGGCATAGAGCTCGTTGATGATGGGAATGTTGAACCGCTCACGGAACGGTTCCCACACATCTGGACGCATGCCGTTGCCCCACGCTATCTGGACCTTGTGTTTGCACTCGTATGGGTTCGGAGGGCCGTTGAGCAGGTATCTGCATAGCTCTCCTACGTACTGGATGTGGTTCGCACCGGATGCAGCAACTTCTGGCCAGAACGTCTTGTGCGAGAATTTTCTCCCTAGCACCACCGTGCTGCCAGCATGTATGGTGGGTGTAATACACAGACCATGTGCCGCGCCATGGTAGAGCGGCATACATGTATACATCTTGTCTTCTGGCTTCAAACCCAGATGCTTTGCCGTTGTGTATCCGACTAGGAGCTCACGACCTGTAGTCATGACTACACCCTTTGGCAGACCAGTCGTTCCGGATGTATAGATCAGACCGCGGACTGACTCGATACTGATGTTCTCGCGACGCGACTCGGGGATTGGTGTACTGTCGGACAACGAAGCAATGTACGCTGGGTCGTAGTAGTGGATTTGAAGACCGAGGTTTTCAAGCTCAGTTCGACTGGCTTCGACGTTGCTCTTGACATCGGTGTCTGCAATAAGATGCTTGGCTTCGCACAGCTGGAGTAAAGTCAGTCACTATTTTCAAGCCCAGAAGCTTTGGGCTGACCTTCGCACAATGCACGAGTCCTGTGCCCGTCAGGTTCCAGTTGATATAGCTTATGCTTGCGCCAATTGCATCCAGTGCAAACCAGAGCAGCAGATACTCTGGACTGTTCCCTCCATCAACCGCGACAATCTCTCCAACTTGCACGCCCAGGTCATTCATAAGCCAATTGCCGACCCTGGTGATAGCATCGAAGAATTCTCTATACGTCCATGTCTTGCCCTCGAAGATCAGAAATGGATGGTTCGGTCGATTGTGCAGAGCTTGTTCTTCCCAGATATGGTAGGTCAAAACTCGCTTTTTCAAGACTCGGTCAGCCATGAAGTCTAGCATATCTTGTGAGGGCGCAAGACCACCGCGAGCATGTTTCAGGTCGTATACGATATGGAACTTTGCATTGAGGTAGGCGGCAAGGGCTGTTGTGCCAGCTGCTCCAGCAGCGATCACTGTAGCTTTTGGTCAGTGGCTGTTTCTGTATGTTTTATAGGACTCAAGCAGACTTACATGCCATCTCTAGAGCTCTTCCGAGATAGTGTGACCTTCTCTACGCTCTGAGATAGATCGAGCAGTGTTTTCTCACCCAAATGCACCTTAAAAAGAAATGAGATCGCGCGAGAAGCAATCATAAGTAGCCGAATGAGGATACATCGTTGCTGTTAGCTCTAGAACGGGGTAGCGTCGATACACCGAGGTTGTTGTCAGTAGCCGAGTCAGCGAATGATGTTTGTTCGATGTTCCTTCCCGCTTCGCTTGTCTGCTTCCCCGCATTTTCGTTATCTCCGGCCTCCGGTGGGGCAGGAACGGGAACCACGTCGCAGCGCCGGAGGAGCAGCCGCTAGCTATTCATCACGCTAAGAATGGATTTTTGTTCCATCTGCAAGTCAATACCTTTTCGTAGCTTTCAGAGGAATAAAGACACGTGGCCGGGGCCAAAAAACCTTACACGCTGGTTCACGGTGAGAGACCTTCGCAAAAGCTTCGAAACATGCTCGCTATGTTCGTTGGTTATTACAACGTTGGACGGCAGCATTTTCGGACAAGATCATGCAGCAGATGAACAGTATGGCGTGTTGATACAGATACATCAGCTTTCATGGACAGACGCCCTCCTGTTGTTCATGAAACACAACGGCCGTTTAGAACGCTTTCTTGGTTATCTGGAGATTTGTGCGTTGTTCGTTAAGAGCTTATGTCTGTTCCTTCAGACCATGACATGCTAAGATTGGTGTCTCCAGGTACATCAGAGGCAATGTTGTTGCCACACATTACATTCGCGGACTCTCCATCCGACAGTCTTGCAGCGCCTGACCAGCTGGGTCAAGAAATGTGATACTGAACACGAGCTGTGCTGGCATATGGGCAGTGTTTCCAACAGGCCGTACTACGACGTAGTACGGCTACGGTTACGGTTATGGTGAAGTGACCGTAATCAAGCCAATTGACAGCCGTAGCCGTAGTAGACCGTATGTAGAAACTCCACCGTAGTGCTGCTGTAGTACGGTGTTGTATAGAAACTTTGGTGTTGGTTGGACTCTCACTTTGCTCGTACTGTTTTTTAAGCTACTTTCACTATATATACTAATTGATGAAATGTTGTTTCATACTACTGTAAGTTGTACAGACTCTGTGGCAAAGACAAGTGTAGTTCCCTGCTGACTGGGTGTATTGTAACAAATTGTCACACAGATAGACTGTATACCATGTACAATAGTGTTTTGCCCCCATTGAGTCATCATTGTACCATTATTTTTTACTATTTTTGGTGTCATATGGCCAGTGCACGGGTTGCCCAAGAAACTCAACACCATGCCTGATGCGTGAGCTCAGCAGTATCAGCACTTCCTGTATGTCCATGTCACAACACAATTAGTGAGTTTTTTCGACTTTTTAAATGCACACAGGCAATATTTGTATAGGTGAGATGCATCTCTAAGCTCAAATTTATCTGAATCTTAAGGCATCTTGGCCCAGGCATGACGCATGCTCTGTCACATAGTATAAGGCCACTAGCCCTTCTGCCTCGGTAGATGTGGTAAAGGTATTTTGCCTTGCCCTGCTGTATATGTAAGCACTTCTGGTAAAAAGGTCACTAGGTGTCACGGGCAACCCTATCCCAACTGCACTGACCTGTCCTGGATCACCCGAGCCTGCCCGAGATCACCCTAGACCACTTCAGCGTGGCAGAGATTTTATACACTTGCCGCTTCCCCTAAAGCGGGTAAGACAGAGGATTGCCTTAGTTATACCGTGTTACTACATCCTAATATGGGATGGCTGGGCATCCGGGTGATGGGTAAGGATGTTTTGCATGGTAACCCTTATGTAAAATCCTTCCCCTATCCCCATTTGTACCCTAATTGACAGCTCCTCTATTTCTATCAATAATGTACCGAACAACACGTACTAATAGCCAACTGCAGGCCTTGCCTTACGCTCTTACATCCATATCCACCTCTTCAAGACGTGCCAAAGGCAAGCAACCCGCCGTACCTATCGAGACTCCTTCATTGTCATCATCCCAAGGAAGCCTAGCATCGTCGCGACTATCTCAGCTATTGCAGCCATCATTGTCACCATTATTGGAGCCGCCAGAGCTGGTGGAGGTGTTGGATGATGAGGACTGCAAGCACCTCCACACGTTACCTGAGAACCCTAATAAGGTGTTTGGCATTAAATTTGACATTGACTTTCACAACGTTTGGCACAACGAGAAGCGGCTTGTGGCATCACGGCTTGGTTACCATGTCAAACACAAAAGCCTGTTTAAAGGACGTCGTCAAGGGTCATCAATATGGGGTTACGGCTTGGAGTTGGAGTATACTTTCAACAATGGCAAACACAAACAGCTGTACTTGTGTAGGGCTTGCCATAAAGACCGTAATTGCAGCAGCTCTGTCCTTGTTATTGACGGCACAACACATATTCGAAAGCACCTTGAACGTGTACATCACATCAACGTCAAAATCGGTGAAAGTACGCTTAGGAATCCCCCCCCCCCCTGACCCTTTCACAAAGGCCAGAACTGCGCAACGTGTTGCTTGCAGCTTGTCAACACCTTCACATACACTTTGTGAGGAAGAGCAACTACAGAACGCTCTTATTTACTGGGTGATTACCCGTGATCTCAGCTTCTCCGATGCTGTTTCACCATCCACACGAGGCATTATTACCTGGAACAAGATGGCTCTTCTGAAGGCCTTACCCAATTCAGTAACCACACTATCAAAGTACGTCAAGAAGCGGCTAGAGGCTTGTAAAAGTGAGGTTATAGGCCTATTGGAGTCAGCTCAAAGCAAGATATCAATCAGTCTTGACATGTCGACGTCCAACAACCACTACAGCTTCTTGGCTGTAGTTGCACACTTTGTTGATGCCACATACAACCAACGAGATGTACTTATCGCCTTCCGTAACCTCTTTGGTGACCATACTGGCCATGCGCAGGCCTCAGTTGTACTTGGTGTTGTACAGGAGTACAACTTTGAGCAACAATTCAACTCTTTTGTGAGCGATAATGCTAAAAATAATGATCTAGAGTTTATGGTTCACATCAATAAGAAGTCTGAGTATGTTACTCTCAAGCCAGCTCACAGCATACGCTGTACAGGCCACATTATCAACCTCATTGTCAAGGCTACACTGTATGGCAAGGTCTCCAAGTCCGAACGCGACCTTGCTGAGGCCGCTCCCTGGCTCAGTTTGAGCTGTGGCGTAAGTATGGTGTTGTTGGCAAGCTCCACAACTTTGCCAACGCTCTTTGTAACTCACACAAACGTCGTCAGTGTTTCAGAAGACCCAGAAAGAGGTGGAGGAGGAGGACCCCCTGCAGAACTTTGCTAGTCACCACTTACAGCAGGATGGTGGTATACAATGGAATTCAGTGTACACTATGCTCAATTGCTGCTGTGAATTGAAGCCAGCTATCAACAAGTTCATACGGGTTTGCCGAACCAACAATGGTGTTGACAACAAGGTTGTTCTTGACCCAATCCCTAGTTACTACTGCATTGCAACAGCCCTTCACCCTCGCCTCCGTCTCACTTGGTTCAAAGATCACTGGCGTGATTTCCCTACTTGGCACCACATGGCTGAACAGGACATTAGAAAGGTGTTCAATTGAGTACCTCAATGCCAACAATGCTCCTGATGAGGTACTGACAGTTGAAAAATCACACCGGAGACCTCCTATAAGTCACTCAAACAGCCTATTTGCTTGTACAATGGCCGTTGATACTATGTTACTTACTGGTAACCACAACCACCAAAGGCAACAGCAGAAGAAGGAGTTGGATTGCTATATTGATGACATACAAGAGGACCTCACAAACGACAGCAAAGCCTATCAGGACCATACTCACGATAGCCTCAAAAGTACCGTACTACGGCCCGTTGGAAACGCTGCGTATGGGTTATCAAGACACCGCGCTACCAACCAGAACTATAGACATAAGCAGTCATCTGCTTACTGAGGCAATGACAATTTCGCAAGCTCATTGGGACACACTCTTCGAAGGCACCACAATGAAGCCGGTCGAGTCAAAGAAGGGTCAAATTGAACGATACGTTACTCTGTTGGGGCTCCACTTTACCATTTTTAACGGCTATCGTGAGCCTTGAAGCGCACAAAAGACTCTACAAGACGCAATTATGATAGCCAGGCACCTCGACATTCGGCACATGTGGATCGACTACATATACATCTTGCAAGACGATAAGTTGGACTGAGAACAAGAGGCTGCTTACATGGCCGTAGTGTATAGTAATGCTTATCTTACGATAGCAGCTGCAGGAGAAGCGCGTTGTAGAGCGGGCATGTTGGCACATCGTCCGTCTGGTTTGGCCGCGTCATTCTTCTCCGAAGCTGAAGATGGTGCATTTGACATGACGATTCGATACATCGGCAGTTTCTCAGATCGTTCACGCGTCTACGAGGTGAGTCGAAGTCCTGATCTGAAGTCACACCTATTGACGGATTTGACAGCATGAGCCCCTTACAGACGTAGATGGGCTTTGCAAGAACGATTGCTGTCCCTTCGTGGATTGCAGTTTGGAGTCGATCAAATAGAATGGCACTGTCGACAAGCCATTGACCGTGAAGATAACGAGCGCGGTATAGATGTTGATCCTTACGACCTCAACAAACTGAGCCATTGCCTGCAACAAGAGCCTTCAGCAGAGGATGCATGTGATGAGTGGTTTTGGTGTATACAAGAATATAGTCATCGTGATCTCACACAGCAGCGAGACAAGCTCCCGGCGTTGGCCGGCATTATCGCTGCGCTCCAAGTAGCTACGGATGTGGAAGGGTTGAGGGTATTGATTGGTGTATATTGCTATGGCGAGGATCGATCGGGACTATATAGTAGGAGGAGATAGCCGTAAACGGGTATGGAAGCAAACCCGAGCTACCCGAACGAGCTGGACAATCAGTGCAGCGGACCGTTAGCAAATACTGCAACGGACCGCTGGCGAACACTGCAACGGGCCGCTGGCGAACAACGGGTGACATCTGTTATGATGGCATGTAGTGTAAGCATTTCTTGAACAGTCTTCTGTGGTACATTGAGGAAGCAGACATAGGACAGCAACGTGCAGTGTTGGATTTTTGGAGAACGCTGTCTTGGTCTTTCACTGCAGTGGTTTCCGGCATCTCATGCTATAGATACGGGCGGCTGGTTCGGGCTGAGGTTGGCGCACGACTGGAGGATTGCGGTGTCACTCCAATGTGCTCTTGGCGAACTAAGAGAAGGATACGCTCGCATTACCGCACCACTGATATACCTCGAGATTGTGACGAACAGCATCGGCTACCCTCGGTTGTGCCGGGCGACTCCAAGGAGCAGGAGAGATTGTTCTCGACACAGACGACCAGCACAGCAGCACCTCCCCATATAAGTACTTTGTCCTGGTGATCAACACTCACTCCGGGACAGACGTTGTCAAAACAACGGCAGAATGCGAAACGTACCTTCGTATTGGACTTGTTACATTTCTCTTAGCCTTACCAATTTCGAATCTGCCTGCACTTCAGACAATTACATTCATGTAGCGGTCCCTTCGGGGATTCTCAGGACAGACAGAAACGCAGGAACAAGACTCTGAAAGGCAACGGGAAACCGGTTGTTACACAAAACCTCCTGGTTCATTATACGCAGCATCTGATCGAAACCCGAACAGCGAAATACTAGCCTCCTACGATACCATAGGTACATTGCGAACTTCCTCCGCTTTCGCCTCATACGCCTTCACAACACTCTCGGCCTTTTCCTGCGCAATCTGCATACCCGCCCCCGCCCCCGCCTTCAGTCCCTCCGCCATCGCAATCGCCACCTGTTTCATTATAACCATCGTATCACCCGCCGCAAACACGCCCCTCACGCTCGTCTCATTGAACATCGGATTCGTAATCTTGATATGCCCGCCCATCGCAGCATCCACCGTCTCAATACCCAACTGATCAATAAGATGCTGTGACCGGTTCACAGTGTCCGGACGATGAACGATAAAGCCTAGCGTCACAGGCTCGCCGGTCTCGAACTCGATGGTCACGCCGTCTTCGTGCGAGGGTCCGTTGTTGATGAGGCGCGTGATGATGCGGGAGTCGACTTTGGCGCCGAAGGCTTTGGATACTTTGAGGCCTTGTTGGACTGGTGGGTCATCTGGGATAGTGCCGTTGCTGAAGATGGTAATTCTGTCGTCGAAAGACTTGGCCACCTGTACGAGATGGGACTGCGAAGGGTGTTTGAACTCGAGGATGCCGATGGGCGTGCCGCGCTGCTCGAAGCCGTCGCATGCTAGGCACTGGTAGATGTGCTCTGGCCAGTTCTCTTTGTAGCCGTGGATTTCCGGCATGATGTCTTTTGAGCCGGTTGCGAGGATTAGCTTTTTCCCGAAGTGCGTCTTGTTATCGCTGTCTCGGACCTCGAAGCCTTCGTAATTGTCTTCTCCGATTTGCTTCTTGGCCGCGTGGGTGATGTTGACGTGCTGGAACCAGACTGTGTCGTAGCGAGACTCGATTTGTTCCCGTGCCGTGCGACGGAAGCTGTATGGGTCCTGGTGGTCTCTGGAAGCGACGGTGTGCATGTGCTTGATGCCTTCGTTACGGTATTCTTGCGAGTCGAAGACCAGTGCTGTTCCTCGAGTGCGTGCAAATACAAGTGCAGCATTCAGCCCCGCAGGACCCGCTCCAATGATCAAGGCGTCGAAAATGTGAGGGCGGAGTGCTGTCATGGCCGTCGATGAGGTGCTTGGTCTCTATTGACCTGGCGGTGAGTTTGAGACGTTACTGGGTATTCAATTTCTTGCGGACGTACCTATGGTAGTCCGGGAAAGTCACAGAGATGCATCTAGATATCCCAACAACGTGGGCACTTTGATCAGCTTAAATGTTTACACCTCAGCTTACATGCGGAGACATTGGCGTAGTATCAGTGCTTGGCAAAATGTATGGACCCCCCTGAATCTGGCTCGCTACTGAAGTCCTCTACATCATACAGAGGCGAAGGCTTCCGAGTGGCTGTTGACTGTCTGGTTGACAATTGTGACAGCTTGATAAACGTCATGCAGGGCATCAACGTTGGTAATAGCCACTCACAAGCTTGTTCGCACGACTATACCACGGTGCAGATGTACTGGTTGCATTACTGTTCCAAGTCCAGGGGGGTTCGTATATTTTGACAATCATTATAAAGTTTGTGTGCACCAACATCTGGAGCCCAATGACCGCTTCGAGCATAATTGAGCAGGTACTCAGCCACCATGGGGCTCCTCCTACAATATCTTCCTTCTGGGCATGTAAGCTTATAAATGACCAGATGATATGTTATCGATCAGTTGTTTGTTGTGGATATGTGAAGTAGTTTTCGGTCTCCAAGCACGCCATGTCAGGGAAGTCTCCGGAAAGTCTCCGCCAACATGCAAAGCTCCGACACACCAATGGAATCCGCGAACAAGAACGTCGCAGCATCTGCATCACCACGTGCAACTGCATCAACGAGTGGAACCGTACCCAATGACTCTTGAGATTATTTCCTGGGTCGAAACCGTCGACCCACAGCCTGTTGGGCAGCACTAGACGCAGTCAGCAACCATCACTTGTTCAAAACTGAGTTCGAACCTACCTGCACGGTGTTCAAGATCTCTCTGTAGCTCATGGATGAAGCTCTCTATGCTCTCGGTCAGGGTGTGGAAACCTCCAAGACCGTGCTTGATAATGCAACAATTCAAACTCCTACTCTTAAGAAAACGATTGCCCTTGTTGCGTAAATTCCTGGGGCGTTCTCGATTTTTGTATCTTTAAGGATGTATGCTGCAGTGCTGTGATTGTGGTGAGTACATCGAAGCGGTAAGTTGAAGGCTGGTCTTCGGCGTGTACAAGGCGGACGAGATCTGCTTTGCGGTTAGAAAGTTATACGATGTGACACGGAGAGCTTAGGTACGGATTGCTTCTTCCCGTAAGATTTTCTCGAGTTGTACACGTAGTAGCGGCTGCTCGACTTGTGCGTGCTTCTGCTGAACTTGCGTGTGCTTCTGCTCGACTTGTACGAGTGGCTGCTCAACTTGCACGGGTGGCTGCTCAACTTACACGGGCGTCTGCTTAAATCGCATGTGCTCATGATCACGACGCCGTATCTTGAAGTCGAGCCAAAAGGACCGGGGCTCCATTCTTGCCCTGTCCTCGGCTACTTTTCTGACTTTGGCTTCTTCCGTGCCTTTGATTTCCTCGCCCTCTTTGACTCCTTCCGTGACTTTGGCGTCCTTGCTGTCTTCGACTCCTTTCGTATCTCTGGCTTCAAGTAGACGTGCAGTACTATCGAGGCTTGTCGCAGATGTGTAGTACTGTCGATCCTTTCGAAAACGTACAGGCGAAGGCTTGGAGCCCGAGATCCTGCGCCCGAAGCGCTTGCTGTAGTATGTGGTAAAAGACATCTTGATATACGAATGTGCTGCTGCAGTAATGATCGATGTGCAGATGTATAGAGAATAGCGAAGTTGTGACTGGCGTTGGCACTAAAATGGCTGATGTGAGGATGGGTCACGATGGAGCATTGGTCGAAACAAGCACCGCATTATGGATTTGGTGCTGTTGCGTCGTCGCGCATCGTATAGTCTTTCTTGCCAACGCTCGGCGGATAAAACCTGCACAGTCTAAGGTTGTTGCTGCTTGCTGGGAGCGGAGACCTCGCACCTGCCCTATACGTTGATGGCAGGTTACGTGCTTTCCCACTGCAGCCTCAACGCCATCCACCGACTCGGCCCTCATCCCATCTCTCTTTACGCTCCGCTCTGAGGTAGGCGATCTTCCGTCCTTCTCTTATACGCCTTACGAAATCGATCACCTCTCGTTCACTAGCGATCGCATCATTACCACCAACGCCCTCGCCATCCAGGAAACTTTCTTCCAGGCCTCGACACAACGCTTCTTGCTCACCGACAGCAGCACTCAAGCGCTGATATAGCGCTGGTGGACTGAACTCTCGCAAAGCTTCATCCTGCTCTGCTTGTTTGGCTCTCCATTGACGTTCTAGGGCTCGAAGAGCAAGCAGGCGTGATTGTGTGCCATCGCGTTGATGCTGTACGTGTGCTTCAAGCTGCTTCAGTGATTCTGCAAGCTGGACGTTCTGAGCGAGAAATGCTTGCAATGGTGCTGTAGATGCCCGAAGGGAACTATGTGCCGTTTCTGGATTGTGAATGATAGCGTGTTGCAGCTCTGGAGTCTGCAATATTTGGTGTAGATCCTTTGTTCTGTCGGTACGTGAGTAACTTGCATGTGTCAAGGCGAAGATCAACGTACGCTTTGTCTTTGACGCATTCAGGCAACCAACCGTCATTGGGAGGTTGGACGGCTAGTTGATATGGATCGGGTTGAGGCTCATTTTGTGAATACGTTAATTGATAGTTGCCATAAGACTGCGACTGGCCAGGCGGTGGTGACGGTAGTGGAGGACCTGAGGGTGTTGCTGTGCCACTTGAATTGCCAGGCTTAGGTGGGGGAGGTGGAGGGGTAGAGGCATCATATTGGTAGAAGCTCTGAGAATGGCGAGGCGATTGGAAAGCCATGTTTGAAGTGATGAAATTAGAAATTATGTGATACTCGTAGACCCATTCAACACGTGAAGCATCACAGTCGTCGTAGGCTGGATCATGCACGTGGTGCTGATGTTCGGCGGGCCGATATTGACTCCGATAACAACTCAATGATTGCGCGAGTCAGCAATGTTGCAATTCGACATCAACTGGCAAAGTGAGGTTGCGCTTCAGGGGCACGTCGTCTTCACAGAGATTGCGTTCGATCCTTAGCGGAGACGTCTACGGTACCGGCCAGGCTGTCTGACATGTTCTCCGCAGCAAGCCTCATCTGTCATGGTCACGGATGTGCCCCTGCCGCTCGCCAGGCGCACTAGCCCTATCAAGATTTCGGCCTCAGGCACATCTCCTTATTTAGCGACGCAAGATTGTGCAACGATACGGAAAGATGAAGCAAACTGCAGGCCATCCACTGGTAGCTGGCTAAAGTCCGATCGAGTTTATGCACACATTGTGGTTGACAGGACGGACTTCTCTCACATGCAGGCTGCGGGAGACTGTCAGCGTGGTGTTCGAACGGTGTTCGGAGACTGTTTCACAGTGGCCCTGCGGCGAACGCGGGAGGCTCAGGCACTGAAGGCATCAGAATCGATGTCAACTGTCGTTCGGAGTGCGCGAGGCGCAGATATCCACTCGAGTCTGGGACTTTTTGCAAGTCTTCGAATCAACAGCAACACCTCACAACCATTTCCCACTCCTCGACTCGCTCTCAGCGTGTGTACCTTGGCCCATCGGCTCATTGGCGGATAGAAAAGTGTTCCTGCAGCGGCGGCGACCTACCCCTGACGCGCGCGGCACGCTCCACTCCACTCCAGCAGCACGACCCACCTTCGGTCAAGACTGGTCAGAACTGATTGATGGGCGCGTGGATAGCGACCAATTCCAGCATTGCAATCCGCACTGAGGCCTCCAAGTGCTCTTCGCCCTGCTCGTGCGGCTCGCTCGGCAGTCACAGTCCCCCTTTACGAGCGCCTCTTCTAGCGGTTACGATTTACAGTGCACACTCGGTCTCTCACTCTAGACCCGCGATTTGTGCAAAGTAATGATCTCCCCCGGGCCATAGAATGGACAATATGCAAGACGCCCAAGCGCATAGCGTGGACGCGCCTTCCTCACAAGTTCAAGCCTCGCCGCCTCGCCAGAAGCAATCGACATTGGCCTCCATTGCCATTCAGTCCTTCGCTGCCTTCCGCTCTCAGACATCGTCACAGCTTGTCCCTATCGCTGTCCAGTCGCCGGTTCGACGCAAGCCTCTACCAGCAGACTCTCCTGTTGCTGCTCGTTTCTCTCAGTCGAACCTACGCGCCAACAGCATCACCAGTAAAGATAATCGTCCTAATTCAGTACTCTCGCCGCCATTGACCGACGAGGGCTTGTTCGTGCCCAGGAACCTTGACAGGTGAGCATCTGGTTTGCTATGCGCCTGCCAATCGTTAACGACAGTCGCAGCAACCCACACGAAACCACCCTTCTGACAGGAACCGCGCCCAAACCATTCGCACCCCACAAGAGCTTCCTCCCTGTTACGACCCTCAACCCATCCGTCTACTCTCCACGGCATGAGAGGTCGATCAGCAACATCCAACCACAGCGACCGACGAAAGCAGGAGATCTGAAGGCCCACGCTCGCTCACCTACTATGCCCAATATGCCTCTATACGCTTCAGAATCACGGCCAGGACCAGACCTCAAGATCAAACTAGACGGTGTTACGGAAGACTTCATGGACGAATACTCTTACGGTGCTGAAGACGACGTACCCCGCGACATTTCACAACAGGGCAAACCCAAGTCCCCGGGTGGCGGGTTCACTTCCTTCTTTGGCTGGAACTCGTCGAGGCCACAGAACGGCGCCGAGTCACCGGCTACCACATTCTCCTTGTCTCCAACAGATTCCCCACGGAATAAACAAGGGAACATGCCTGCCAAGACAAAACCAAATGGTCTGGACATTCCAGCTGCCAACTCGCTATCTTCCTACTTCAACGTACCAGGGACACCACTCCTCTCATCATCGCCTCAAATGAATGCTCACGTCGAGGAGCTCGAGCGCGAATTGCGCGAAGTGAGCTCAGAGCTAGCTGCCTCGATTCAGAGAGAGATGGAATTGGAAGATGAAGTTGAGCGCTGGAAAGCGGAAAGCGCCTCGGTCTCATCACCAGACAACAGGAGAACAAGTGATTACTATTCAGACTCAGGGATTAGCTCGATTCGGTTTCCTATCAGTGACCCTGAGGCTAAGTTGGAAGAAGTAGACACACAACGAAGGAAGGCGGAGCAAGATCGCGCATCTTTGAAGGTGCGCATGGCTGAACGACTACAAGAGGAACTGAGACGTCGCAGGGACTTGGAAGAGCAGGTACAGCAACTCGAAGATCAGGTTAGCGACCAGTCCAGAGTTGGATCAATGGTTGAAGACCCTCGAGTGAAGGAGCTGTCAACGTCATTAGAAGATGCTAAAAGACGTTTGGCTGAAGAGAGACAGGTCAAAGAAAACTTCGAAGATCTGCTGACAGCCTTGCGTGAAGAGCTCGAGAAGCACCGTAACGAAGCCGACAATTTGCGAGAACAAGTGGTTCCTCAGTTACGATCACGACTCGAGGTCCTGGAAGTAGAGGCCGCCGACACCGAGAGGCTCGTGTTCGAATCTACAAGGATGCAGCAAGAGATCCAGCAACTGCGGAATGAGAACCAATCCCTTGTTGCTGCCCGGAAATTGCAGCTGGAAACAACGCAGCCGCCGCAGCCGAACCTTAGTTTCCAGTCTATCGCGGAAGAGGAGAACGATGGTCCGCCCTCTAATCTACGTGTTGGCTTGACACGGTCCAACTCGCTAGCTCGCAGTACTGGATTTAACTCCAAGAGGGGTTCGCTGATGCGGTCAAACTCAGTCAAGACCAGATCAGGTGATGTGTCTCCCGCAGACGTACCAACTGTCAGCAACCCGGTAAAGGAGTTGGAGGAGCAGCGTGATGCGCTCCACAAGGCCCTGAAACACCTCCTACACCGACAAGAGATGCAGCAAAGAGATTTTCAGAGACGTATCAACGAGCTCGAAGCTGAAAGAGATGCTGCTCTTAACCTCACGCCCCGTCGGACCGCATTCCATAGAGAGGTCGGTGATCTTAGACAAGAGGTAGATGCGCTTCGACGTCGCGCAGACGATGCATTAGAGCAGAAGTGGCAGTGCGAGAAAGGACTAGGTGGACTGCGGATGGATCTTGATCGAGCACAACAAGAGACGAGCTCTCTCCGTGAGCTCCTTCGTGAGCACGACATCACCGTTCCCGAAATTCGTCTGGAGAATGAACCTATCTCCTTGGACAAGGCATACAACGAGCTGCAAACGACACAAGCCCTTTCACTCGTACGCATTCAACAGCTGGAGTCAAGCGATGGAGAGTCCTTGGGCGCTGCCGGGGCTGAAGCTGAGAGGACACTCGACCTTTTGAGGCGCAGCATCTCAGATGCTGAGGCAGAGCGTGACTTCGCTATGAGCGAGGCTGAACAGTACCGCAAACAAGCACGGCAGCTGCAGAAGTCGGAGCTTGAACATCTTGACAATGAGCAGAAGCTCAGCACCGAGTTGTTTGCTGCTGCAGGGCGCATGGATGAGCTCTCCAACAGGATCCAACAGCAACTCGAGGCCAATGGTTCATTACGAGCACGCCTGACTGATGCTATCTCTCGTGGGGAGAAAGAGCAACATAAGTCAACAGAGCAGATCATCAAACTAGAGCGGCGTCTGAAGACAGCAGAGGATAAGGTCATGCTTGCTCAGCAGTCGTCTGAGGAGGCTATTGCCAAGCACGAGACGGAAGTCCAAGCTCTCAAGGAGAGCCATAGCAGCCAGTTACGTCGCGTAAAGTCTGGCTTGTTGAGCCCATCAGCCTTCTCGCCTAAGATGCCGTCGTCTCCAGTGTTCTCTCAACGATCACCTCGTCTTGATATGACCACTAGTGGCCCTGCCATGACCATGGCTGAAGCCACCAAGACAGAACTCCTCGAGAAGCGTGTCGAAGAGCTGGAGAAAGCTCTCCGTGACGCTGATCGTGAGATGGAGGAGGTTGTCAGTCGTATGAACATTGCTCAGATCGAGGTTGCTGAGCTCCAGTTTGAAAAGTGAGTCTAACACCCGCTGGTCAATGGCATGAGACTAACAATCACACAGGGATGAGGCCCTTCGTCACACACGGAAACTGCAGGCTGACATCCTCGCCGAGCGCGAGAAGGTCAAAGTACTGATGGCTTCCAACGAATAACTTACTAATCCAAATCACGTTTGCTGGACACGACGTTCTGACCTTACATAATACTAGCCGACTGCATGCACAACACCTGCATATGAGCTTCCAAGCTATCGTCTCGGCCTTTTCTCAGACACTGCATCTACATTTGGCGTCACGACTGTACGCATATTACCCTTCACAACACACACCATTCTGGATTTCTGGACATGTATCAGAAACCTCTATTTTGGCCAGTGCCTTGCTGGCTACTGTTCTATACCCTGTAGCGGTTACAACGCTATTTACCTTTCTCAGTTGGTGGCTGCCCTGCGGACGATCTGCAGGTTTCTTCTTGGATGTCATGGCTTCAAGCCTCTTTGGATATCTTGTGTAGCATTCGTGTACGGATGTTGTACTATAACGGTGTAATGTATCAATGTTGACGCGTGTGTCTCGCGCGTCTTATTGCAGTCGAAGCAATGTCACACTTGTCATACATGTCTAATCTTCTTCTACACGTGGCTGCTTGTGTTCTAACGTGTGATGAGCGAGGCGAAGCGGAAAGAATGCATATGACACGTGCAAAGCAATAGAAGGCAGACCACAACAGTTCAAAGCAGTAAGTCATGGTTTTATAGGCTGCTCGACAGGAGCTTTGGTGAGCTTTCGAGTCTTGAATCACATGACAGTGGCATCAATGAAAGGAAGGTCGAGCCTCCAGAAAAGGGATGGATTCTGGCTAGTAGACCCTGAAACCGCAGCACGTTCTGTAGCGGGTATGCACGATCTATGAACGCGTGCAGTCTGCGCAGAGGAGCTGCGCAGCGGTCGAATGTTTGATTTTTCAACAAGGTAGCCAGAATTCAGACTATCAAGTTCACAATGCGAGCCGGGTCCTGGGTCATTGGCTCGGCCCGTGGGACTGGCTGCATGCCCAATGCTACGCTAAGAACCGACTCCCTGACTTGAGCTCTCGTCGAAACAACCCCCCGTCCGCCTTCCCCTCTCGCCAGCTGTTCGCTGTGATTTGCCTCCCGGGGGTTCGTTCAACGCTCTGTGCAGCCTGAAAGAAAGTGCGCAGTATTGTTCCACCGCCCGCTCGCTCTCTCCCCACGGCCACTGGGCACTCTCCTACACCCCTCTCCTCCGAAAACCTTACGAACCACACCGCCCACGGCACACTTCGATCCACAGCACATTGAGGGGGCTCTTTTAGGCCATCTCAGCTCCACACTCGCTCCACGATGAACAATCAGCAGCAGGGCAACCGCCTGCAGCTCAACTTTGGCTTTGGTGGTGGGGGTGACCGCAACAACCAGTATGCCCAAGAGCAAGGCCGTGCGTTTCCCACTACACCGTCGACATTCCCGCAGCCTGTGTACCCGAACCAGGCTGGTCAACAAGAAGTCTGGGGTGCGCAGCAGCAAATGGGTGGCAATGGCTATGGAGGCTACTTCCAGAACCCTTACCAGCAGGCTCAGTACCAGGGGCAGCAGGGAAACCTTCAGGCCCCAGGTTCAGCTCGCTTCGACCAGAGCCCCAATGGACTAGCCCAGCAGCTTTCCCAGCAGCACCTCGGAGGTGGCAGCAACCGCTCTGGAAGCCCATACGGCCGCCAGCCATCGCCGAACCAACAGCGACCTCGCACTGCTGATAACAGGGGATTTGGATACGGTGGCTATGGAGGCGGCTCTGCACCTCGGCAGCCGTCACAATCATTGTACGATGAGGAGGCACCGGCCAGAAACCCTGAGAAGTACTCAAGCAACGTCGCCCAGCAGGCGACTATGTCAAAGGGTCTGATCAACACCTTCTTCAAGGACAGCGTTCAGCGAGCACGCGACCGAAACCAGAGGTACGAAGGCATGTCGAGGTCGCACCACACGTCACTGACACAAGAATAGAGCATTGGAACTCGAGTCCATTATGAAGGAACCCTCGATCTCCGACAACCGCAAAGCCCAGAAGGAAAACAGCATGCGCAACGCCGAGATCCAATACCTGCGGTTCCTGCGAACAAAGGAGAAGCCAGAGAACTTCTCGACATTGAAGGTTATTGGCAAGGGTGCCTTCGGAGAGGTCAAGCTTGTTCAGCGCAAGAATGACGGCAAGATCTATGCGCTCAAATCACTGGTCAAGCAGGAAATGGTACGAATGAGACCCCCCCATGCAGAATCACAAGAACAGAACACTGACACTGTACAGTTTAAGAAAGATCAATTGGCTCACGTACGATCCGAACGTGACATCCTCGCCGAGTCGGATAGCCCCTGGGTTGTCAAGCTGCACACCACGTTCCAGGACAACACCTTCCTATACATGCTTATGGAGTTTTTGCCCGGTGGTGATCTGATGACTATGCTCATCAAGTACGAGATCTTCACAGAGGACATCACAAGATTTTACATGGCCGAGATCGTCCTCGCCATAGAAGCTGTGCACAAGTTGGGTTTCATTCATCGGTAGGTCCTACTGTCCTGAAAGAGCTTTGGACGCATTTGCTAACACCACCTAGTGACATCAAACCTGACAACATTTTGCTGGATCGCGGCGGTCACATCAAGCTGACTGACTTCGGTCTGTCGACAGGTTTCCACAAGGAGCACGATGCCGGCTACTACAAGAAGTTGCTTGCTGGCGGCGCACACAAATCGAATCGGGATAACCGAAACTCGATGAACATGGATCAGATCCAACTGACTGTCAGCAACCGTACACAAATCAACACATGGAGGAAGTCTCGTCGCCAGCTGGCCTACTCCACCGTCGGTACACCCGACTACATTGCGCCAGAGATCTTCAGCGGCCAAGGATACGACTTTGGCTGCGATTGGTGGTCTGTTGGTACCATCATGTTCGAATGTCTCATCGGCTGGCCACCTTTCTGCGCAGAGGAGCCCCATGACACTTATCGCAAGATCGTGGATTGGCCACGCAACTTGCACTTTCCCCCAGACCAGCAGCTCGGTGCAGAGGCGGAGGACTTTGTGAGGCGGTGAGTCTCCCTTGCGTTTTCATCATTGACTCGTTACTAACGGACCTTTCTTAGCCTGATCTGCGACGCCGACCACCGTCTAGGCCGCATCGGCGGTGCCAGCGAGATTAAGCAGCATCCGTTCTTCCGCGGCGTCTCGTGGGATGGTCTGCGACGCATCCGTGCACCGTTCGAACCCAAGCTGCAGTCAAATGTTGATACGCAATACTTCCCTATTGACGAGATTGACCAGAACGACAACAGCGCTGCTTACAGGGCGCAAGCCGCGCAGTCCGGAGAGGACGAATACGCCACCAGCTTGCCCTTCATCGGCTACACATACAAGCGTTTCGATGCTTTCCGAGGTGCATAGAGTGCTCGTCGACTGGTTGCGACGATACACTGCACAATTGCATATCGTTTTTGCAGGCTTTGACATCGTATACAAGCATCGCCTAGGCGTTGGGCCTCGTTTCTCTTGGTCTCATATCTTACGTTGTCGTTCTGCACATTATTCTGTGGTCATTGGGAGTATCGAGGGCCCGCCGGACTGGGATCATGTGGGCGCCACTCTGCGTCACAGCTAAGGCGTAAGCTGAAGTGTTCGGGTTCGTCCTTTAAGTGTCTGGTGATAGCACTTCGGTCACGGGCACATCTGGGGGGAGACATCAGACTAACTATTGGGATATGGAGGAGTTGGAGAGAATCAAACAACGTGAAACTGCACTTTGTGCTCATTGCAGTGTCTGTGACATTTCGTATGCCCCTATGTCCATCTATGCGAATGGCATGCTTTCTCGTAATAACCATTTGCGAATGCAAATGTTTGTCCCAGTCACCAATAACTCCATGCTCTCAGGACTCGGACTCCCGAGTGGTCGTATCCGTTCTTCGCTTTCAATTAGCTCCCCTCGATCCAGATGCTCTCGCTACCAAGTTGTCACACAGTAAGACCGTTTACCGGATTCATCGCGCCTCAAACTGTACCATACTGCACAAACGTTAGCACTCGTCCACTCAAACACCCTCTCCCCTGCCATATAGCTCTTTCACACGTCTGGCTTCCTCCAAAGCGCCCTTCCAGTCGCACTTCTCTCTGTCCCTCTTCCACTCCTCCGCCTCACACTCCATCGCACCCTCCACCCCTCCACCCAAAAGCAAAAGCAGAAGCAAAAGAACTCACCGGTTCGTCCTCTGCTTGTACAACACGCGGTGGCCACACTGTCTGCAACGAATGGGCTCGCCGCGTTTCAAGGGAACGTCCTGGTCGCAGTCGCCGCACTTGTAGTGCACGGTGCGCGCGTTGATGTCGACTTGCTGCTGCGCTTCCGAGGTGTTGGCGCCGCTGTAGCCGCCGTACTGTTGTGTGGACATTTTGCGGGATGTGTGCTGGGAGCGATCGCAGAGGGGGTGGGAGAGGTGGGCGATGGGCGTGAGGTATATGTGCGACGGTGTGGTGTGTTCGGTGTGGATGTCAAGGTCGAGAAATTGTTCAAGGCGGGAAGGCAGACTGGCGGCGCGAGTGCACGTGCCTTATCGATAATGGACTTGAGGCGCGAGTGCGGGAGCGCTTTCACATGGCGCTTATGTCAGGTAGGGCTGGCTAAGGGTCTTGGCCTATTGATGCTCAGATTGTGCGGAATGTGTTAAGCGCAAAGCTCGTGGTTTGACTCTTCCTGAGCTCCTTTGCGTGTTACCTCTTACCTGACTTTGAGCGCACGTCATTTCGGTATCCAACTGGAAGGCGCCCTGACATGCCTTGACCTTTCGGCAAGCTGTCAGTCTTAGATCGCATTCGCAACCCCGAAACCTCGACCTCGCGTACCAGTTCATGACGTGCCTCCCTCGTACCTTCACCCTTGCCGCGCGGGCAAACAGACCACAATGTTTTCCAACGCGCTGAAGTCGTTCCAATCGAACATCTCGGGCAACTACACCCTCAGCGCCCAGCCCACGTCTTACTCCGGACCATGGAAGATATACGATGCGAAGAAGAAGTCGACAGGCAAGGCGGCCTCCGTATTTGTCTTCGAGAAGAAGTCGTTGGAGCCTTCTGGCGGTGCAAGCCTCGGTGGTCGCTCAGGCGCATCGCAGCTGAAGCGCGCACACGAGGAGGTAGTGGAGAGACTGAAGAAGGAAGCTAGCTCGCTGGCACGGCTGCGACACCCCAGCGTTCTGGAGCTGGCCGAGCCAGTAGAAGAGACTCGCGGTGGAGGCCTGATGTTTGCCACGGAGCCTGTGACAGCATCCCTTGCTGGCTTGCTGCAAGAGAAGGACGAGCAAGAGAAGGCTGGAGGTGTGGGCGGTCGTCGAAGCCGCTATGTCATCGAAGAGTGTGATGGACAGAAGCGCAGGCGAGAGCTGGAAATCGACGAGCTGGAGATACAGAAGGGATTGCTGCAGATTAGCAAAGGCCTGGAGTTCTTGCACGAGAGCGCTGGGTTGGTTCACGCCAACCTCACGCCGGAGGCTATCTTCATCAATGCTAAAGTAGGCAATACCAATTCGTCTCTTCATGTACTTTTGCTGATGGACGTGACAGTCAGATTGGAAGATCTCAGGTCTGGGGTTCTCCACTCCTCCAGAGAACTCAACGAAGCCGACCTCCGTGACGCCCATATCCCTCTCCGAAGTCTTGAACTACGATGCTCGACTACCTAGATACGTTCAGCTCAACATCGACTACAGTTCACCAGACTTCGTTATGGACGGCAATGTGACGCCAGCTGCAGACATGTTCAGTCTCGGTCTCTTGATCATTGCACTCTACAACTCACCGCGTCGGAGTCCACTCGAGTTCAACGGAAGCACATCTTCCTACAAGCGAGCATTCTCGTCGTCTTCATCGGTACCGCACAAGAACAACAACTTCATGAGTTCGCAACCACTACCGCGAGACGTCATAAACGGAGTGCTAGATCGACTCATCACACGGCGACCGGCACAGCGCTTAGACGCAAAGGAGTTCCAGCAAGCACAATACTTTGACAACATTCTTGTCTCGACAATCCGGTTCCTCGACTCTCTACCAGCGAAGACACCGAATGAGAAGTCGCAGTTCATGCGTGGGCTGCCACGAATACTCAATCAGTTTCCAAAATCCGTTTTGGAGAAAAAGATACTCCCAGCATTACTTGAGGAGATGAAAGATCGCGAGCTGTTAACTTTGATTTTGCAAAATGTCTTCAAGATCATTACCGTGCTACCATTAGGCAAGCGGGCGTTTACCGAGAAAGTCATACCAAAGCTGCGTGCAACGTTCTTGAGTGGCGCTGCTGCTACTGCACCAAACACCAAGGGTGTGGCCCAAGAGCGTGACAGCCTGAAGGAGGCCGGTCTAATGGTTTTGCTAGAAAACATTCAAGTCGCAGCAGACAACACAGGTGGAAAGGAGTTCAAGGATGACATCTTGCCCGTCATAAATTACGCCTTAGAGTCGCCGACGCACTCGTTGGTCGATGCAGCGCTGCGTACGCTGCCTGTCGTCCTTCCGATCCTCGACTTCTCCACGACCAAGAACGAGCTCTTCCCTGTTATCGCGACAATCTTTGCGAAGACCAGCAGTATGGGTATCAAGATCCGTGGGCTGGAGGCATTGAAGACCCTGTGCGGTGGTGGTGGTAACGATGACCAGAATGAGTACCCAGGCGATGGTCTGACGGGTATGGTGGAGGCTCCGAAAGCGAAAAGCTCCAGTGTTTCGATCTTGGACAAGTACACGATACAGGAGAAGGTTGTGCCGCTGCTTAGGGGCATCAAGACTAAGGAGCCTGCTGTTATGGTATGTTTTCCCTTGCCAGAGATGACCGACCCTCTTTGCTAACAGTGAAAATCAGATGGCTGCCCACGACGTCTTCAAAGCTATAGCACCACAAGTCGACAGTGACTTCCTGGCTATGGACGTCCTTCCGATCTTGTGGCAGTTCAGCTTGGGGCCGCTGCTCAACCTTCCGCAATTCCAAGCTTACATGACATTGATTAAGTCTACTTCAGCACGCGTTGAGCAAGAGCAGACACGGAAGCTACAGGAGCTCGGTGCAAACAGCACAACTGCGACCTCGCGGAATGAGTTCATGAGCTTCGGTGGCCCACCCGCATCGAACGGTTACGACTCGACGAACGGCGGTGATGACACAAATTTCGAGGCATTGGTACGGGGTGGCAACCAAGGCACAACCGGAGGGTCAGACATGCTTGGAGGCGATCCATGGGCCAATGCTTCCGCAAGTGTCTCAGCATCGTCCTCCACCACCCTACCCTCACGACCTGCCAATCGGGCCAACAATGTCTCGCCTGCCCCAGCAACCTTCTCATGGTCCACACCACCTGTTTCTCCACCGCCACCAACGACCTTGTCTGCACCTCAAGGTAATAGCAGAGCCATCACGCCCGACAACACCTTCTCCTCCCTCAATTCTTCCTTCCCAGCCATGAACCCCACCAACCCAGGTATTGGCAGCCCCACTTTCTCCCAACAACAGAGTAGGTCTGCGATGGGTATGAACAGCATGATGTCCCAACCAACAACGACACCTTCATACACAGCACCTAGTTCCGGTATCGACTGGAGCAAAGCAAACACCTCTTCCACATCAGTATGGGGCAACACGTCCACGAACAACGCTATGTCAAGCGGCCTCTCAAACTTCTCAGCCATAACCCCCTCGCAACCCCAACCTCAACGCCAGAACGACACCGCAAGTCCCTACTCGGCCTTTAGCATCGCGCCGCCACCCTCGAAGCCAGCGACTTCTGGGACATTTAGCATAGCACCGCCGCCGAGCCTGAGTGCAAGCAATAGGAGCGTGAGTGCAACTGGTGGGTTGAGCATGAATAGTATGGGTGGTATGAAGAGTGGGACTATGAATAGTATGGCAGCGCTGAGGGCACAGACGCAGAGTCAGCAGGGTCAGCGACAGCAGAATCAGACACAGACGAATTGGGGAATTGGGGGGGATAGCTTGATATGAGATGCCTTTTCAGCATGGATCAGAGATGCAAAAGAATCAAGCAGCTTGTGACACAATTCACATTGACGTCCATGAGACTTTATTCGATTATAGCGCACGTGCTCATGTGGAGCTGTAATTGTTCCTTGCTTTTTACAATCACGCAATATCGACTTTGAAGTCAGTGGCGTTGCGGTCCTCCGACTTCGTGATGTAAGTTGTAGTGTTGTTGTGCGAGGCCACCAACTCCATCACAAGACTCGTCAGCGCATCACATTGACCTTATCCGCATCCATACGATATCACTTGCGCTACTGATCGGCATAGCAGATCTCCAACGCAGCCAGTCAACCGCGTTAAATGTCCTGTCAGATCAGTGCAGCCTTCCATCGGGATATCCGAGATCATGCCCAAGATCAGGAGACGAAGGCTCAAAAAGAAGCAAAAGAGGATGCGCTTACACCGCATTGGCAAAACCTTGGTGTCGCAATCGTAGGGCGGGATTGCGTGAGAGCGGCCAAGAAGGAACAGCCGAGCGCGGCCCACTTTCTTGGCTCTGATGCTTGCGTGCGGCTTGGTGCGCTTGGTGCGCAATGTGGCGCGCAACGTCATGGTGCTCTCAACCACGCTTTCTGGTTGAGTTATGCGCCGTGAGCGGGTGGCAATCTGGAACTAAGGGGGGTGCCTGGAATCGCTGGGTTACGACGCAACGGAGGCCAGGCGGGCTCCACGATTGCGATGTTGATGTGGGTCGAGGTGACGATACGGCAAAACTCCACATCAAGCTGTGAACTTATTTGCCCAAGGTAGACGGCAACACGCTTTATGCGGCATGTCTATCCTAAAGCGCGCTGGCCAGTCAGATACTTCTAGTCTACGTGACGCCAGTCAGCCGTAAGGCCTGGGAAAGGCTGGGATTACTGCCGTACGAAGCGGCACCAGCGCGTCAGCCGAGATTTGAGAGGCCAACGAAAATTTGAACAATCAATCCAGAGTTCGAATCATGCGCGTACTTGAGCGGGCTTTTGAATCCCTTGTCGAGTCGTGGGGTAATTGTGCGGACGGAACGTTTGCTGTGTAACGTCTGATAGGCCGTTTTCATAACAAGCATCTTTAAACAGAGGTCGATATCCACCAAACCTGCACAATTTCCAGGGTTCCGCCTTCCGGCCACAACGACTTTCACCCCGCAGGGTTCTTCTAACGGCACTAGTGTCGTTTTGCTCGCGCCTCAGCATCATCTCTAGCCACCATCTCTCGAACCGCGTGCCCCACCCTGTATTTAACTATCCCAGCTCTTACGCTCTTTGTCTATCGTTCACCAACAACCGTTCGCCGTCTCCAGATTGCGATCTTCCACGCAGCTTGAGACCGTCTCACCTGCGTCACCCTCCACACACCTTGCACCGTTAATCAACAGCAAGTGGTTAATGCTGCCGGAAACGAATATTCGCCGTCGTTTTAGTTATACTCCCTACAAGAGGACTCTCCGCTGTTTAAAATGGCGTTAGGACTGTTCAGCAAGGCCAAAACGGCCGACAGCAATTCTTCCACCGACGAGAAGTTCCACTCTAAGGATGTCAACTATGATCCCGCAAATATCGGCGCGGGTACCGACAGGCTCGCTGACCCTGGAGCGAAGCGGGATCCTGAGATGGGTGTGGACAGCGACAGCGAGAGAAGCATTATTGGCAAACAGATGGCGATGGAAGCTGAGAATGCTATCAAGTACCGCACTTGCAGCTGGCAGAAGGCATGTCCTTCTTAGCAGGAGTCTCCTGCGCACTGCTAACTAATTGACTAGACTGCAGCTCTGCTCTTCTCTGAGTATATCTGTTTGGCCATTATGTCCTTCCCATGGTCGTACTCGATCCTCGGCCTTGTCCCCGGTATCATCTTGACCGTTGTCGTTGCTGCCTTAGTTCTATACACATCTCTAACTACTTGGTGGGTCTCAATGTTTTTGCGCAATAGACCATTTGTCACTAATTGGATCCAGGCACTTCTGCATGCGCCACCCCGAGATTCGCGATGTATGTGACCTGGGCCAAATGATCTTCTGGAACCAGAAATGGGCATTCTACTTTACCGCGGTCATGTTCATCCTGAACAACACATTCATCATGGGTCTGCACTGTCTCGTTGGCGCCAAGTGGTGGAACACTATTACCGGCCACGAGCTTTGCACTATCGGCTTTTCTGCAATCACCGCGATTATCTCGTTCGTCGCTTCCCTCCCAAGGACATTCTCTACCCTGGCTAAGATCGCAACCTTCTCCGCTCTGTTCACCTTTATCTCCGTCCTCTTGGCTGCCATCTTCTCTGGAATCGGACAAAAGCCTGCGGGTTACCCCAGCGAAGGCGAGCTCGAAGTCTACACTGTTGCGCCCTCTGGCACTACCTTTGTTGCTGGCATGAACGCATTCATGAACATCAGTTACACCTTCATCGGGCAGATCACACTCCCAAGTTTTATTGCGGAGATGAAGAACCCCAAAGATTTCCCCAAGGCCCTTTGGTGCGTCACAATCGCCGAAGTCATAGTCTTCAGCTGCGTTGGTGGCGTTGTGTACGCCTACACCGGTACACAATACATGACAGCGCCTGCATTCGGTTCGATAGCGAATGAGGTGCACAAGAAGGTCGCATTCACTTTCATGGTACCGACCATCATCTTTCTGGGTGTTTTGTACGCCTCGGTGTCTGCACGCTTCATCTTCTTCCGCATGTTCCAAGGCACTCCCCACATGGGTAATCATACTGTCCTTGGTTGGGCCTCGTGGGCAGGTATCCTCGCCGTTCTCTGGGTTCTAGCGTTCATCATCGCAGAAGTCATTCCTTTCTTCTCCGATCTGCTCTCACTGATGAGCTCGCTGTTCGATTCGTTCTTTGGTTTCATCTTCTGGGGAGTGGCCTATTTCCGTATGAGAAAGGAAACCTACGGCCCTAGGTTCTGGGCCGTACGTGGAATTCGAGGATGGGTAGGGTTTATTTTCAACATCATTCTTTGTGGTATTGGGGTGTTGTTCTTGAGCGCGGGTACCTACGCTACCGTCCAGTCCATCATTGACGGTTATGAGCAGGCGTCTTTTGGGGGACCGTTCAGTTGCGCAGACAACGGACTCTAAAGGAGGCGTCAGTGAAACGGTTTCTTGGTTTTCTCATTCTGGGACACGGTCCTTACGATCTTCGATAGATGTTTAATGATTGGAAAGACACGACGTATTTAGGTACAAGATTGGACATTACGGACAGAAAAGCAAGTGTGACATAACGAATGGAGAATGGACAACAATGGTTCGGCAATACAATCGCAAATCAAACATAACCATCGTCCCATACAAACCACGTGGTGACCGTCATTGTACCAGAAGGTTCCTTCTTTCGGCCTCTCCGGCAAAGCTTGAAGCTACAAAGGGTATGACGTCTCGCGTAAGGCACATGCTAGACAAGCTGTCAACATCCCCACCAACCTTCCCCAACTTTCATGCCCTCACATTCTGAGACCTTAACGACTTTCTGCCCCAGCGCTTCTTCAACTTCCGCCATCATGTTCGACAACATTGACTTCACTCAACCCACCTTGTGGGGTAAGTCTCCGCCCTCGGTACAGCTACGTCTCCGGTTTATTAACAGTAACCAGTCTCAGCTGCTAGCATTGCGTTCAACCCCACGTTTTGGAAGTAAGTTGAGACATCGAACCGCTCTGATAGCCGTGCTCAAGCTGACATGTGAACCAGTATTGCTGCGCAATCAGGTACGCCCCCACCAACCACGGTCGTGTCCCATTCGCAACTCCCGCTTGTGCCTGTTCAAGGATTTGAAGAGCAGATGCCTGACAGTACACAGAGTACCACAACAAGGTCATCACCAAGCTCTTCGGCGGCAACGGTCGATACGGCTGCTACGCGCTCGCCGTCACCATCTTTTCGCTCGGTATCTTCAGGGACTACCTGTACGTTTCCCATCCCGCCCAGTCTCGCCAGCACTCTCCATCGAAAGAACGATGCTGACATAATGCCTTCCCAGCTACAACGAAGCCCTTGCCGACCAACCCACATCGCCCCTCCTCCAGAACCCACTCGTCAAATACTCCGCCATCCCCCTCTTCCTCACCGGCAACACCCTCGTCCTGACCTCGATGTGGGCGCTCGGCGTCACGGGTACCTATCTGGGCGACTACTTCGGCATCCTGATGGACGCCCCGGTCACCTCGTTCCCGTTCAACGTATCCGACGCACCGATGTACCACGGTTCGACGCTCAGCTTCCTTGCGACTGCGCTGTGGTACGGAAAGCCTGCTGGCCTGTTCTTGACTGGTATTGTTGCTGTCGCGTACAGCATTGCGAGGCAGTTCGAGGACCCCTTCACAGGCATGATCTACAAGAAGAGGGATGAGAAGAGGGCTAAGGGCAAGAAGGGCTTGTAAGCTCTCTGTTCCTATATTGTCTTTGGCGATGTGACTGGCAGAGATGCTGGACTCACTCTCAAAGGCAAAGGACACAACAGACTACACATGGGTCCACACAGCTCCGTTTGGAGATGCACCACGAGGTGACACAAGATGATGAAGTGGAGTTCAACACGGCAGCTCAGCACAGCAGCGGTGTTTGATGGTGATTTTGTCGAGGCTCAACCGTCGGCAGTAAAAGTAGATACAGCATTGAGAGTACATATTGACACATTTACGACAGCCACAAGCCCAAAGCGACAACTCCCTAAGCGACACTACTCTCTTTTGTACATCTAAGGTAAGACATCTTGAGTGATTCCCACGATTTCATCCGTATGTCATATCTACGCTTCTGTCTTGACTCTCGTTTTTAAGCTTTTTTTGAAAGCGTTACTAAGCACGGAGCTTTTGAAAGCGTTACTAAAAGCGTTACTAAGCACGGAGCTGTCATGATGAGTGACTGTGTCATGACTTTTGGGGCTTTGCAGGCTTCACTTGCGCATAGGACGTTTCTACTGTACTGCGATAATTGCGATAATCTCGATACTTCAATGAGTCACATCAAGGCAACCACGAGAGACAGTTTTTGGTTGAAGTGGATTGATTATAGATTCTTTTGCATTAACAAGAATCGCTCTGGCGCCAACGTGATCATGCTGCGACCTCAGCCAGTCTCGGCAGTGACAACAAGTGCATCCGCCAATGACACGCCAAGACACGCAGCGATGATGCCCCAAGCATGAAACAAAAGGTAACAAGATCGACTCTTCAGCAGTGCTGAGCTATTTGTACAACTCTAGCCTTCATGCCCATAGCCTCGCGAGCCTGGGTAGTCTACTCCTCGGCCTCGAGAGGAGCCTCCTCATCGTACTCCTCCTCAGCATCAGAGACGGAAGCCTCCTGGTACTGCTGGTACTCGGAAACCAAGTCGTTCATGTTGGACTCAGCTTCAGTGAACTCCATCTCGTCCATACCCTCACCAGTGTACCAATGCAAGAAAGCCTTGCGCCTGAACATGGCAGTAAACTGGTCACCGACACGCTTGAAGAGCTCCTGGATGGAGGTCGAGTTACCGACGAAGGTGGAGGACATCTTGAGGCCGCGGGGAGGAACGGAGCAGAGAGCAGTCTGGACGTTGTTGGGAATCCACTCAACGAAGTAGGAGGAGTTCTTGTTCTGGACGTTGCGCATCTGGTCCTCGACCTCCTTCATGGAGACCTTACCGCGGAAGTAGGCAGAGCAGGTCAGGTAGCGACCGTTGCGGAAGTCAGAGGCAGCCATCATGTTCTTGGGGTCGAACATCTGCTGGGTGAGCTCAGGAACGGTGACGGCGCGGAAGGAGTGGGCGCCACGGCTGGTCAAGGGGGCGAAACCGACCATGAAGAAGTGAAGACGGGGGAAGGGAACCATGTTGACGGCCAACTTCCTCAAGTCAGAGTTCAGCTGACCAGGGAAACGCAGGCAGGTGGTGACACCAGACATGACGGCGGAGACGAGGTGGTTCAGGTCACCGTAGGAGGGGTTGTTGAGCTTGAGAGTCCTCATGCAGATGTCGTACAGGGCCTCATTGTCAATACAGAAGGTCTCGTCAGAGTTCTCGACAAGCTGGTGGATGGAGAGAGTGGCGTTGTAGGGCTCGACAACGGTGTCGGAGACCTTAGGGGAAGGCACGACGGAGAATGTAGCCATCATGCGGTCAGGGAACTCCTCACGGATCTTGGAGATCAGGAGGGTACCCATACCGGCACCAGTACCACCACCAAGGGAGTGGGTGATCTGGAAACCCTGGAGGCAGTCGCAGCCCTCGGCCTCGCGACGGACGACGTCGAGAACCTGGTCGACCAGCTCGGCACCCTCAGTGTAGTGGCCCTTCGCCCAGTTGTTACCAGCACCAGACTGGCCGAAGACGAAGTTGTCGGGACGGAACAGCTGACCGAAGGGGCCAGCGCGGACAGCGTCCATTGTACCGGGCTCCAAATCGACGAGGACGGCACGGGGAACGAACTTGTTGCCAGAGGCCTACGGTAGGTCAGCACTCGCAGTCCGTCGTAGGAAAGCATGTCATTTCTAGTACCTCGTTGAAGTAAACGTTCATGCGCTCGAGCTGAAGGTCCGAGGTGCCATTGTAGACGCCGGAGCCGTCGAGGCCATGCTCGCCGGAGATGGTCTGCCAGAAGGCGGCACCGATTTGGTTACCCTGTCAACTGTGAGCTGCTGTCAACAAGAGAAGATTGTAGTCGTGTACTTACGCACTGACCGGTCTGGAGGTGAACCTGTTGCGCAAAGAGCAAACGTTAGCTGGTATTTCATCCAATGTTATGCTGCCTGCAGGAGAACGCGGGGTTTTGTTGACTCTCAGGAGGCGCGCGATATTCGCGACTTGAGGAGTGGAGACGTACAATCTCACGCATGTTGGCGATTGGGGTGGGTAATGGGAGCTACTGAAGCTGAGGATGCGAGAAGCTGGGTAGAGGCTGGCGGTGATGCGGGTGGAGAGCGAGGAGGGAGCAGAAGAGCGGTCAATCCTAGAAGTTGTTGTCGGTTAGCCTTAGCGCCGGTCTGTGCACTAGCGTGTTTACAGCGCGAAGGCAACCGCAAAATAGCACCACAAACACAGTGAGAGAGGGGAAAGAGGGGTAAAAACTTGGAATTTTGTATTTGAATTATACTGTTGCATCCAAGCTCTCCTGGACTGTATCGTATAGTCGTATAGATCACAGCAGCGATATTGGAGGCGCGCTTCGCTAGATTTGGCCATAGCTCAGGAGTTCCTTCCTCCTCAGCAGCTCCGTAGTAGCTTCCTCCCAAACCTCCCAAACACAGCTCTGAGCAGCACCACACCGCGGCGACGTGACAGTCTGTTTATCTAAGCATAAAAGCACTGATTGCGCATGCGTTGCTAAGATGTCTTCTTTGTCGTCTCATTCGCAGAAGCCCTCCCCTTCACGACCTCAGGCATGGTGAACCAGTTTGGCCAGTATAGCTCATACTCGTCATGCCTGTAGTTAAGACAATGTCTTAGCCAGATGCCCCAGACAATGTAGAAGTATGCTCCTGTCCCTGTCATCAGGTGCCTGCAATTGTCAGTCTTGGTAGACTTTGGAGTCTGTCAGAGCATGCTTACCACCAACCATGGCCTTCCAGCAAGAAACCCCAAGGCATGCCGATCTCACGTCGCCACTTGATCAGTTTTGAGCAGTGTACATTGTCAAGGTGCCAGACAGCGAACCCTCCCAAGAATATGCTCAGGCCAGAGGCGATCATCTTCCACATTGTACGCAGAATCTCTTGGTCCCGCAGGTCTTCGCGCTTCCGAACAGCCTCTATAGCTCGATCAGGCCGTGGGTTCAGTGCTATTCTCTCATCAGACTTGAAGCGTGGCCGGATGGCGACCTCCATCATGTACATGGCGCGGAACAAGACGATGGCTGTCAGCAGTGCATATACATTCTGATGGAATGCCGGGTCCTGAATATGGTGATAGTACAGCGTGACGAACAGAGCTAGCGACACTAGGCCTATCGCAAGGAACGTGGAGTATCTCATGGATTTGCCGTATGAGAAGGTTGCGAAGCACATCAGGCAGGTCGTATATATCATCGAAAGTTCGTCTACGAGCTGCATGGGATCTGGGGCGTGTCAGATGAGAATGAGGACGAAGACTCGACGAGGCATTCAGTGCTTACACTTCAGCGTCGCGTGGAAAAGGAAGCTTCCCGTCCCAACAAGGACGTAGCCTATGAAGGCAACTAAGAAGACAGTATCATGACCATGCTTTAGACAGTTCTGTATGCCTTTGCTGGCAAGGTACATGAACAGCAGATTGGTGAGCGTGTTGATGATCTCTGCAGCGTATGTCGTGACAACATAATTCTGCACAACTGTTAGTAAAGTTCAATCATTACACATCGTCTCACTGACCTCTTCACACCAGTCCAACGTTGATGTCACAGGGCTCCAGTAACCGTCCTGCTCCGGAGGGTACGCAAGGCTTGGGAGCCAAGAAAATAGCGCGGCCATGTTGTAGCAGTATGATAATCGCAGAGATAGTCTTCGGTACAATGTATGAGGCTTATCAGCCCTAATAATCTTGGTTCTAGGGCCGGACGTCCCGGATGTCGAATTGCTGAGCCTGCCGTTTGCGAGAGGTTACCATGCTTAATCGATAGGCTAGTATCGAGGCAGCGTGACAGATAACGGACGGCAGTTGATTCGAGCAAGTGAAGAAAAGGCAACAGTTGCAAGGTCTCTTTTTGACTTGAGGAACACTTGTCGAAATGACACTTGCGACCGCGAGTTTGTGAAGCGTAGGACATCTGTTGTTTGTTGTGTCGGAGGCTAGCGGTGTCCTGCCAATCAGAGAAAGACAGGGATGTTGATCCGAAAGGCTTGACCCTTGCACGGGCGTTGCCTCCAATGCGCCCACTCACCATCGCCAACTCCCATATCAAGGAACCAAGTCAAGATGTCGGGACAAAATGAAGCATTACAGAAGGTGTGTTTATGCCAAGAACACTTGTCATAGCGGGCGATAGCTGATGAATGCAGATGCTGCAGGAGATCAGCCAGAAACAGGCCTTCGCCGAGCAGCAACTTCTGATTGTCCGCCAGCAAAAGGCGGCGCGTACACGAGAGGGCCGTATGCTGCAGTTGACATCGGCTGAGGTCTCTTCATTGCCTGCTGAGACAAGAGTATATGAAGGTGTTGGAAAGATGTAAGTTCAAATCAGTATCATGAACGCTGCACAACCCCACTTGAAATTTTCAAGAATGCATTGCTAATTGCTTCAGGTTCGTTTGCACACCAATTCCGGACGTGCAGAAACGCCTTGAGGTTGAAGAGAAGGCAAATATGGCAGAGATGACGAATCTAAACAAGAAGGAGGACTACCTGGAGATGACCTACAAGAACAGCAAGAGCGCTATCGAGGAGGCGCTCAAGAGGCAGGGCTGAAGTAGAGCTATCGATTTGGGAGAGTGGGCATGCGATGTATAGCCCAGTACTTCTACAGTGATCTGAGTAAATGCTTGTCATCAATACGGGCAACATATCAGCGAAAGCATCGACGCAAGCCAGCTCGGCGGGGACAGATGACGGAGCGCACGACTCCGCAAATAGCAGAACCTCGGTCAGGTATTGCAGAACCAAGTACGACAGACTTATCAAGCGAAGCCAGACGATCTCCAGTCCACACTACTCAGAACTACGAATCTTAAAGTCAAAGGCGTAAGAATCTACGAGACACAAACCATTCGGGTGATCATGTAAACAGGACAAGGTACTTGGCACACAGTACGTTGCTGCATCGCAATGAAGCCTTTCTACCGATGATGGACGTTTTTCTATTTTGATCGTCTAGCACATCACCTCATCCTCACCAACATACTCTCAACTCCTTCTATCGACTTCCTCACTTCATCCGCCGCCCTAGCAACATACGCGCCATCCATGACTCGATGGTCTGCGCTCCAGCTAAACACACACTCCTCTCTCTTCACCAACTCTCCGTTCTCTCCAAATGCAGGCACGACCTTTGCTCGGCCAACACCTAGAATGCCAACCTGAGGAGTGACAATGACAGGTGCAACAGCTGAGCCACCAATGCTTCCAATGTTGCTTAGCGTGAACGTTGCGCCTGACAGATCCGAAGATGTTAGCTTGCCTGTGCGAGCAAGATCAGCGAGACGTGAGATCTCTTGTGCTAGTGAAGCAATGCTGTGGTTCTGAACATTCTTGATGACGGGTACCAGTAGACCAGATGGCGAGTCAACCGCTACACCGATGTTGTGACTGCCTTTGACCAAAAGTTGGGGCTTTGCTGGGTTCGTTGTAGCATCGAGGTGCGCATTGAGAAGCGGGAATTGTTGAAGGGCCAGAGATACAGCCTTGATGATTATCGGTAGTGGCGTTATACGCTCGGCCTTCTCGCGGTTGGCGTTGTAGTTCTTGCGCAGCTGTGTCAAAGAGCTGAAGTCGATGCTATCGGTGTAAAGGAAGTGAGGTATGGAGAGCGACTTGGTCATCTGCTTGTACATGCCTGACTGAACCGGGGTCAAGGTGTGTACGCGGTCTTCAAGCTGTTGCAAAGACACTGCAGCCGGTGCAGGCGGAGTTGATATGGAGCTTGATGCTTGCTTCGCCGCCTCTGCATGTCTCTGAACATCCTCTTTCAGGACACGTCCTTCTTTGCCAGTTCCTTTTATGTCTTCGATATTCAGCTTGAGATCCTTGAGCATGCCCCTTACTGCGGGTGTTGCCAGTGATGCATGGTGCCCCGGCTGCCGTTGTGGTTTCGTTTGTTCGGTTGAGGGTTCGGGTGGTGGGGAGATGGATTGTTCAGACGACAGCACGTCTCCGCCTGCAGCTTTTGTGTCATTTCTACCGACTTCCAGCTCTTGCTCTTGTGATTCAGCAGACGTCGAAGCCTCTTCAGCACGTCCCTTGCCTGATCCTCCGTTGAGCAAGGCTTCGTCGGCCGCCGAGATCTCGCTTTGGATGTCGATGTCTACTAAAGGCTTCGAGAGTCAGTCATCTTATACAGTTTATAGCGGAGTATATCTTACCTTTCCAACCTTAGCCATATCGTCCGGTTCATAGTACAGCTTCTTTATGACGCCGTCAAATCGAGATGTAATCTGTAAGGCTTAGTACTGTCTCTCATAGAAGACTGTAGATCGTGTACCTCGACTGATGCTTTGTCTGATTGCACCTCGCAGATTGGGTCAAACTGCTCAACCCGCGCGCCTGGTTTGACAAACCATTGTATGACCTGACATTCAGTTATACCTGGTACAAGTATAAGCCCAAGCCACAAACATAGACACTACAAGTACATACCTTCACCAATATCCGCCAAAAGGTATGGCTTGACCGCCAATCGTGCCCTCGAACCACAAAACCCTCTCCTCTGCCCTTGTTCCCATCTTGTCACGTAAGCCGCAACTGGTGCTCTTTGTGCAGCTCTGGAACAAGACAACAGGCGGGGAGCTTCTCTACACGCGAAAGACTTCATGGTGGGCGAAACTTGTGTAGCAGTTTCGCTCGTAGAAGGATCATAATAAAAGTACTGTGGCCGCCGCGGTACGAAAGGTCTTGGATGGATGGTTAAGCCGAAGCATCTTAAACCGAGTGATGGTTAAGCCGAAGCTGGCGGCCTCGCTTGTAACCGAATGATATCGGGAAGGTGAGCTGGGGTTAGCTCCGCGCTAGGCTATATTGAACAAGTGGAATGCGGGTTAGCAGGAATTCACTACGGAGCTCGGCAGCAACGACTTTCAATCGTTCCAAGATTATATTGATCTTCAAGTATGACCACAACGCTACTCAGTACATTCGCGCTAGACTGCCCTACGAAACGGAACTTCTCGTGACTGATGACGGTTGCGATGCAGGAGATCTCCTCATGGGCACAGAGTGCCCATCGTGCACAACAAACTCATTCCAAAAGTAGCGCCCTCTTCGCTTCACTATACGGACGGTCTACCTTCACGCTAGCTATTGTGTATTAGCCTAGAGTCTCTGGGCATCTTCTCGGAAGGCTCATACCTGCCATGTCATCCATCAACCGCTCTAGATCTTTGGAGAACTCTTACAGAGCAACAGTAAAACTTAAGTTCGCTTTACCGCTACGTGCAAGCAGTTGCCACTTGCGCCTGCCAGGATCTTTGTAAACAATGGCACGAAGCATAATGGTTTCGCGGCTGCGTTCGCGAATGGAATCGAACTCTGAGTGGCAAATGAGAATCGAAACCATGATTGTCCGGCAACTGAGCTGTGTAAAGGAGACGTATGTAGTCTAGCAAAGTTAACTGGGTCGTAGAGATACAGTGTGACCGGCTTACCAAGCAGCACTTCCTTCAACTCGCGCTGAAAGCGGAGCTCCTCTAATCGGTTCGTTAAGGTGCCGTCGTTTCTCTCCATCGTGTGGCCCTGCTTCTGGTTATGGCGTGGCTGGCTTCGTAAAGGATCAGTGAGGATGACAAGTTGTCGAATTGTGGCAGTTGCGCGAGATAAAGCTCCTGCCGCAGAGCAGTTAGCGCAGAGCCAAACCTCCGGTCCTTCACCTCATCTTCACCACTATGCGAATCATGTAAGCTTGATCTTGCCAAGCACAGAGGTAGGACTACCCGTTCAGTTGCTTCCATCTAGAAGAGCCGGACCGATGCTATTCGACACCAGATTTTCAAAAAAAAAAAGAAAAAAAAAAGAAAAAAAAAACTTCTTTGGCCAATCGATACAATGCAACTACTCGTTCTCGGCGACGCCCTCATTCGTGTTCCCTGGAGTGGCAGACTGCTCCGTGAGTCCATCAACTACCCAAGCAAACATATCTTCGCCAAGTCCTCGTAGCCACCATACGTCCTTCTGCTGTAACACAACAGCGTAATGCGCCATGATAAGTAATGCCAAAGGGTGTCGTTGATGAAGGAGCAGCAGGAAATCGTCGTTAAGCCCGTGCAAAACATTAATACCGCACTCAACTCTATCGGCCGTGTTTGTGATGAAGACGTACCTTGCGAACAAGGTGTCGAAGTTGCTGAGTCGGGAGCAGAGGTAACGAACAACGGGAGTAGTGCACGGGCAGGGGATGAGCCCACAGGCGAATCGTGGTCCGATGAGAAAGGACCGTGCGATTCTAACGTATTGGGCGTCTATCCGAAAGGTCACCCAGAGATACGTCGTGCGCAGCGACTGGAGGGCTTCCGACAGTGCGGTCTTCGCTTCTGCAGAAAGGCGTGTGAACGCTGGTTTCAGAGTGCTGGAGTCTCTATCAACATCCATGTCAATCCATAGTCGCTTCAAATTTTCCAGAATCTTGTCTCGTTGCGATTGAGTGTTCGTTTCGGGTACCTTTTTAACAGTCTACAGTTCCGAAGTCAGACGCGATCCGAACTCGGAACTCTGAAGTATATGCATGACCCACGGTCTGATAACGGTCATTCCCCCGGTTATCAAGCGAATCAAGAATACCAGGTCTAAGGAAGGGTCATGTCCCGTGACTTCAAGTCGTCGGTGAAAAGGATTTGTGCCATTACGTGACATGGCAAGTACGTATACCGATAGCCACGAGGAGAACATCAACAATGCTGTACAGTTCTCTTGTGTGGCTTCCTGCAGCGCCAACCGGTATGCAGGAAGGGCGCCGTTGACATGACCTGCCGCTATCGCGGTGTAGTCGATCCCCGTATCCTGTCGGTAACTCTGCAGATAATCCAGATGTAGAGCAGCAAGCGCAAGGACGGCTCGGAGCACGAACTCGTATCGGAAGGCGATGCTGGGGAGCGCAAAGAGACCATCATGCGGCCTGAGACCAATTGAAGAAGCCAGCGAGGCATTGGCATTGATGCAATAGTGGTGCAGTAATTCCAGGTCTTGGGCGCTGTATGCTCGAGCGCCAACAAAGGATGAGCCTCCTTGGTACGGTTCCGGCGTTGCGATGCTCTCATACACACAGCTCAAGCCTCGGTCTGAACATTTGATGCACTGAGGTCGCTGTTCATCACACTATAGGGGCCCATTGTCTTAGGAATGATTTCGGCACGTGGTAAGGGTTGAGACAAGGGAGGAGGGAGGATAGTGGTAGATGGGAAGCACACACCTTGACATGCCGCTTCTTAGAAGTAAGGCAACCGGCCCTCGATTCGCGATGATGTCTTCCCGATAGCATTGAGTTGCTACGGAATGACCATGTGCTCCTAGCAGTTGAAGTTGTAAGAAAAGTGACGACAGGTTGCGAAATTCAAAATACATTCTCGAGATTGCCCCAGCTGCCAGATATGCAGGACCTACCTGGACTATCATCAAGAACGGAAAGTACCGCAGGCCCTTGAATCGACGTTCACCATGGTATACATTCGTCTGTTAGGGGAGTGATTGAGTATCGCTCTTGAAGCAAAGAGCGAGCCCCACTGTTTGCTAGTCGCTTTTTAGTGTACGATGGAATACGACAATCCATGCTCGCTTCTCAGACTTAACTCAACTCTTATCACCGACCTAAAGTTGTCGCTGGGCTTTGCTAGACCATTTGGCTGCAATAGACATCGTTGTTTGATACTGTCAATCGATCTCTGGGGTTGTGATGGGCAGCACCTGTTGCCTTCAGGGCATCTGCGATCCGAGGTCTCCCAACACCGTCAAGCTGTTTGGTACGTACGAAAGGAGTCCAGGAACTTCAGATCCCGTAAGGTGCATGCTAAGAATGATCATTGTGGGTTCCAAAATCTATCAAGTATCTCTTTCAGTGAAGCATACCGATTTCAGCAACCAACAGATCTGAAGATACTTCGAGTACATGGCGTCTTGACCTCTCCACCTCTTATCAGTCTTCGAACAAGCTCTTGTGTAGCAGTGACCTCATATCAAGTTGCTGTACTTTCACGGAGTGGGTCTGGGGTGCCGCAATCTGCTGCCGGCTGCAGACCACAACGAGTGTATGCTCGTGTATGCTCGTGCCCTCAGAACCGATATCAATTGGCAAAAGTTCAGACAAGAACCGCCCCTCTGCTCCTTGCTCTTTCTCTCTGAACGCCATGATGCTCCTGAAGGTACGTGACAGGAAATCTGCGACAAAGAGCGATTATTGTGAAGGGCTTCGACAGACAGTTTACCTTTTGACGATATCAGGACCTGGATAGTTTCTGGCTCGACACCTATGTGAAATAGGGGCCAACTGTCTCCAATAACTTATCGGAACACGGTATTGCATCTCGCACCTATAAAAACCAGTAACCGCGATGCCATCTGACAATAGAAGAATGAGAGCAATATCAGCTATCCTAATTGGGGGATAACCGACGATCACTCTCTCTGCTTCTGCTAACCACTCACACGGAGCATACGTATCGAGAGAGAAGCCCTGGAGTGAATCTTGCGAAAGTCATGATCCAGCACGACCGAAAAAGTAGTCCGATAAGCATGACCTTGCTTGACGAGCAGTTTGACGCAACAGCGCTGAACGTAAACTGCGCGACAACATGAATGGAACAGCCCGGCTAATCGCCGAATCACGACGACGAACAAGCCCACAACCCTCCATCTGGGGAGGAAAGGGTCCAGGGAGCGTGGAGTTGCGGGCTGAAGAACCCCACGCTGTCGATCGCCCTCCACTTCCTGTTCCGCATGCACGTCAGTATGAGTGGGTATGTTCGCCGCCGTCTCCGATCATTCTGAGAACCGCGTTTGCCCTCAATAAACTTCAGTGAAGCGAGTTCACATGAAGTTGTGATGAGAGCTGAAATCAAACTTCAATGTCGATCAGTTGGGGAGCCGCGAAGGTTCCTGTGACTCGGAAAGTGAAAAGTGAAAGAGGTGATGATGCCCCACGTGGGCGCGTCGCAACAGCTTCAATTCGCTGCGGCAGTAACACCAGAGCCCTATGGCAGCAACGCAAATCTGCCTCTCATTCATGAACTTGTGTCTTCGTCGTCAGGCCTTCTGAGCCGAAAGCAAAGCCCGACAGCCAGGTAAGCGTCGCAATGACCATGAATAGGTGCCTTCCGACGACTCCCCTTTTTCTCCTCTCCCGGTCTGTGGCTTGTGATGGCTTGTTGTTGCATCTGACAACTCATACCGACTCGTGATGGATAGCGCATCTCCGACTGCAGTACAGACAAGCTGAAACGATGAGATCGACAGCCCTGTGTCGCACAACACCTGCAGACGGATGTCCTACAGACTTGCCGGTAGGGAGTGCAGCCAGGCAATGAAACGAACAGCACAACGCGCATTCACCGCTATGAATAATAGCCTTGCGACACCGGTAGACCGGATTGTTGAGTATGACTCTAAGAACTGAGCTTTGCAGCGAGTGTTGCTAGTTTCGTTCACTGGTTGGACGTGGACGTGGACGAAGCTGTGTCTACTCGCCTTTGTTGACTGTGACCCAATAGAAATCGAATATAGTCAGCGCGGGGTAGCATCTCCCATCACTCAGGTCCTGGGTCAGCTCGAATAGTCTTTCGCTGGTCTCAATGTTGCACGACTGGCCAGCTGTCAGATCACCGTTGCAGGTTGCATCCTCGCACCGAGGGCTCGTAACTCGCAGCTCGCACCGAGAACCGGACGTCTGTCTTGCAGTCAACCGTAGAACCAATACAGCCACCGATAATTCATCAGAAAATCTTCCGGAGACCGCGCCAAGTCGCGATACGATGGCGAACCCTGCGTTTCACTTGGTCCATCTGTTCGACATCTGAAAGGTGTTTGTTTGCCCGGTCGCTATGGACGGACTTTCTCAAATCACCCCTCAAACAAAGGCGGAGAAATATCCACCGAAGAGATGGGCAATCCCGCGCCTAGACCCCGCGGTCAGCATCCCACGAGGGAGTTCGACGGCGCCTAAAAGTGATGGTCACAGGGTTTACAAGCCTCCCACCGTTCTGGAGAGGCGGATGTACTCCCCCATCAGGAAAGTCAATGTACCTTGGTACCATTTGTGCGTTCTAGAAGTAGCAATGTACTTGAAAGACGGAAATTTGGAAGATTGGATGATTGCCGGTGCGAAACTCGAAGTCAAAGCCTTCCTTTAGTTTGCTTTTCTCTTGCAAGGGAATTTTCTTGGTCGTGCATGAAGTGCGGAATTGCACCTCCACATCGAGTCGGCCGGGAAAGTGAAGCGGAGCAAATTTCTACGCAGAAACTTCGGCCTGTCTCTCCAACCACCTTGCTATACCGAAGATAACCTTCAACACAATCTCCCTGTAAGGCCGCTCTCCACAGCGTCTCATCAACGGATGCTGCCGACCCACGTGTGTGGAACCTCGAACCCTGTGGCTGACGTCAAGGTGGATAACAGATGCTTCAAAGTTACCTTATGGGGTAAATTCGGTGGTAGGAACGGTGGGCCCGCGAACAAACCGGAGCTGAGAAACTCCTCTGCGATGAAATGTGGGTATGCCAGTGCGGCTCTTCATGCACGACATCAACAATGACGATGTCTTCACCAGGGTTGAAGATGTTGAGACATGGGTGTTGCTGGTGAAGCACCGAAACAATCGAAGTTTGGTCAGGCCTCTCACCGGAAAAGCCACATTCTTGAAGTTTGTTGACGGACCGTAGCGGTGTGAGGAATGTTCTGCATGCAGCGTATCAACCATCGGATGCTCCTTTGAGTGCCTTCTTTGAAACGTCTCAATGCAGTTGCCCTGCATTCGGACTGAGCTTCTACGCCACCTTCTAGCAGCATTCCATTCACTGAAACTAGAAACACTGGTATTGTGACGGTTGCAGTAGCCATTGAGCTATCGTGAGTTTCCTATCGTGGCGCAGACCGCTTCGCTCTAAGCTTCCTCAAGCGCGAGTACGCCGCAGTTGGCCGAGTAGGTCGATGCAGGGTAGACTGTCACCCAGGAACACCTTGAAGCGAGGCATATGAACTCGAAACCGAGGAAGGTTTCCAGGCATGAGACGACCAAAGAACACGAGGGAACCTTTCCATGCATTTGTCAAAGTCAAACTGAGATTCAAGATCGAAGAGCACAGATTGGAGAAGAACCCCGGATTTGCTGAGACCCTGTATGTCTGCATGCGGAAGGTTGAGTCAAACAGAGATGACAGAAACGTGGACTGCTGAGAATAGCAAAGACCGCGTCTCAAGGCTGCGTGCGCGTTGCATTCTCTTTACAGCAACTGTTCGAGAGGGTGTGCTGACTGCGTGGTACGGACATTATTGAGCTCTACTCAGCCCTGCAGCGAGCTGCCATCAGCATGAACTGCATGCGGAACCTGATGTTGCAAGGCTGAGGGTGTGAATGGTTCGCGATACCGTATGACTCCGTGATGTCCCATCAGCCAAGGACTCCGTGTGGTTGTCCGAGGGTTGTGCAATGAAGCTGTACTCCACTCAAGATCCATCATCAAAGGCGCAACCGTGGCTTCACATGCCGGATACGACTCCTTCATCCAAGGTTCTGAGGTAGCAACGGTCCTTCAGCCGACTTCCGACATAATATCTAGCCTCCGATACCAAGGTGGAGCGGAGGGTCTTGGTCCACATGGACCCTGAGACCTTCTGTCGCTGCATGTGAATGGGGCTAATGTACCCCATACTCCGCGGTTAAATCTTGTTTCTCTCGACTCGAGGGTGAAGGACAACCGGAAAAATCCCGCGACAAGACAACACGCGGGGTGTAAGGCAGCAGCAAAGTTCGCGAGTTGTTTCGTCGTAGCCGCACGCTACCCTTTCGTTCAGCGCCGCCTCGTCAGAGGACAGCGAAGCACTACCTGATGGCTATGACGCGACAGAGTCAGGCAAATGAGACAGAACTCATTACACCGTTTGGTTGCCCCGTCAAAGTCGTATTGGGCGTCGTTTGCAGCTCGACGGCTCCTCGCACCGTCTGCAAACCGCCGCGAGCACAGAAAGCGGAGCTGCGGCATTTGGCACCACAAAAGGAAATGTAGACGACCGGCTGAAGTGCACGGGATGAAAGGAGGCATGTTAGGGTTGCCCTCCCCAGACCCCCGAGATGATCAACAGCTCGAACTTTCCTTTTTCAAGCAACTGTTTATGCTTATCTAGGAAAGTTATTTCGCGGAAGCGGCCGTGGCGTACGTGGGGGACGGCACCCGTGCTGTGACTGTGACATTCTTGTCTGTGTGCTTTTTCAGGATCACGAAGGGAGAAAGCAAGTTTAGAACCAGGGGGGCGACCAAAACAGAGGCCTCGTCAGGCTATGAGTTGTCGTGTATTGGGGGCTGTGAAGTGACCAGCTGTCCAGCATGACTGACTGGTGATTGCTGGCCCTGCGGACGACTCATCGCAGCCATTTCCATGTGCGCGAGATGACAGGGCGAGCGTCAGGCGCGATCTCGCATAGGAAAGGCAGTCTCTAGTTCCGAGTGCTGGGGTCGTCCTCCAGTTGCAGCGGAGCCGACGGGGCTGACGGGCAAGTGGCAGATGTGGATGCCGCTTTGGTAAACAGCGGTGAATTGCGACGCCCAATAGCAATATTCTTCCGCCCCCTTCGCAGCTCCACGCCGCATGAAACGAATCCAGGCGGTGACCCACCGCCATTTGTGCACTGTATCTTGCGGAAGCGGAAGATATAACGCGAGCTGTCACCTCGCTGCGCATCCCGCGCCCATCCAGACCATCTGATCTCCTGTGTCGAGACACAAGTCGCACTTTGCTTCTGACTCGGACTCCTGACCTCTGGGACACCTCCCCAAACATTAAAGGCAGACCTTGCCCCTTAGGTCTTGTTTCCACAAATCTCGAAAATCCCCAGACCGGCGACCCTCGACGCGAACCTCCACCCAATAGGAGCTAAATCGCGTAACCTTGTTTTCATCCATCCGACATCCCACCGTCATACATCACCGGCCGTTTTCGCCTCGGTCGACTTGCCGTGACGCTAAACTAACGCGAACACCACGATTCGAGCAAAACTGTTTACGGCCGACAAAGCCCGATAGCTGTGTATATACATACACCGACCCACCCCGTACGCTACCCAATCTCCAAAATGCATTTCGAAGCTTCACCAGGCTCGTCGCCATCCAAGTCGATACCCATCAGTATCTCACCCAGGAACATGGCTTCGCCCACAGGATCTCTTTACAGCAACTACTCCATGGAGTCGAACTCTCGCCGCGGCTCTTCATGTGCCTACCCTTCATGGCCTACTGGTCCTTCACTAGAGTATCGCAACCCATCATCGTACATCAGCGACGAGGACCTCTTCGGCGAAGATTTCGAGGACGAGTACTGCCCCATCCTCAAGAAGGCACCAGCGCCACCACGAGTTCCTCCTATGGCTCAGGCATTCCCAGTGCTCCCTCCTCTTTACGCTCAGAAGAAGCCCAAGACTCAGCGTAGGCGCAGCAGCGGAAAGCAGCGCCGCACCTCGACGCCTATGACTCCTATCAGCGAGTCGCCTGAGCAGGTCGAGTAAAGAACAACAGAGAAACGTCATCGCTACAATGTAAGTCGATTACCGCGACTTGTCGAATCGCAGTGCAGTGCTAACGTCAAGATACAGTCATTGTTGACACCTACGTCACTGTGTAGCGCGCGCCTTGTGCCGCGCCTCATTCACATATCCGTGGCCGAAAGCATCAGCCACAGCACAGCCATACCCCAACCGGCACATCCCTTTTGGGATTGCCGGTACTCATGAAGACTGATTGGTCTTCAAGTCGCTGCGAAAGCCTCATCACGTCTAGCGCACAGTATTGCGAGCATCAGACCTAATCACCTCAGTCTGACTCAGCCAATATCCTTAACGCTTATCAGTGTCTCGTGTCAACCTCATCACACGCCATCACCAACGACATGTGTTGAGAGAGCTCAGGGCATCGTCGTTGTGACATGCATGCAACGGCGCCGCGACACGCTTCGAGACTGCGCTCAACTGCGCAAGGCTCGTATGGGACCAAGCCTTCTGCGAGGACCGCATCCAGACCTGAAGATCTTGGGGTATGGGACTGCAGCCGCGTTCCGCACATGGAAGCAATCAGTCGAAAGTAAGGGATGGAAGTCCCAGGTCATTGGAGGAAAGCATTGTGATAGTTTTTGGGCATTTGCAGGCGTTGTGCATTTTCGCACCGGCATTGATACCCCCCGCTCCGCGCATTGGACGGACATGGCTGGGAACGAATGGCATTTCATGCACAGCGCTGTGATTGCATTTAGCGAGGCTTGTGAGGCTTGCCGGCGGCTTGGCTCACCTTACCATTTATGATACCCCAGTTTAGATACCCAGCATCTTATCGATACTTAACCTCAAAACTTTTCTCTGCTCCCTGGTGATGGTTTTCGTGACGGTGGTGCTGACCTTGAGCTAAGAAGCCCATCACACTTCGTCACACTTGACTTGATTGTTGAGATGTGTGGCGCGCTCCTTTAGATGCTGAAATTGATGAACTTTCTCCTTTTGCGCTTCATCGCAGTGACTCGCTCGGATTGTATGGTTTAGCATCAGTGACGGCAACATTCCATTGCCGAGATTTTGGAGCGTAAATTGTGCTCAGGATGAGAGTCTTGATACGTCGCCCAAGCAATCTACCTCTGGATATAGGTGCTTCAACACAATCCTCCAGACCACCCCTCTTCGAATCATTGCATGGAGAATCTTCCATGAAGGCTCATTTGGTAATATGGCGATAGCCAAAAATAAGCTTCGAAAACTGATTTTGGTAAGCGAACGGAAGCGGGGCTCTGTCCCGTACAGGCCTGCACTTGCATGTCGAGCTCACGCATCTGGCATGCACAGCAGATTCTGTGATACTGTTAATCAGAATCGCGGCCTAGCGATGATGAATCTGTCTCATGTTGAGGATGAGCCGGAACCACAAACCACACGATTTGCATAGTTCTTTCATCCCTCGCATCAACTCGACATGGCAACCGTGGGGATGGTCGCAGCGAGGGAACTTGGTGGCTGGGACAAAGGTGAGGCCCAACAGGGATGCCGCTCCTTAGTGCCAGCGCGTGCAGTGAACATTGTGAACGACACGCAGATACCTGTGTGCTGGGCTCCTTTGCATTTCTGCAGTTCTCGTGATGATGTTGGCGTGGCATTGACAGCAGAAGACACGTCAAGATGCAATTGATCAGATAAGGGCAAACTGCCATATTGCCTGCATGTTGAACCAGGTAAGTTCGCAGCCAATCCTAGTTCGTAATATTGTGTACCATGTACCTGAATTTCAAAAATGCGGCGTATCTGGTAGATCGACGAAGCTTTGACTACCGCAGCTGCCAGTGCGGGAAGATAGCATGCGGAGAAGAGACTCATGTGCGCCTTCGTGTGCCATGAGGAACACGCCGTCACCTCTGTGAATCGTTCAACAGGTGGTTCCTGGAGCTAGCACGGTATATGTGTGTGCCGACAGATTCGTGAGTGAGGGGCTGCAATACGTTGCGATACATGTTGCCGGGTGCAGCGTGAGGTCGGGTTGTCCGTTCAATGGGTACCAGGACATGGGGACGTTATGCTGCATCGGTGTGCCATGGACAGGGCTGATCCGTGGCATTGCATCGAACAGAACAGCCGTTGCTCAAAGGCACGATGATGGTGCCACAGACTTACATGGCCGCCTCCCGAGCGGCATGGGGATCGTTCCGAGACGGTGAATAGTGCCCGCCAGCCCTCGGCATGTTGGGCCGCAAGCTGCTAGCAGAGCGCGAAGGGCGATGCCGTTGCCGTTGCGCAGTCATCACCAGAGACTGGAGCAGAGGTATTGCGGTGCTTTGAGAATAATCAGTCTATATGGGACGAGTCGCTGGCGTTGCAGACCTGCGCATAGTCTGGGTGAAGCGTGGTTGATCCTTGCCAACGGGCCGTAGCTTCAATGCCGCTGCGCGCCACGATTGGGTCGCTGTGGGCGTCCAAGGTGTGATTCGGCTTGCACCGTCACCTTAGTGTACCCAATCATCTTCCTCCATCACTTGTTCCTCCTCACTTTTGGTCTTCCGCGACCTCGTTCCCTGCGTCGAGGAGCGTTTTGAGAGGCTGCCTTCCATGTCCATGCAGGCACCGCTGTTCTTGCGGCGCGAAACAGGACCATTGACGTGCTGTGTCACTTCGAAAGGCCAACTTGGCGACCAGCATAGCTCGCCATGCAGCATGACTCTTCTTGGTGTGTCGAGTCCCAGGTCTATTGCGAGCTTTCACGACGGCCAGCAAATGAGCAAGCTGGTCTACAGCCATTAGACGCCTCATGGTCCCCTGCCACGCTCTCGTTAAGCATCGCTGGCTCGACGAATCTAACCGTGCTCTTCGTCCTATTCTGAGCAAGATCAGTCGGTCCTGCGCTCTTAAGCGCCGAACCTTGATAGGCCCCAGGTGCCCACGCGCAACTCCTCACACCTCGTCCGCGCTTCTGCTGCTTTTCTCCTTCTTTTTCAATCCTGCTCTGACAGTCTGTCTTTTCAGCTGCATGTACTTGTTGTACCGCTTACACAATTTCCGAAACGGTCGAATGCAGTGCTTGTCTAACCGCCAACTTCGATCCTTGTAAGCTGTGAGGGGCTAAAGTATACCTCGAGACGCCGTGGAGCAAGTGTGAAAAGCGCACTGCTCTTTAGCGCGCACATTGCAGTGAGTTTGAAGCCCCTGGCAAGTCTTGCAGTCTCATCTCCGTCATTCTGGAAGTTCCGGTAGCCCTTAATCGATAGTATTCCCTTCGTGATGCGCCGCGCGTGTGTGCTTGGATCCAACCTCGACTGACAGCAACCGCCTCACAGGCCACCCACGATGTCCTTAGGCCATGCCCGCCAGCGTTCGAACTCGGCAAAGGGCTCCTCAATCCGATCAGACGTTAAGTTTCAGATACCCACACCGAGCATCACCCCACAAAACGACGAATTCGCTTTCCAGCCATGCGCCGCAACCGGGTCGTTCTTGCTGTACGCGCAGCAGAACATAATTTACTGCCTCCACCACGATACTCTGGCGATAGAAAGGCGATTCGAGAGACACAGAGAAGACGTTGCATGGATCTCGACAGACAACGTTAGCGAGCGCGGAGCTGGTCGATTGGTCTTGAGCTACGACACAGGCTCGACAGCAATAGTGTGGGATTTGTTGACTGGAGACGAAGTCGCACGATTTGCGTCGTATGAGCAAATAAGGGTGGCGACGTGGATGAGGAACGGAAATGTCGCGTTTGGTGAGTACCAAGGCGCTGGGTCGCGACTGCCCAAACTTGTACTGATGATGCAACAGGCAACGCGCAGGGCAACATCATTCTGTTTGAGCCTTCCACCTCTGAACATCTCTCAGCGAGAACGATTTTCGACCCAATCACTGCACTCGCCCCAGCTTCGGACTGCCGCACATTCGCAATTGGGTCCGTATCGCTCAGAAGTTGCACGAGCTTCACTAACAGTGTGCAGCTATCACAATGGCTCGATTCTTATTGCTACACTACAGCCATCATTCACGATTCTTCACACCCTCACAACTCCACGTATTCCCTCCCCTATTGCGGGGCTAGCTTGGCATGGATCTTCTTCAAAACAGAAGTCTGAGATGTTGGCCGCCCAAGCATCAGATGGTGACCTCAGAGTGTGGAGTGTGCCAAAGGGCTCACATGGCGGCGATGCACCTTGCGTAATTCGCGTGCTCAACAAGTCTGACCAAAGAGAGCTTGGCCCTTGCTGGTTCTCCTGGTCGAAAAACGGACGAATCGTACAATATACTGAGGGGTACGTACCGCTCCACCTGCTTATGCTTTGGTAGCAATCCTAACTGTGCTCAACAGCCAAACCTGCGCATGGGACGTCCGTACCAAAAGGGTCAGCTATGAAACTGTTCCTACCACTCAAGACGTCGCAGCTATTTGCAGCTATGGTGCTACAGCAACTCTATTCACGTTGGGCCGCAACTATAGTGTCCAGCAATACGACCTCAATCCTAGCGGTCAGCCGAGTATGGTCGCTAATGTCCAGCATGCGCCTGCAAACACGCCTCCGTCGCCACCGGTCTCCTTGGACGAGCAAAGGCAGATACACCTGCAACTGGAAGAGGATCCAGTGACAGCACATCCAGTGACAGCGCACCCCATCAAGACTGCGCCTCAAATGCTCCTTGCCTCGGAAGCGAGTGAAGATGAAGATGCTGTCATGTCGCCACTGCAGAAGATTGCGAACGAGTTGGTCGAGCTAGAGGAAGAGCGTCGGGACCGGGTTGGTCCTTTGAGCCCAGTGTCAAGTCGTGGATCGCAAAGCTCGCGATCTTCTGGTGGCAGCGGGCGCCAACCCCGTTACCGTTATGACAGGCCTTCTTGGGGCACAGCTCGCTCGTCAAGGAGCACAGCTTCCGGCACATCAGGTACAGTCTTCTCATCTGGAGAGTCATCGTTCGCAGCAGGCGCTTCACAAGCCAGCATGTCCATTCATTCCGGTACATCAACCGCAGCTTCTTCCCGTTATGGCTCGTCAGCGCTTCGCAAAGAGGTGATGCGTAGCCCTGACGAGTCGAAGAAGACCCAGAAAATGGACCTGTTCCCTTTCACCAAGGCCAGGTTAGCCGACGTGCCTTTCCGACCTACAGAGCTCGGTCCCGAGCGCACACCCAATGACTTGAGGAGAAACCTACTGAAGGTTGTGTTTGGATGGGAGAACGACATCGATGAGCTCATTCGTGATGAGCTTGCGCGCCACAGTCCTGGATCAGCTGCGGCTGTCTTACTTTCTAAGTGGCTAGGTGACCTGGGAGCCGATTTCATGGCTTCTATGGTGGGTTCCGAGTCAATGACTTCCTCCGACTGGATGTTACTCGCTCTGAGTAATATGGGTCAAGGATCGCAGAAGAAGGTCGGAGAGGCATTTGTGCAGCGACTGCTCGAAAAGGGTGATATTCATCCTGCGGTTGCTATTCTCCTTGGTTTGGGTGAACACAACGACGCCATTGAGGTCTATGTCTCTCAGAAACACTACATGGAAGCGGTCTTACTGACCTGCCTGACCTTCCCTGTTGACTGGCAGAGGCAGTCTCATCTAGTCAGGAAGTGGGGAGAGGCTGCGATCGCTAAAGGCAAGGCTGAGTTGGCAGTCAGGTGCTTTTCCTGCATGGGTCTGGAGACGACCGAGCCCTGGTTTTCTCCGCGAGCTCAAGACGCTGTTTTCTCTGCGCAGAAGCAAGCTCTCTTAGGCTCACAACTCAGTCCGCCATTGTCGCCACCCAGCGTGGGTAGCAGCAGAGTTGCCGCTAGGATGGCATCTCTCAAGCTGGTCACGGACTTTTCTCGTGGCCCGCAACCTAGGCAAATCGTTCAAGGAGAGGATGATGAGCGAACTCCTATGCACGCCGGCACCACACCTATCGCTGAGTCTGCAACGACTCCAGCAGTCGGCAGCCATGGCTGGATCGGCCGCAGTGTTACTCGAGACAGGTCTCTAGAGCCCTCTTCTGCGCGTACTGCTACTCCTGGAGCATATGGAAGGAAGCGAATGCCATCTCGCTCAGATGCTGGACGTTCAACGACCACCAACGAAAGCCTGGCATCTCTTGCAATCCCCGATCGTGGACAACGAGGAGAGTCAAAGCCACGAACGGCTGTCGATAACATTGGTCGCGAAGCCGAAACTCTCCCATTTTCGACAAGGCGAGCCACTTCCGGAGGCAATGCCAGTGACCTCATGCTTTCAGCAGTCACGCTTGCACCTGCTAAGCTGGACGATCACCTTCCCTCCCCGGCAGTTGGCGTGTTCGACGCCTACAAGGAGAGGAAGACGGTCTCTCGCACCAGTTCCCGTAGTCGAAACCAGCGAGATCTCCACCTGGCCATGGACACAACTGTCGTAGAGGCAGGCCCAGACACCCACTACACCAACAACCTCAGCCCACCACTGACAGGTGCGAGTATGAAGAGCGCCAAAGCACGTAGCATCGACCAGTACATTAGCAGCCTCGATGAAGCCACCCACTTCGCTCGCGAGCGTGCTGACTCCAGGACTGAAGAAAGGCCTGACTCACGTACAGCAAGGACCCGCAGTCGCACCCGCGATGAGTCTCAAGGCCGTGGACGATCTGATGTCCGTTATATTCGACCTGCCAAGCGCTCGCCATCCTCGCCCGTGCCCATGTCACATGAGGATGCTGGTGTGACCAGTATGACGGAAGCTGCGACGAACACAGATGCCTACGATGACGAGCGTTTCTACCGAGAGCTTGCTTCTCCAATCGCAACGGAATCAGTTGCGAGCACTCGCAGAGCACGTAGCCGTGCACGATACGGCACAAGTAAGACCAGAGCTTCTTCCAAGACTGCACAACGGACCGAGTCCCCTGAAGCCGCTGTGCGTACACGCAGTAGAGGTGCCAGCCGAGCTTCCAGCCGCCGTCCCACTGCCGACTCTGGTCGCAGTGGTATGCGTGGTGACCGTTCTCCTGAGTCGCCGCAGTCAATGCGGGCAGAGGATTTTGGCAGCAGTACAGACACTAGCTCCGCTCGTCCACGTCAACGCAGTAGCAGCCGTCAGCCTCGAGACCGCTCAATCAGCAGGAGACCTACGCCTGCTGTCCGAGGCCCTAGCCTGAATCGCAATCATGTACGCGCTGGCTCACCTGACTCGATCTCCTCTAGCCTTCAGGGCGCTTCTCGATCGCGTCCTCTTACTCGAACCAGGAAGGAACTCGCAGCCAAGGAGCTGGAAGCTCGTAGGCTGTCACTGGCTCGACGACCTTCAGCACCATCGATCCCTCATCCTGAGGAGTTCAAATTCAGGCCAATGTCCGGTGGACGCTCTAACACTGACGATATGTTGGGGTCAATCTCGATGTACCATGATCCTATCCAGCGAAGCCAAACGGCGGATCCGATCAATAAGCCAGTAAACAGGTTCTTGGCTAAGGGAACCTCTACCCCTTCTGTGCCCATTGGGCTTCCAGCTAACCCTCGAGCTATGAGGCACCCTCGATACATGTCCGCGGAACCAGAAGAGGAAAGCATCCCTGCTGTGCCTGTCATTCCACAAAATGTCTACGCGCAAGCACCGCAAGAGGAGAAGGAGGATGACATTGGTCCTCTGCTACCAGCGACCACGTTTCTTCCACCGACCACATTTGGACAGCCAACGAACCTACCCCGCTCAGCGTCGGCACCCCCACAGGAGATCCTTCTGCCCAATGCATTCCCTAGCGTAGGGAGGCGCCCGTCTCTGAGCGGATCCCGTGGCCACACGCGAATGAATTCACCACCAGAGATCTTGCCGCCTTCCAACTATAAGCGCATCAGTCCACCTCCATTCAGAAACAGCACTGACGGTACCATCAACGAGACCCAGGTGATCATCATCGAGGAGGGAGACGTTGCACCCCCCGTTCTGTCTCAGCTTCAACATTTGGGCGCTCCACCACCACCACCTCCGCCGCCACCTCCACCACCGTTCTCCTTTGGGACCAGCGGTACTCCCAACGGCGTCAGCATCGTGAACGTCGGCATGGAAGAACAGCCCCAGCGTGTTTCTCCCACCACTGCCTCCGCGACTGGGTCACCACATGCTCATCGACGAGGTCGCGGCAGCGTCAGCGAGAACCTTGGTTCGACCTTCAGGCGTGTCACCGACCGTATGCGCAGTACCAGCAGATCAGGCCACAGGTCTCCGCCAGCTATGCGCACAGATGGCGCCGCGCCTTACGAGAGCGTCCCAGACTACTCATACTCCCGCAACGCAGCGACACGCTCACCAGGCGAAGGCAACAACCTAGACTCGTACTTCAACAACATGCCACCGCCTCCACCACCACCTCCGGTCCAGCCATGGGAGCAAGTCATTCCGCCTACCGATGACCAATCTTTCTACAAGCACCCTAAGGAGATCCGCGCCAACATGCCACCAGAGACACTCCAAGCTGGTGTCTACAAGCCCGAGGCCACGCCCATGATCTAAGACTCTTATTCTCCAATCACCCAGCAACACTTAATTCTTGCATCAACAGATATTGAAACGACCTCACGACCACTATACCTTCGGCACAATCTCTTATGCCCATTCAGCCAGCATTATCATCAAGCGCAGCATCATTATCGTTCCAGTAGCATTAGCGGCCTTTTATTGTCTTTGAATTAAGACCTGGATTGGAGGGAAAGCACCTCCAAGCGCTTCGCGGCGGAAATTGTCGATACCCTTTCTTTCTCCTCTTCTTCTCGAGCTCGTCTCACCCTTTTGGTTTGCTGTTATTTTGTCCGCGTTTGCGATAGGAAAGGGAAGCATGTAGTACGGGCTATGATACAGGATAAAGGGATACGGGTCATAGGAGGATCAAGAGCCGGATACGTTTTCACGCTGTTCTAATGTACATTCTTGCCGACTATCCTTATCGTTTGCGGGATGTTCGTGATGGGGTTCGTGCTGCTTCTTGTTCGTGTTCTCTGCTTATGCCTGATTGTGTTCTTTGCCCAAAGCGACTTCACGATGATACTGGCGGATGCAAGAGATGAGATGGAGGGCCTCGCGGCCAAAAGTGCTTTGTCTTTTTCTTCTTGACTGTCCTTGACTATCTTTGCTCCACGGTTTTGACGATACAATGTACTAGTCGGTCAATGCAACCTCTACACACTCTCTGTCGTAACTCTTGCGAGCGTCGAACAGAGCGTCGAACAGAGCGTCGAACAGAGCGTCGAACATAGCGCTCCCTGTTGTACCCAACCAAAATACCCGCCGCCACGCTTTGTTGTTGACGGGTTCTGGGCGTCGCTATCGGGGCACTGCTCCCTTTTCCTGGGCTGAGGCTCGGTCCTTGCCCAAGACGTGATCAAAAGTCAGCGAGCTAGGGTTCTTCACCCGACCTCGATTCCCGCCAGAGCCCCAATGACTTCCTCCGCCACACCCCCCTTCTCGACCACCATCTTGGTCACCTGGCTGACCAGGCCCCTCTTCATACCACCTCGGGGCGGCGTCCATACACCACTCGTCGCCAGCATCTCGCGCATTGTGAGGGCCTGGGCACTGCTGTCCGGCGCGGTACCACCTGTCGCACTGTTCATGCTGTTCGGCACCGCAGGCGGCGTCAAATGGCTCGGCGGATCAATGGTGCGGATCGACACTATCTTGGCGCCCGCACCCGACCCACCCGAGGTCGTGCACGCGACAGCCAGCACGGCGTCAGCCACAGCAAGCTCTTCCTTTGCTGGGTCGAAGATTATGTTGGGGCCGACGGCTATGGCGAGGATGATGACGGGGGGCATGTCCCGCGCGGTGAGCGGTTTGGAGGAAGATCTGGGGTAGAGAGGCGATGCGGCGGCCCAGTCGTCGTCGAAGAGCGGGTCTTCGTCTTTTTCGGATTTGAGCGAGGGGAGATGGGTGCTTAGGAGGGCGAGGTGGGTGGCCATGGAGAGGAGACCGAGGGGGTAGGAGAGGGGCGGGGACAGGAGGAGGATCTGTGTTCCGTGTCAGCTGGGAGGGGGTGGAGGGGTGTATAGCGGGAGCGCACATCGATGTAGAGTTTCCAGTGGAAACGCGTGTTGATGTAGAGCCTGTCCTTGAGCTGTCCACCCGCGAGGAGACTGTCGCTGAGCATGGACGCAAGGAAGACAGGCAGCGCATCGTCGTCGCGGAACCCGGGGACTTGGACGCTCATCTCTATCCAGCCATTCCGGCCCTTGCCGTTCGCACTGCTGTCCTCGTCGCCGTTGTTCGTGACGACGTGTTCCTGCTCGCCCAGCACTGGCCGCTGCGGCGTCGTGTCCACCTCCGCTTTCACGCCGACGAGTGCCTCGGTGCCGTCCTCGAGGGCTATGCGGGCACTGCCGTTTGCGCTGGGGAGCACGTCGCACTCGGCGCGCATGGAGCGGAAGTCGCGCGGGCCTTTGGTGACATCGAGGCGGAGGGGGGGTGTCTGGCTGAGGGCGGATCGCAGGAAGGAGAGCTCGGCGGGCGAGAGGTTGACGAGGGCGGCCTGGGGCGGCATTGCGGCGGTCGTGGGTTGCTGCGGTCGCGGCGGGTGGGGGTGTTCGCAGCGATGTCACCGCGATGATGGAGCTCGAACTTTTGTCGCAGGGCGGGTGGGGCTGGCGAATCAGCGGCTGTGACGCGGCGGAGGGCGAGGTGAGCTGTCGCTTTGACGCTGGCGCGCCGGGGATTGCTGGGGCCACTACTACTACTACTACTGCTGCTGCTGCTGCTGCCGTCCTCCGCACCGCGCATCGCCGCCTCCTGCTCGTCGGGAGTGAGGCTCTCTGAGGCTACCGAGCCCCATGTCGCTGTAATCGGGTCTGTCACTGTAATCGGGTCTGTCACGTCCAAGCCGCACGTCAAGCCGCACGTCGCACGACGCCGCCACACCTCCGCCCCCTCCGCCCTCTCCGCCCTCACCCATGCCGTCCCCATCATGCTCCAAGCGCAGCAGCGGCGCCCACCTCGCCATCGACAAGCTCGACTACAACTCGCCGCGCCGCCCGCTGCTCGGAGGCTCCGACGCCTCGAGCTCCCACGACCCGAGCAACGACAACAGCTACGCCGGCAGCTTCTTCGAGCAGGTAGCCGAGGGCGTCATGGAGCGCGACCGCGACCGTCTGCAGCGCGTCGTCGTGCGCTGGCTGAGCTTCGTCTGGGCCATAGTCAACTGCCTCTGCGCCGGCAGCATCACCGCCTACTCGCTGTACGGCCACCTCTTCCAGAGCCGGCTGCACTACACACAGCTCCAGGTCAACATGGTCAGCATCGTCGCTGAGCTCGGCATGTACCTGCCTGTGCCGCTCTTTGGCTATCTGTGCGATCGCCTCGGGCCTGGGGCTCCCTCGGCGCTGTCGGGCGGCTTCTTCGGCTTCGGCTATCTGCTCGCTGCGTTTGCGTACAAGAGCGGGCCGCCGCCGTCTGCTGCGCCGTCTGCTGCTGCTGCTGCTGCTGGACATGGCTGGCCGTTTGCCGTCATGGTGCTGGCCTTCTTCGCCGTCGGCATGGGCACGAGCTGCATGTACCTGTCCGCCGTGACGACATGCGCGAAGAACTTTGGTCGCGGCAACGCAAAGGGCGTCGCCCTGGCTGTCCCCATTGCTGCCTTTGGCCTGAGCGGCATGTGGCAGAGCCAGGTCGGCGCGCACTTGCTCTACGAGAAGATGGCCAACGGCAGCAGAGGAGACGTCGACGTCTTCCGCTTCTTCCTCTTCCTCGCCATCCTGCTCCTCGCCGTCGGCCTCCTCGGCACCCTCACCCTGCGCATCGTTGACGAGGAGGAGCTCATCGACGACGCCGTCGAAGAACTCGAGCGCTCCGGCCTCCTCACACACGACGAGTTCTTCACCGCCGCCGCCCACAACCACGGCTACGGCACCCTCCCTCCCCAAGACCTCTCCGACTCCACCGTGGACTTCCTGCAATCCGAGGCCGCTGCCCTCAAAGCGCGCCACGAGGAAGAAGCTCGCAAGAAGACCTGGCTCCTCAACGAAGAAACGCGGCGCTACATGCTCGACCCGACAATGTGGTGGCTAGCAGCCGGTTTCTTCCTGGTCACTGGGCCGGGCGAAGCATTCATAAACAACCTAGGCACCATCATCAACACGCTCACACCCCCTCATGTCGACGTGAGCACAACGCCAGCCACACACGTCTCCATCGTCGCCATCACATCCACCCTCGCACGCCTCATCACCGGCACACTGAGCGACATCCTCGCCCCCGTCGCCCCCGTACGGTCGCACCTCCAAGGACCGGACAGCATCGCAAACTCCCTCTCCTCCCTGCCTCCCCAGCCAACCCGCCGCTTCACCGTAAGCCGGATCACCTTCCTGCTCACGTTCGCATTCCTCCTCTCGCTCGGGCAACTCCTGCTCGCCTCCGGCGCAATCCAAAACCACCCCAACCGCTTCGCCCTCGTCTCCTCGCTCATCGGGGCCGGCTACGGCGCCGTGTTCAGCCTGGCGCCCATCGTGGTCAGCGTCGTCTGGGGCGTCGAGAACTTTGGCACGAATTGGGGCATTTTGGCTATGACGCCCGCCGCGGGGGCGACGCTGTGGGGCGCCATTTACGCCTTTGTGTACCAGAGGGGTGCCGACAACATGAACGTTGGCGAGAAGGACGTCGATGATGTGCTGTGCTATGGCAAGAGCTGCTATGCGCCCACGTTCTGGGCGATGGCTGTTTGCGTCTGGCTTGCGATGGCGCTTTGGGTGTACGCTTGGAGGGGGCCTGGGGGGTGGAAGAGGAGGGGAGTCGCCGTTTGAGGGGTTGATGAGGGGTTGCTTGGTTTCCTTGTTCTGGTATGTTTGCGCACGATTTGGGTTTTGTTTGGTCTTGGTTTGGCATGGCATGGAAGCGTGCATTTGCTTCGTGGCGTCGGAACCTTGGGTTTGCATTCGCTCGCCTGGTGTATAGGCGCAGCTCGCGGCGTTGGACGGATACTTGCATTACATCCACCTTCAATGAGCATACATCATTACTATCCATACATCGTTACTATGAACTGCTGATGCTTCTTCTCTTCTCTTCTCATCGTGTCAGAGTTGTGAAGTGGAGTGTGTCTTCACTGATAACGCTACCTAGAACGTATCGCAACGCTGTTCGAAATGCTAACTCTATATTCCTGGGTATCTTTCATCGTCCTTCGTTCCCCATTCGTCTTCTGTCGACATTGGCTCTTCATGTGTCCTCCTTGACACGGGTCGTCATGTGCCTGAGACACCGCTGTGCTCCATCTCCCACGCCCTCAAAGCTTCGACGAGGAACGCAATCTCGCTCCTCGCCTCATCACAGCCCATGCGCTGCTCCTCATCCGCCAGCACCATTGCCCCGATAAGCTGCTGCACCTTGTCTCCATGCGGACCCACTTTCTCTGCGAACCCATCCGGAAACCCGCCCTTCTTGAGCCGAGACAGAGCATCGCTCCGCTCCATCCTCGTGCCGAATTTGTACACCATCTCCACCGCAATAACGCCCAGTGCAAAAACGTCGAGTTTCTCACTGTTACGTGTACTCGTCTCCGGGCGGTAGAACTCCGTGCCCACAGGTTTTGTGGCCGCGCCCGTCTCTCCCGTTGTGCACTTCTCGTCGAGCGCAGCTACGAGTCCAAAGTCGCCAATGCGGGGTACGACGTGCATACACTCGCGTTCAGGACACGGCTTGCACGTCGAGAGGTCGACGGAACCATAAGGCGAGCGGCGGCCAGTCGTGAGCGCAAGGAAGATGTTTGCTGGTTTAAGATCGCGGTGGACAACACCCTGGGCGTGGAGGTATTCAACGCCGGAAAGAATGTTGCTCAGAAGCTCCAGGGACACGCAAGCATGGAAACAGTGGGTAAGTCCGGGTTGGCTGGAAAAGGGTATCCGATCTGGCGAAAGAAAGGCGGCGAGGTTGGATTCGTAGAGGGACATTTGTACGTTTAGGGTCAAGACTGGGCCTGTGGGGCGGGTGCTAACGAGAGGTCCCGCCGGCATATCGCTGTGTGAGATCATGCTGTCAGACAGGTCAGTGGTTGGATCCTGCGAAGAGGGCATATGGCGTCGGGGGATCATTTCGATGTCTTCATCCTCGAAATCTTCGGATACGTCCTCTACAGCGCTCATGCGAGACCTTGTGGACGACACAGTGGCGATAGTAGCCTGGCTGGCCTGGCTGGTACGTCGGTCCCTCCGCTTGACGCTTAGCTTCTCCCGTAAGGAGAGACGGTCTGTGTTACTTCTTGGGTCATCCGCTTCGCCAGTGTTGCTTGCCTCAAAGACGATGTCCGCGCCAGAGTCAGCGGAGGACGCCTCGAACAGGATTCCGTCAAACTTTGACTGGAGATAGTCAAGGTCTGAGGGACTGGATGAGAAATTCGCTGGGTCTTCGAGCAGCCGGTTGTTCGGCAAGACGGTTGTTGTTGGTACAGATGGTGCTTCCGTCGGTGCTGCCGTGAATTCCAGCCATGCGTTGTGGTAACGAACAATGTTCGCGTGGTCGAACCTGGCTAAAGACCGCACTTCTTCCAACAGACTATTCAGTGCCTCAGGTCCATGTTGCTGCACCTTTGCTAGCTTGGCAGGTGGCACAATGATTCGTTTGACCGCATAGAATGAGCCATCGAGCTTGTGTTTGACTTTGAAGACTTTACCATATCCGCCTTTGCCAACAACTTCAAGCTCTGAGAAGTCTCGCACATAGCGATCGTTTTGCAGGTCAGGATATCCGCGCAGCCATGGATCCGGTGCAGGCAGGCCTGATAGCAATTCAATTCCTGGAAGTGGTGGCTGGGTGGCGGGCATAGTATTACCGTTTCTATGACGCATAATCAAGTTTTGGGTAACCTCTGGTGCTGCAATTGTGTTCAACTGCGCGGTTGTCGTCTGATGAATGGTTTCTTGCATTGTTGTGCGAAGGGTGCGAAACTCATCACCAGCATATCTGCTGTCAATGCCGTTCGGAAGCTGACGAGCAATTGCTTGATACGCTTCTCGACCTTGCCGCTGTGCCTCTGGGTCGGAAGGATCCTTGTGCAATTGTGCTGCCGCTGCTGTAATCGCATTCTGCTCAAGCATCGCGTGAAACCCTAGAGCTTGCATGTCCTGGGTCGAGAATCCTCTCAATCCTGCCAGAGATGGTCGTTGTGTATTGACGGGTGCTTCCGACGTGCTTGAATCCAAGGTGTTGACGCGGGTCACCACGCTATCCGGCTGCGATGGTCTCGGCTCTTCATCTTCGGTTTGATCATAAGACGCTTCCGAGGATGATGACGAGGTATCTCCGGGCCTACGAAACATGGACATGGCGATGTGTGGGAAAGAGGTCGTTGGGCCGATATGGGAAGGTGCACTTGGTCAAGGTTGCTTCTCATAGACCGGTCGATACAATTGACGCTCGACAGTCTCAGATAATATTATTCGATGCGATTGAGTGCAGTTGAGTATGGTTGCGTGGTCTGGTTGGATGTAGTGCTCGTTGTTGGTGTTGTTATGTGTCCTCTTATACGGCTGCAGCGACAGTGAGAACCTGCTCGTTGTCGGCGACCAGATGAGGAAGGGACTTCCATCTGTGAAGGCCCCTTGAGGGTCTTTAGAGACTCATGGAATTGGAAAGTCTCAGAATACAATGGAAAAGGAACGTAGCTCTTTCGGTCTTCAAGATGCGCCGGAAGGGCAAACAGCAATGTTCATCTGGGGTGACGTGGTTTAGCGAAGAACCTAGGCAGAAGTGGGGCAAGTCACCTCCATTCACTTCGCGTGCACGTGCGTAACGCGTCCGGATAAGAAGAACGACAACGATGTACGGCTTTCACCGGTGATACTGAAACATGCTTGGCACGAAGCGATTCTCAACTTTCAGTCTCCAATAACCTTTGCTTGGTCTCGTCGCGGGCCAGCCCAATGCCGCGACAGCTGCCTTGGAAGAGCAACGGTGGCGGAGGGAGTCGCACGCAAACAATAAAGCCATCTACCTGCCCACCGAAGACAACCAGGATACCAGATGACATGAATGATGATTTCCTCGATGGTACTGTGCTTGCTAGCACCAGCAAAGGCAAAAGCAAAGCAAAGGTTACCTCAGATTCAGACGACTCGCTGCCTGAGCCTCCCGCCGAACCATCGACACAGCGCACCAAAAGATCAAGGAATGGTGTTACGAAAGATCGAGCGCCCTCGTCTTCACCACCACCACCTCTGGCAGACTACGCACTCCCTTACTCTGAGCCAATGCGCAAAGGCATATCAGAATTTGACCTCCGAGATGACGAATGGATGATGGTCGAAGATGAGTTCTTGGAGACCGCAAAACTATTCACACGACATCTGCACATCGCAGAATACGACAGACTGAAAGAGAGCATTGAAGCGAAGAAGAAAGAGGCCGAAATTGCAAGACCCGTCATCGCAGGCTCGAAACGCTCAGTGGAGGGCGCAATGAAAGAGAGGGCAAAGGTGCAAGACAGCAAGCAGAAGAAGGCAATCCGTGACGTATTCGCCTCACAAGGAGACTCAATTGAAGACGATACAGCTTCATACTGGCCGAGATCAAGCAAAACCCTAGCGGCGATGCCGCAACCAGCTACCAACGGATCACAAGACACAGACAGCGACGACTTGGATGCACCGCATCCGCCGAAATCAAAAGCTCCAGCACCAACATCTTCCAGTACAGCTAGTTCACTCAGAGTCACAAGACCGCTACCTGCCTCTCCATACGTGTCCAAGCCATTAGCGTCGTCTTTCGCCAAGCCTGCTCTTCCCGCACCAACAGTGCCAGCAAGATCACGCGCCAGGCCCTCGAGAATGACACCATTTGACATGCTCGACGAGTACACTCCACCAACATTCGACACGAGCACACCGCCAGCGGCTGCCCCTCATGAGAGGCAGACGTTTATTTCGAGTAAACCACGCTCGCAGTCAACATCGTCCAGTCTCTCCTCTCCGCAGACATCACAAATAACGACCACAAAAGCCATTAAGCCTCGACGGTCCCTGGACCTGCTCGATGACTGGGCATCCTCGAAAGATAATGGTGGAATCAGTAGGGAGGTCGCTGATCGGATCGCGAAGAGGAAGGCCGAAAGGGCGGAAGAAGGTGAAGGAAAAGAGAAGAGGAAGGCCACTAATTTGGACGACATTCCTACGTTTCTATTTTGAGTTGTTTTGGATGTTTGGAGTATGGGAAATGATACCCCCGGCTGCGCTTATCTTTGGTTATGGGCCTAAAGAGTCACTAATAGTGAGTATCGATTTCACGTGTATACAGTTCTTGTGTTCTTCCATTGTATGTATGGGTATCTCTAAAGACAGAATAGATGCTCCTCGTCATGCCTCGCGGCTACGAGGAGCGATCTGAATCATAGCAATATACACCGCTGTGTAGCGAAAAAGTTTTGGTCTCCGATTCCGCGCCCTTTTGTTGGTTTCGGGCAGTTCCATCTCATGTCTAATTAGATTGTTTCTTTGTTTCTTGCTTGTATCTTAGACAACAGGCAAACCTCTTTGTTCCTGTTGCCTATAGATAGGCAGCTTCTGCTTACAGATAGATTCAATTCAATTCATCTCATTTTTGCACTCAGTGCTGGTTCAACACCTTTGCAAGGTACGTGCCAGGCCTCTAACCAAAAAGCTTGTCCAACGCTTTATTGAACCAGTTGGTCTCGGGCGTCGGCACGTAATTGCGATGGTACTCTTCAATTTCAGCCAAATCGGTGATAAGATCCGCCTCGTGCGCTTTGACGGTCTTGGTCTTCTTGACGAACTTCCATCCGAGGAAGATGACGGGGAAGAGGAACACCATCATGTATCTAGAAATTCGTTAATACACGGCCGGCAACAGCGGGCAGGAACACTTACGAGAAGAGGAAGTTTGGAACATCCCAATAACCCGGCAAGAACACCGTGTAGCCACCAACGAAGGTCATGATGAACGTTGCGGTGAGAGCGTAGTATGCAGCGTACGGCTGCAGAATACCCTTGTAGGGCAAGGTATTCCTGTCCAGTCCCTGCACCTTGCACGCCTTGTAGAAGCACAAGAACGTGTAGCACATGACGGAGAAGTTGATGAGCTGGGAGGCAGTCACCAAGCTGACGAACCAGCTGAGAACGACCGCAGAGTTCTCACCCAACTGCAAAAACGAGAGCAGAGAGATGGCGAGGACGACGGCAACGCAGAGGTAGGGAACACCCTGCTTAGTGCACTTGGTCAGGACCTTGGGTGCCTTGCCCTCGAGCGCGAGACCAAACAGAGAGCGCGATGCGCAGTAGACATAGGAGTTACCGGCGGAGAAGGCGGAAGCGAGGACACCAGCGTTGACGATGTGGGGAAGAACCTCAATCCTGAGCCTGTTCATGGCAACGACGTACGGCGAAGCAGCAGCTCCGGGCTTGCCATCAGCGAACGCAGCCTTCAGCTCAGGATCGTTGTATGGGACGTTGATTCCAACAGCCAGGGAACCAAGGACGAAGAAAGTTGTGAGACGGTAGAAGACGGCGTTGTAGGCGCGAGGCATGACCTTGCGGGGATTCTCGGTCTCTCCGGCAGCCATGGACACGTAGTCAGGACCAGCGATCGTAAACGAGGCTTGGATCAAGCACTGCAAGAAGCCAAGGAAACGCCCTAGATCGCCAGTGTAGTACAGCTGAGCGAAAGATCCGGGGTTCTTCCAGTACCTGAAGCCATATCGATCTTTTTCAGGGTTTCCGCCAAGCATGGAAATGAATGTGAAGATGAGGAGACCGATGATGAGCAGAACCTTGCCGACAGCAGCCCAGAACTCAGTTTCACCGTACCATTTCACAGCCATTAGGTTGATCACGCTACCGCCATGTTAGTCCCAGGCTCACGATTGACTTGCAGCCTCAACGGCATTTTGACATACCCATAGAGAACGATTACAATCGCAATGATAGCGCCAACAGGTACAGCGTTGCTCCAGAAATTGATGATGACATTGCAAGCCACAATTTCAAAGGGCACGAGAGCAGCTTCAAATACGAAGAAATTCCAGCCAGCAGCAACACCGAAAGCATCATCGACGAAGCGACCAGCAAATCGAATGAAAGGCGAGGAGATTGGGAGAAAGGTGACCATTTCTGCAATACCTGAGGCTGAGGTTAGTTCGTCTTCCGTGTTTGGACATTTGTGGAATGTGCTGCTTCGGGCGAACTGGAGATGCTTTGGCAATTGTCGCGATGGGGGGTGTCGCATAGGGAAAATCGAAATTGGGGAGTCTCACTGACGGTGACCGCTAAGATCACAGTACACCCTGCGAACTGTTAGCTAATGCTATAGACTTGGTTGTGTGAAGCGACTTACACAAAGAGAAGGCAAGGAACAGCGACGCAGGGCCGCCGTTCATCAGGCCTCGACCAATCTGGACATAGAGAGCAGTTCCGATAGTACCACCAATACCAATAAGCTGAATGTGTCGACTCTTGAGCTTTCGATGAGTGTCATCGTGGACTATTCTGACAGAGGCAACAGAGTCACTGCGGCGAGGCCCGAAGTTGTTCTCTTCATCAACAAACACACCCTGTATCTTCTTATCATCGGACCCATTTGGGAGGTAATCGATGCCGCTAGTGGCCATGGTGGGAGGAACTCGGGATTGTTGATCCGCGAATCTCAGTAAAGGCTTTTAAGTAGAAGACAGAAGTACTGCACAACGAACTCCATGTACCACTAGTGTGGGTAAGTGAGTAGATCGTGGGATGTTCGCGGTTGGTGTAACGTGAATGTAAGCAGCGGGCGAAAAGAAGAACGTGGCAGGTTGATGAAATACTCAGTAGCGCTAGTGTGGACTCCGTCTTGGAGGTGAAGGTTGATGGTCGCATGAGCCTCCGCGAAACCTCTGTGGACGGTAAAATGTGGCCCACCCTAGCGTCAGCCTAGAACTTACCCGGTCCTGCACGCCGTTTCCTGACATTTGGTGTAGCCCCAGATGTCGATTGTGCATTGCCAGTCTAACATGCACTGCGATCTGCTGATCACAATTGCTTTGTCCAGACTAGCAATCGTTCAACTCGCAGGGATGGTTGTGGTTCCGTCATCCAGCTGTGAACGTCACGGCTTGCCATGTGCGCAGCGGCACGCTTAGGTAAGGATGATCAAGATAGCAGCGTGGTGTTGCAGGGCCTGGTTCGAGAGAGCAGCCCGCTAGACCGGAAAGATGTCCTGCGTGGGGCAGCTTCAGAGCCAACCGAATTCGGGGTACGCTCTCTAGGTGCTATGTTGCTCTGCCGATTCTCTTTCATTGAGACCCCAGTACCTTTACGGCTTGTAAGAATCCAACTTCGTGGCGCCATAGCCCTCGGACACCCCGAATCATCACGGCTCGAATCTCGGAAATCCCTCCAACTCTTGACTTTGTCTTGGCCCTTGGAGCTTCTCCAATTGCAGCAGCTGTAGCGTGTCCTACGGGCTAAGGATGAGCTTGGCAGCTCTGGGCTTGGAGGTTGGCTTCAGGCTTCGTCCACTCTGCCTCCCGCCACAGGTTTATCTGGACATCGAATAGCCGGCCGTTAGCTCGCACACAGTTGGGGATCTCAGCTCTCGGGCGTAAAAATTGCAGCGCCCCATGTTCCCGAAATCCTGGATCCTCGTTCGACGACCCGAGACCTCAGCCTCGGTACGTAACGTGGTGTGTCCGCATTGTCGTATAGGCGCGACCACTCAAGCAGCACTGTTTTGTCACTGGGGTCCTAGAAATGCTATCAGGTCGAGAGTCGTTGGAGAACAGGCGGCCTTCGCACGGCTTTGGAAATCAGCCCAGCAGGCTGCCCTGGTGTTGTGATAGAGCCTGTCAGATTGATATCGAATGGGCGAACAAACCCCACGCTCCCCGCTGACAGGCGGCCTGAACCCTGACCTTCGGACATTTCGAAATATAAAACATCCTGCGGTCTGTGCGTGCTTTGATAGATATGTCTCCGGCGCAATATTTCACAGTCGACAAAGTCGATAGGACCTGTAAGGTACGTGGACGACCTCTGAGAGATTGAATGCAAGCTTGGTCGTTCGGCTTCGAGCGGTCTCCAGACAGGTGCTCTGTATGCAGCTGAGCCCTACTCTTTAGCTTGCCAGCTTAGGCAGGGATTCCAAGACGCTGGACAAGAGATCTGGAATATGGCGATATCCATAGGAGCAGCTGTACATTCGTGTACATTCGGCAGCTACAGAGGGTGACATCGCTGGACAGGAACTTGGGTGCGGACCAAGCGTAATAGGAGATGCCAAGCCATGGCGTGCTTGAAGCAGCTCGGTCTTGGGAAGTCTCATGCAACGATTCGTATCATCGCGGAAGTCGTAGTGCTATTGGTTGCAGCGCAGTATCGTTCTTGTCGGCGTCGGTGAGTACGTGCAAGGTACTGGTGAAGGCAGTCGCACTCCGGTCAACCCTCTATTTTCTTTAACCAGACTGTTCGCCTCGTAGAGATATAGATTGTGAGATGAAGGTGTTGTTGAGTTAATTGGACAAAGGTAAGGAATTGATGAGTGGCGCAATCGTGACTCAGCTGATTGTGGAAGGTAGGTGCGAGCGACGGCAAGGCGAGAGAGCTTTGTAATACAAGTAGTGCAGTCTGGTCAGGCAAAGCTGCACAGTCGCTCAAAGGTGTAAACGAAGATGTTGTGTTGAATGCATTTTAATAGACACCATGCCAAACGCCATGCTTGCTCTCAATTTCATCAATTAGATGCTCGAACAATCACATTCTATCGCCAAAAGATTTACACCTCCAACTCCCGGCTTGCTTGTTGTACAGATTAGGTATACAGGATATTAGAACTGATTAGGTATTAGGAAAGTCATATGTTTATGCGGCATTCATCTTTCGTCCAACATTCGAGCCATGCACCGTGGAAGAGTGTCCGCTAACTGGTTTGCGCAGTGGCATAGAGTTGGAACCTCTACGAGCAGAGCCCGAAGGCACCTTCGGAAGGCTCTCTGCGAGTCCGTTCATCTTGAATACTTGTGCGTCCGGCGCACGGTCAAGTTCCTGTTGGAGTTCGTGGAGTTTGTCCATCGTCGTGAGCTCTCCCATCCAGCTCTTGCCAGTCTTGTGGTCGAAGTGCATGGCCTGCACAGGCCCACCGTATCCGGTGAGGTCAGCTAGCGTTGGTGGGTGAATGATGATCGTCTCCTTGCGCTCGAAGCCTTCTTCAGTCATAAATGTACCCGCTTCAATGATCTCAGGCTCTGTACGGTACTTGGGCATCGTTGTCTGGCGTGAGTAAGGGCTCGAGTGTTCGCAAATTGACCACCAACGATTCTTGTCTGTACGGGCAGGCAACTCATCAGCGGAGATCTCGATAAGCCCCTCACCGTTCGGGTTTGGGATCCAGTGACGAGGCGGAAGAACCTCTGTCATCATTACGGGTTGTATACGATGGAAGTGCTCATAGTTATGGATCTCGCGGTAGATCTTGTGCTGAATGATCTCGTGCTGGTGTGGCTTGATCACCTCGTGTGTGACGGCTAGGTCGCAGTCAGCACATGTTTGGCGCAAGTAAATGCAACGCAGCAGAGGCATAAAAGACAGAAAGTACGTACCAGGCGCCCATGTGATATCTCCATCTGTGTCGACAGTATTCCTGAGATCCACGACACCTTCCTCACGCAGTTTCCTGGCCAACGCGGTTTCTTCGCCACCCGCTGTTCCACCCACGGTAGCATGGCGTACGCCAGACTGTGATCCTTGGACCTCGTGTGGTTCCTGTGCCGATCGTGACGCGTCGTTATCGCCGTCCGAGATGCGTGGCTCCCTCCTCTCCCACCCAGGTTCGACCCGGGCGGTCTTGGGAATGAGGCTCGACCTCTTCCACGAGCCTTTTTCGTGTGAGCTTGTCTCAGTATGCGGACGGATACCATCAACAAGACCACCATTGGTAGTGACATTATCACCAACAGAATGCTGTCCAACAGATCCACCAATTGGGACTGAGCTCAGGGTAGATCCACCTGAGCCAGCACCGACAGACTGTTTACACAAGTGTTGTTGACCGGATGTTGGGTTCGAAGCAGGAGCGCCTAAATGAAATTAGAATCTTATGTCATCTTCTGCTTACAAGAAGACTTGTGGATCGAAGTCTCGCGAGATGCGATTGTATCAGTACTCACCGGATGCAATCCCTGCTGCTCCGTTGTGTGCAGTACCAGCCGCAGCACGGCTTCCACTATCGATCGATGTACTATAACGCGCGATATTGCGATCGGCAACATCTTCCTCGTGTCGTGCCTCACTCTCTCCAGTGATGTGTCGCCTGTCCCCACTAAGGGTGATGTATTCGTCGCCATGGTCGTCGTTCACCGGTGAAAGGGCAGGTAGATAGGCCTTGTAATCGTTCTCTATAGCACCGCCGTTGGGATCGGAGGAAGACGCGAAGTCAATGGCTGCCATATGCCTCACGGACGCTTGACTTTGGCGACGGTCATCGTAAGCCGAACTGACTGGTCTGCTACGGCCTGTGTAGACGGAGCCAGTTGCGGATGAGTCGACTGAGATGCGACCATTTCGGTCTGAAGACACGCGGTGTCGATCTCCATATGGTGGACTTGCTTCGACGTGGTGGGTGTTGCTCTCCAAAGGCTCATGTTGACCTGAAGAACTTTTCGATTTACTGGACCTCCGAAACACAGACTTCAATTTTCGCTGCATGGTGTTTGCCTCTCACGATGATGCCCAGGTGAAATGATAGAACGCGCGAGATCTTGAAAAACAAAACTTAGGTATGGCGCTGATGTCGCAAGTACGTAAGGCAGGCGAGTCTCAATGAACCCAATTGCTGGATTCGTAAGGCTACAATATGGACCAGGGAAGCTATGACGCATACAACGTGCTTTCCAGAGTTCAGAAGACCATCGAATGAAGGAGCGAGGCGGCTGAAGTATGGAATAATTTGGTGGACCAAAAAGAACAGTCTAGAAGCCGTTCAATGACAGCGCGGTCAAACGTCAAATCGCTGCTATGAACCCTTTCGGTGACGTTGTGGCTCGTCAGAATGTACAACGATGTACAGCAGAGCGTGGCAAAGTTGAATTAGATCCGAAGGCGGAGTCTCCGAGAGATCCAGGCACTCCGGGCTGTCTGCTTCCATTGCTTCTTCCAGCATCCCACGGGGCTCCCTTGTTGAGGGCTCAGATGGGACTCAATTGAGGCTGCTAACTGATGCATGGCGCACTTAATGACGTAGCAGCATCGTGATGTTCAGTTCTTCTCCCACAACAATCGCTCAACGATCACAAGAAGCATATCAGGCCCACCTAGGTCCTGTGACGAAGCCCTAAGCATCGCGTGTTTGCAGTGGGCTTGGTGGACATGCAAGACGGGATGACGACAAGCAAGTGAGGTGGCCAACTGCGGACAGCTCCCGCCTGCTGATCGCAATAGCGTACCAAAGGACAGGGTGATCCTCAGTGCGTCAGTCTCGAATGTGGCCATGGCTCCGGTACAGAGAGCGAAACAGGATGAGACAGACACCAGTGTGCGGGAGACGCGTAGGGAGTGTGGGGACGAGCAACATCGAAAAGGTAATCGCCTTGCCATTCTGTCATGTTTTCGGCATGCGCACAGACACCATTCCTTAACCGATCAAGACCGATAGCATCACCCCAGCGCCACTCTAGCGCCACCCCAGCGCAGATCTTCCCGTCTCCTGTTCCCTTTTTGAGCACAATCTCATATACACAACTTTGGATGAGCTTGGGCAGCGTTGCGAGCAGAGGATTGCCAGTAACTGCGTAGTGCTGTGAAAGTTGCATGGAAGGTGGGCTAGTCAGCAGCAGCAGTCGCAGCGAATGGCCTAGGAAGGACTGGACCACAGTGCTCCACTCGCTTGAGAGCATGAGTTCTACGTCAAGCGTAACGCTTGCCGTACCGGCGTAAACAGTGGCTGATGAACTGATCTGAGGTACCCCTGACGTACATCAACAACAGGTCTTTGTGACCCGAACTCCTCGGAGCTACCGTCGCTGCCACACAGCGGGACCCGTCAAAATCGAGCCCGCCTTTATGGAGCCAATGAACATCGCCACACAGTGCATCGAACAGCTAGGTCGGACATTGCGATGGCCCTGAAATGACGTGCCGCGGATGCTTTCAAGTCCTGTCAATTACGTCGTTCTGCGCATGCTCCAACAGTGCAGGGGTATAAAGGGTTCAAGCAGCTACTGCTTAAGCTCATCATTCTACCATCATCAAACACCAATTCCCCGAGCCTCATAACTCTCAGAACTTCTTCACTCAACCTTCCACTACTTCCATATTAACCAACAACACACAAAACATCACAATGGACAAGGCCAAGGCAGCTATCACCGACTTCATGTCCAAGTCTGGACATCACGACACCACTGTCCACGAGTCCGTTGCCCCTGCTATTCAGCACGAGGTTGTTAAGCCCCACGTTCACGAGGAGGTTCAGACCGCTGTCGACAAAGAGGTTCACCAAGACCACTACCACCGCACTGTCCAGCCCGTCCAGGACCGCGAGGTCCTCCCTGAGACACACACTGCCAAGCTCGGCGCTGTTCAGCAGCGCGAGTTTGACCACCGTGATCACGACAGCACAAAGAGGAACCTCATCGACGAGCAGGCACGCTTCAAGGATGAGCGCCGTGTAGATGCTACCACCCACAGCCAGAGCGCTGCTGCTGCCATTGGTGGTGAACATGTTCACCATCACATCCACGAGACTATCCAGCCTGTGGTTCAGAGGGAGACCATCCAGCCCAACGTTGTTCACACTACCGTTCCTATCCACGAGATTCACCACAACAAGGCTACCCACCACAGCACCACTGCTCTGCCCGCTATGACCATGTCTGAGTTCACTGCCAAGGGTGGAGCTCTCACTGGCCGTGAGGAGCGCTACGACGCCTTTGAGGGTGTCCCCAAGAACATCGGTGCCGGCACTGCTGGTGGCTTCGGCGCCATCCGCGAGGGTGAGGGTCACCGTGACCACCACCACGTCGCTGGTGCTCCCCGCCACGGTGACTACGACAACACTGCCCGTCACGGCAACGACGCCACTGGCCTCAACCAGCGTGAGTTGAACGCTGCTCAAGGTGTCAACACTGGCTCCGGTCTCACTGGCACACACTCTCACCACCGTGAGGGAGGTGCCGCCGGCGCCCTCGCTGGTGCTGCCGCTGCTGGCGCTGCCGGCCACCACGGCCAGCAGCACAACGACTTCGCTCGCGACAACCGCACCCACACCACCAAGGATGGTCTCCCTGATGCCCTAACTGAGCACCGCTCAAGGGCCGATGCTCACAACACCCACACCCGTGGCTCCTCTTCTTCCTCCTCCGACAACGGTACCGGAGAGCACAAGAAGCCTGGTCTGATGGACAAGCTCAACCCCAAGGTTGACGCTGACGGCGATGGCAAGCGTGGTTTCATGAAATAGATGCACACTTCATGCATCTTAATTTCCTAATGTTTTAACGAGCCATGAGTATGTAGATACCATATCAATATTGTACAGTAATTCAAACACGTGAACAACAGTCTCTCCAAACTATGCCCAGCTCGTGTCTCATCTTTCTTTGTTGATCATAATTACCCCTCAATGACGTCTGGCCTGCTTTAGCTTCAGTAGCATGTACGTGCGGCATCTAAGGATCCACTGTTCTTCAGCCACAGCAGCCTCAAGCGGCTCGTACCATCAAAGTACCGACTGCCTCACGCGACTAGAAGACTTGGTAAATACGCTGTTGCGACCAGATATCAAGTTTCCCCATACTGACAGTGGCAAATGCTCAGATCTCAACCACCACATAATGACGCATCAAAGTACCCTCTGGGCGATGGGCTTCCACTCAGAAGTCGGTCTTTCGGTTGCGACAAGTACAACGCGACCTCCAGTCCAAGACAATCCCTCACTTCGCTCTACAAGGTCAATGCCTTCCTCCTGAGCGAGCTTGCTCGTCTCTTCGAGCCCTTTCGCATCGACTTGGGAGCAGTCATGACTGTATCAGCGGTCAACCATGACATCCTCAGTGATCGGTTGCATGGGACTTACTACAACAGGCTTACATGCGGGTTGTACGTCTCTTCCGCCCACTTCCTAGCCGTCTCCTCGTCCATATGATCGGCAACCTGTTTTCTGCAGACCTTCGCTAGCGCTTTCAATCCGGTGGTCTTTTGGCACTTAATGTAGAGTTTGCGGAAGTAGACATCCTCACTGTCTAGCTTTTCAAAATCAACCTGCACGTCACCACCAGCTTGGAGATCCAGAGAGTCGAGCCATTTCTGGGGCTCTGATCCATAGCTTGTTGGTGATACCAGGTCCGACGTCAGTGTAACGTGGGGAATGAAGAGGTCCGTCGAGCCAAAGCGTAATGCTGTCCGCTTGATCAGAGATGCAAGCACATCATTCAACGGATGCGTTTCCGGCGGAAGGAGCCATAGGGATGAGCCGGGCATGTTGCATGAGCAATCGCAAAAGTTGGGAAGATGTTGTCGAACTGTTTATTAAACACCAGTCGCTGCGTCATGGGTCGTTTAGCCGCACGTACTTGGCGCCATGCTCCCCGCGCAATCCTTCCGTCTCGGCATCGGCATCTCGACGCTTAGGTTCCCGCGACGCCTGCTTTCACATGTGAATAAATCCAAACCAAACATCCGCATGACAGCACATAACCGACCCGCGCAAATAACGCGACGACATGCCATCCAGTGGCGTCATCAGCCGATCCTCTAGACGCTGTCACGATGGCTGGCGCGTTGCTATGGAGCGTTTTTGGCTGCTTTGCTGAGATCGTCTTGTTCTGGCTACGGGTATGTTGCTCCTCGATACTGCTATAATGGCTCCTTGCAAGCTCCCCACTAACGCCTGATGCTAAAGCAACTCCCTGCATGGTGGATGAAGAAGAACCCAAGAGATCTGCTCCTCGAAACAATCGCAGAGGCACGCTGCTTCGAGGAGTGGGAGGCCGCGGCCTATCATTTGGACGAGCTCCAAGGCTACGATCTCTGGCGCCAGAATGCTACGAGCAAGTACTACAACTACCGCCTCATCCACCAGCGCCTCACGGGTATCATCGAGGCTCACGACGATGATGACATGCTGGGCCTGATCGGCCTGCTGCGCAGCGGTCTCGTTCGCAACCTCGGAAACATCACTGCACCACGCCTGTTCGACCGTGCTTACGGCGGAACGAAGCTCCTAATTGAGGACTATGTCACGCAAGTCTCGTATGCGATCGAATATCTCACGCAGTACCCGACTGCGGCAAGCTCGGATACCGGGTTGACGAACCAAGCGAAGTTGGATGTGTTGCACGATACAAGGCAGGCATTTGGGAGATCAGTGCTGGTGTTGCAAGGCGGACAGATCTTCGGTATTTGTCACCTGGGTGTTGTCAAGGCACTCCATTTGCGTGGCCTGCTTCCTCGCATCATTGCTGGGACTGCTACCGGTGCTATCATCGCAGCATTGGTTGGAGTACATACAGAAGATGAGCTGCTAGACTTCCTGAACGGGAAGAACATCGACCTGAGTGCTTTCACGAAGCACCCACGGAAGAAGGGTTCGAAAGGCAGTGGCTGGCTAGAGACACTCACGCGCCGCATCAGACGTTGGTGGCAGGAGGGACACTTCCTTGATGTTGGCGTGCTGGAGCAGCTGCTGAGGGCGAACGTCGGGGACCTGACCTTTCAAGAGGCATACACCAGGACGAAGAGGGTGCTGAACATCACCGTAACCACCAGTGGAGGTGGAGGCGTGCCAAACCTGCTGAACTACCTCACAGCACCAAACGTAGTATGCACCACTTCAAACGCATGCCAACACCCAACTGACACACCCAGCTCATCTGGTCCGCCGCCCTCGCCTCCAACGCAACCGCTTCTTCCACCCTCTACAACCCGGTCGTGCTCATGTGCAAAGACGACTCCGGCACCATCGCCCCCTGGTCCCCCGCCCACGAAACCACTTTCCGGCCGTGGACGCATGCCTCGTACACCGACCGACAATCACCTCTCCACCGCATTGCTGAGCTCTTCAACGTCAACCACTTCATCGTCTCGCAAGCGCGGCCGTACCTCGCGCCCTTCCTGCGGTCGGACCTGCACCACCCGAACCCGCGGCAAGACGGGCGCTGGAAGCTGTCCATGCCTCTCTTACGGCTCGTGGTGCTGGAAGTCCAGCACCGCTTACACCAACTCGACGACCTGGGCTATCTCTCACCCTCCATACGCCGATTTTTGCTCGACGAGAATATCCCCGGTGCTTCCTTGACGCTAGTTCCTGAACTCTCGCCGGGAGACTTTTTTAAACTGCTGGAGAACCCGACGAAGGAGGCGATTGACTATTGGGTTCTGAAGGGCGAGAGGAGTGTTTGGCCTGCTGTTACGGCGCTGAAGATTAGATGTGCGATTGAAGTTGAGTTGGATCGGGGGTATCAGCTTGTTAGGAGGCGGAAGCCGTTTGAGAGCGTGAGGAGTCGCGGGTTGAGGAAGAGTGGGAGTCGCGGGGAGGTGAGAGAGCGTGGGAGTCAGGAGTTTGGGGCGGGGAGGATGCAGAGAAGGGCTAGGGCGGAGAGCTTTGGGGGGTAGTGGATGCTGAGCGACGACTTATCCGTATGCATACAAGAATGTTGACATTACTTTCCATAAGGGGTCGCTTCAACGTCTCTGCATCGGCCCGCTGAACCCCTTCACCAACGCAAACCCTAATACGACACCCATACCAAAGACTACCAGTGTATTTGCCGACAAGCTCGGTCCCTTCTGGCCCTGATTCATTTTCCTCGCCTTCTCAGCATACTCTTTCTTCCTCGCCTCCACCTCATCCTCAACTCTCGGCTTCTCTTCCTTCGCCGCACCAATGCCCAAATACTCCCTCACCAGCAAATCATCGCTCTCACTCAAATCAACCCACTCCGCCTTACTATCTCCCTGATCCAGCGGACTCCTGATATTCAACCCCCCAAACACACCCTCCTTCCCTTCTTTTCTCGCTGGACTAATACCTTCAGGCATCCACTCTTCTAGCATAGAGGCAGGCAAACTCCGAAACATAAGACCCATCCACATCTCCAGCACATTCAACAGCAAGTCCGGATTATCCATGCCCAGCAGCGCATGTCCGCCCATATTCGGGCTTGGGAGAACGGCTAAGACGCCGATGGCGTTGTAGATGGAGGACTGCAGGGCGTGGTAGTGCAGGCTGGGATTGTCGCGCCGGTAGCGGAAGTTGAGGTGTTGGGCTATGCGGATGCGGAGGGAGGAGGTTTGCCCGATGTAGAGACGCATACGTTTGTCGAGCCCGAGGATGCCGTTGAGGTAGATGGCCGGGGAGGAGGTGCGCAGGTCGCCGGCTATGAGTTTGAGACTGTTTGGAAGTTAGAGTCGTGGAGGTCGTCGCGGTCTTGGGACGTACGCATCGAGGTTCCAGCGCCCATTTAGGTAGGACCAGACTTGTGGGCGAATGCAGCGGAAGCAGAAGTCATCGAGTCGGGGGTGGCGTTCTACCCATTTGCCATACCGAACGTAGTGTTTTGATTCCGGCTCTTTCAGTTTCGATAGTAGATGTCTCAATATCTCTTGTGCTTCAATCTGCGCTGGTAAGAGTTGGGAGGGTAAATCATTCATCCTGGAGGTCGTCGTTGATGCTGACGTTGATGAATTCAGTATCCACGTCTGCGACATGTGTGAACTTTGATGTGAGCTTTGAGCAGCTGCCATGTTGTATACGATTCCACCTCTTCAAGCTGTAGTCTCGAAAGTCGCAGGATGTTGGGTCAGGGTGCGCCTATTCCGGCTAGTGCGAAGGCAGTAAAACCTGTCTGAGCGTGTAGTTGTACGTCTGCTGCCTAGTCCAAGTGATTTCAAATGACGATGTCTCAAGTGACAGGCTGTCGAAGCTTTGTATGTCTAACGGCTAGTGATGTTGGTGTTCCTGAAATCGAGCACAGATGAGGCTCGAGAGCTTTAGCGGCTGGTGAAGTTGCCTGATAAGGCAGTAAAAGTACTTTGGTGTCGATTACGGGCGCCCCTCGGGATGGGTACCCATGCAATAAGCTGGATCCTTCAGGAACTGTCTTGAGCTGCCTTGGGTGCCATGGTTCCTGGACGAAGAAGGCCAGATGCTCAGACATTTGACCTCTCTGAGCAGCGCAGATGTTAGAACTTACAGATGCCACGTCGCCAGCAGAAGCACGTTCTGTAGTTGAGCTGGGAGTGAGCTGGTAAGCCACAAACACTTCCAGAGGTGATCAGGCGCTCTTGTGAGCAGCAGAGCTTGCTGAGCTAGCAGCCTTGCATCTTTGATGTCACATTCTTAAGCACTGTTGTTGTGAAATAAGATCATGGGTTCTGGAAGAAGTCAAAGGAAGGTGCAGCCCGATCTAATCTTATCTCATCGCCGCCCACCGCCGAACTGGCCACGACCCCTGCGACTAGAGGCCAGAGCAGCACATCAACGTTGCAAGCTACTAAGATAACACGCAACAGTCCACCTGTCCACCCTGCTTTTGTATTCCGTTCTGTTCAGTTCTCTTCTCAGTACCTTGACGCAACTGCTACGCCAGCAAAATGGCAAGTACCTCTCCGCACCCGTTGCGCAAATGCACCTGCCCGAGCTTCACCCGCTGACTTCATTGTAGGCGAACGTAATAGCGAACTCAGGCCACGATGATATGATTGTACGTTCACATCTTCACCTCGAATCTTCCTCGAAGCCGCACAATACTGCCGCCTCCGAATCTGCGAACCTAAAAGATACAACGCGCAATGGCCGCCAACAGAGTTGATTTGCTGTCAATAGAAGCTAATGAAGCTCAGCACGATGCCGTTCTGGACTACTATGGCAGGCGGTTAGCGACATGCTCTTCGGATAAGACAATCAAGATCTTCGAAGTTGAGGGCGAAACCCACAGGCTGGTCGAGACACTGAAGGGGTACGTCACCACAGAACTTCGGCGGGGCATGTTGTTGACAGCTTGACAGACACGAGGGCGCTGTATGGTGTGTAGCATGGGCGCACCCCAAGTATGGCAACATTCTCGCCTCTTCGTCGTACGATGGCAAGGTCCTCATCTGGCGCGAACAAGGCGGCGCCTGGCAAAAGATCTACGATGTCGCGCTCCACACCGCGTCTGTCAACCACGTCGCCTGGGCGCCCCACGAGGCCGGCTGCCTCCTCGCCTGCGCTTCCTCTGACGGCAACGTGTCGGTTCTCGAGTTCAAGGACAACAACTGGACACACCAGATCTTCCAAGCTTGCGGCTCCGGCGTGAACAGCGTTTCGTGGGCACCAGCTGTTGCACCCGGCCAGATTGTCAGTGCTAGCGGAAACCAGGCCGGCACCGCACGACGATTCGTCACCGGCGGCAGCGACTGCCAGGTCAAGCTTTGGGAGTTCAGTGCAGAGACAGGAAGCTGGCAAAACACACAAATCCTGCCTGGCCACACAGACTGGGTCCGCGACGTAGCATGGTCACCAACCGTCCTTTCCAAGTCGTACATTGCCTCTGCATCCCAAGACAAGACAGTTCGTATCTGGACATCCTCAGATCTGCGTATGTACAGGAGCTGCTATAGTAAACGCACCGAACTAACCATTTGTAGGCGACTGGAAATCTACCGTCCTTAACGTCGACGCTGCCGCATGGCGTGTGAGCTGGAGCCTCAGCGGCAATGTGCTCGCAGTCAGCACTGGCGACAACCGGGTTAGCTTGTGGAAGGAGAGGTTGAGCGGTGGATGGGACTGTGTCAAGACAATTGAGGAGTAAAAGAGATTCGAAGGCGGGAAGTTTCGAACATGCATCAAAAGCGCAGCACTATATGAGTGCTAGGTTGGCACGGCACGATTGCTAGCAGATATCAAGCAAGTCAGCAAGGCTCGAATGACAGGACACGACCACTTCAAGTCCCTCTATGTCTACTTGTTCACTGACAAGTCATTGAGACTCGACTGGACATGAACCTCAAACTTTGACTACTGCTTCGGTTCATCCAGAAGCAACAGAAACTGTTCCTTCAATTCCAATGCGCCAATTATCCAAACCCATACGCGACAAATCATACTGAATTCTTGATCGACGACTGTCAATTCAGAGAGACTCTTGACGGTTGCCTTTGAGGTATCTAGGTACTCACGATAACACGTGCTGAGTTGTGCAGATACACCGCCTCGCGCTTCCCAATGCAGAAGTGGGTCTTGTGCCATGTGAATCCTTCAGGATTACGGAACGAAAGTCGATTCGTTTGTAGCATCCACACACGACCATCTTGTATTCAGTGGTTGCGCTGAGCATTCAATTGACGCAGCAACCGACAACCCGACAGACAGCGCTAGTGAACAGCGACGCCCCGGACACCAAGCTGTCAGCGGCAAACCATAGACTCGTCCGTCTCCAGATCTAGCCCACCTGAACGTGGGGAGTTGATCAATGAGAACGGAAGTTGAGCCTTAGGTAGTGGGCTAGGAAATGACGACAGCGACAAGCGAGAGGCACTAACAGTTAACAGGTCAAGGGCGTGCCCCCCAACAACCTTCGAACACTGGATTTCTGCTGCACATGCACCTTTCCTTAGTGGCGGATCCCGGTACAGGTACGGGATACAGTCGAATAAATAACGTCAATTGCTTGAGTGTTGCAGGTTTCTCCACGCTCTTTCCCTCCCCCACATCAAATACCTAGACGATGTCTATCATCGACACTACCAAGGACCTGTCAGCACTCTTCTCGCAGCAGGTCAAAGTCACACCTGATGCCATTGCGTTAGAAGACGAGAAGAACACATATACATACCAACAACTCCACGACAAGGTCGCCGAGCTTGCTCTACAGCTCCGCGGTCATGGCGTGGGCCGTGACAGTTTAGTCGGTGTGCTACTACCGCGCTCCGCTGACTATGTTATCGCATGTCTGGCTGCGCTACGAGCGGGTGGAGCCTTCTTGGTGCTCGAATTAGCATATCCGCCAGATCTGCTTGCAGATGTGCTGGAGGATGCACGTCCCACGGCGGTGGTCACCATCAGCGCTGAAGTCGGAAAGATCTCATCAGGAACAACGCTGGTGGTGCTGGATGAGCAAGATTCGAAGTCAAACGGCCACGTGGACGAGTCAGAATTGCCGCCCCTGCCAGAAGAGACCGACTTGGACCGATTATGTTTCGTTGCCTATTCCAGCGGCACGACTGGCAAGCCCAAGGGCATTGCCAACCCACACAAAGCGGCCGTACTCTCATACAACCTCAGATTTGGCTTTTCAGATATCCAGCCTGGAGATCGAGTAGCCTGCAACGTGTTCTTTGTATGGGAGATCATAAGACCACTGTTGCGGGGAGCAACAGTTATTGCTGTACCTGACGAGGCCAGCTATGACCCCCGAATGCTCGTTGATCTTCTCAGCACAAAGAAGGTCACTGAGACACTCTTCACGCCTACTTTGTTCGCCGCTGTACTGGCCCGTCACCAAGCGCTGGAGACACGCCTTCCTAATTTGAAGACTGTATGGCTCAACGGTGAGGTAGTGACCACCGACCTTGCAAGGCGAGGAATCAAGGCTCTGCCAAACACCCGTCTCCTCAATGTCTACAGCGCCTGCGAAACACACGAAATTGCTTGTGGCGACATCAAGGAGATGCTTGGGCAGATCGAAAAGGACGCTCCGTACTGTCCAGTCGGCCCGCCTATCATCGACAAGAAGTATGTCTACATTCTCAACGAGAGTGGCCAGAAGGTGGATGAAGGAGAGAACGGCGAGCTTTTCATCGGCGGTCACCTGCTTGCGCGTGGATACCTCAACCTTCCAGAGGTCACTGCTAAGGCCTTCACACCGAACCCATTCAGCTCACAGAAGGGTGCCCGGATGTACAGGACCGGAGACAAGGCCAGAATACTACCAAGCGGGTTACTCGAGATTACTGGTCGTGTTGGCGCGATGATCAAAATCCGTGGATACTCGGTCGTTCCTGGCAAGGTCGAGAGCGAAATTCGCAACCACCTAGCTGTCAGTCACTGCGCTGTCATTGCTTACGGTGATGGTATTGATAGGCAACTCGTTGCGTACATCGTCCGCGACAAGGAGTCATCAGAAGAGCGCCCTGTAGTCGAGATTGATAAGGCAGGACGCAGCTCAACTGCGCGACGCATGCTGCAGGCGTACCTTGCCCACTATATGCTACCTGCTCTCTGGGTCGAATTGGAGACATTGCCTACCAACGATGTTTCTGGTAAGGTGAATGTCAAGGCTCTCCCTCCACCAAGGTCAAGTTCGCCAACCGGAAGCGCTCGCAAGTACGAGCAAAGTCCTATCTCTATCGAGCAGATCACAACAATCTGGGCGTCAATCCTCAACATCGATGCTAACTCCATCACGCCGGAGTACAACTTTTTCGATCTCGGAGGCCACTCACTTCTGCTTGCTGATCTTGCGGCACGTCTGTCGAACACTTTCGGTTTCCGAGTTCCAGTTGCGCGTCTTGCGACACCAGCAACCCTCAACGGCCACCTCGATACCGTCCGGAAGATCCGAGATGGCAACACCGCCGAGATTCAGGAGAACCTACCTGCCGTTCTCAAGGCCGATTCTGTTTTGGACAAAGATATTCAGCCTAAGGAGGCCAAGTTTGTCGCACTCAAGGATGCTAAGACAGTACTGCTGACTGGTGTTACTGGTTTCCTTGGTGCTTTCCTCCTTAAAGATCTGCTTGAGCACACATCTGCTACCATTATCTGTATGGTTCGATTTGCCGATGCTTCGCAGGATGACGTTCCAGCTGCCATAGCAAGGATCCGAAGCAATCTCCTTGACTTTGGCTTGTGGAGTGATTCCATCATGGAACGTGTCGAAATCCTGCCAGGTAACTTGTCCAGAAAGCGATTCGGTCTACCACCAGGCACCTTCCAGAAGCTCGCTGATCGACTCGATGTCATCATTCACGCTGCTGCCACTGTTAACTTAGTGTACCCATACGCTGCGTTGCAGAAGCCCAACGTTGGTGGTACAAGGGAAATTCTTCGCCTCGCCAGCGCCGGTGGTGTCACAGTCCAATATGTCTCCACAAACGGTGTCCTTCCTCCGGCGAAGGGCCGCGGGGGATGGTCCGAGGACAGCATGCTTGGTGTAGAAGACGTTCCTACCAAGCTTGCAGACGGTTATGGTCAGACTAAGTGGGTCGCTGAGCAGCTTGCTCTGGAGGCACAGAAGCGCGGCCTGCCATTGAAGATCCACCGTCTCGGTACCATCAGTGGACACAGCGAGACCGGTGCTGCTAACGCCTGGGATTTGTTGACAGCGTTGATCGTTGAGTCAATCAGAATCGGCCACTACCCAGACGTCAAGGGCTGGCGCGCTGAGATGACACCTGTCGACTTCGTCAGCAAAGCCATCCTTCACCTCAGTGATCAAATCGAGACCGATCAGACCATCTTCCACATCGGTGACCCAGATCCAGTCGACATCAGCCAGGTCTTCGAGGATGTCGAGAAGCTCGGCTATCCCACCAAGTCCCTAGCTTTCGATAAATGGGTCGCTCTATGGGACGAGAAGCGTGGATCCGCCAAGGGTGGTGTTGGTGCTTTCACCGTCGACATTCTCCGCAGCGGTATGCCAAGCATAGAGTTCCTTCGGGATGTTGTCGTCCTCGACAACGCAAAGACACGACCACTTCGTTCGGCAGTCGAGCGTCCGAAGGTCGACGAGGCACTTCTCGAGACCTACACACGACACTGGTACGCACGTGGTTGGCTAGCGCAACCGCCTCAGAGCCAGAATGCTGTAGGTGGAGCCGCCCGAACACTCCCACGCCGAGGACCCCTCTACGGCAAGGTTGCCATCGTCATGGGCGCATCTTCAGGCATCGGTGCCGCCACCGCCGCAGCACTCACAAGAGAAGGCTGCCACGTCGCTCTTGCCGCGCGCCGCATCGATGCTCTCGAGAGCCTCAAGAAGCGCCTCACCATCCGCGAGGGCAAGATAATTACCCAAAAGACCGACGTCACCGACAAGGCTCAAGTCGAAGCCCTTGTCGCCGCCGCAGAGAAGCAGCTCGGCCCCGTCGATATCTTCGTCAATGTCTCGGGTGTCATGTACTTCACCATGATGGCGAACGCACTCACAGACCAGTGGAATCAGACCGTCGATGTCAACTGCAAGGGTATTTGCAACACCATCGCCGCCGTCGTACCCTCGATGCTCAAGCGCGGCAAGGGCCACTTCGTCGCCATCTCCTCGGACGCTGGCCGCAAAGTATTCCCCGGCCTAGGTGTATACTCAGCATCCAAGTTCTTCGTCGAGGCAACATTGCAGGCTCTGCGTGTTGAGACTGCTGGCACTGGCTTGAGGGTTACGAGCGTGCAGCCGGGTAATGTTGCGACGGATTTGCTGGGCATGAGTACGGATAAGGAGGCGCTGAAGAAGTATGGTGAGCCGAGCGGTGCGAAGGTTCTAGATCCGGAGGATGTGGCGGGCAGTATTGTGTATGCGCTGAAGCAGCCGGAGCATGTTGCTGTTAATGAGGTTATGATCGAGCCGAGGGATGAGCCAATCTAGACGAGGATGACAGGATATAGAGTAGTCAAAGCATGTACCACAATAGTCATGTCACTAGGATATCATTAAGCATTATTGGTGCGATACCCTCTCTCAGCCACGCTTCTGCTGTGGTAGCTCATCATTCGCCGCTTTTCCAATCCTCTGTATGCTGTCTGCAAACCCTCTAAAGCCGTCGGCAGCAGTGTGTACTCTGTTCTGAGCCAGTTCTGCAGTCTCTCGCGCCCGCTGCGCTTCCCTCTCAATATCACGTTCTGCTTCGGCAATCCTCGTACCTCGCGCCTCGACCTCTTGCCCCAAATCTCGCCCAAGCTGTGCAACATTTGCAGCTTCAACGCCACGCTCGAACTCCCTACGTCCTTGGTCAAGATCACCACGCGCATGTTCAATTTCTCGTTCCGCTGCTTGCAGCCCTCTCTTCTCCATGTCTTGCTCCCAGTCTCTCCCAGTCTGCAATGCGTTCGCAGTGGTTGCTGTGACGCTCCTCTCAAACTCATTGCGGCGCTGAATCAAGTCTCCACAAGCGTGCTCAATCTCACGCTCAGCAGCTCTCATACCCTTCTCCCAATCCCTTCCACTCTGTATTGCATCCTGACCGACCTGGACTACCTTTCCCCTCGTAGCATCCAGCTCACTCTCAAGCCTCCTCAAGCGCTCTTCTTCCTTGTGCGCCAGGTTTTCTAGGAAGTCTGTGACTTTGTGTCCGTACTTCAACTCCAGCTCTTGCAGCTTGCTCTGTCCCTGACCATACGCGCCATGCATCATACTCTGCAGCTTTGGAATCTGAGGGTTGTTTGGTTGACCCCTGTTGCGCAGATCGCTGAGGCTGATGTACGCCTCCGGCGTGTTATTCTGGATATCGGCTTTCACTTCTTCGTACATGGCTTCGATGACCTGGACAACTTCTTGCACATCCAACCGGCAGTCTGGCCGCGAGAAATCGCGCTCGCGCTGCTCAATATACTCGCGGACCTTCTTCCACTCATTCTCATACCAGCGAATCCGATTCGGCAAGCCAGATCCCTTGAGGTATGTCAGGATCCCCGCAATCACAGTGTTGATGGCTCCAAACGCAGTGATAGAGACGTGGTTTGTGTTTGCGGCGCCCATGGCTGTTAGGGCGGCGGCGACGATTACTTGCAGGCCCAGACAGCTGTTGATCAGGATGGAGGCGAATTTAAAACCGCGTTTTGCTTCGGCTTCGCGGTGGCAGACACGGTTGTATATGCCGACGTTGGGTGCGGCGCGGCCATCGAAGTGTAGGCTGTTGTGGGATGCGCCGGAGAAGCCTTTGGTGCTGTGGATGCCGACCATGTGGCGGAAGTTGGCGAGTTGGTTGTTTTGATCGTTTTCTATTGCCTACAGCTAAAGTCAGAATCGTGAAATGCTGTAAGATGGAAGGGTAGAATACCATCGGATGTTTTACTGCCTGTGTGGGTGCACCGAATGCCATTGGCAGCGTGCTCCCCGAGAGGCCGTCTTCGACGTTATGCACACGATCGCGACCTTGTGGTCTCAGCGCTGAAGGGAGGTAGTTCATGATAGACCAAAGGAATTTGCGTCAATACGAAGAGGACAAGCAAGCCTCAAATCTCAGTCAACATGCAGGAGATCACCGCGATAGTATATATGTGACGAAAATGAACTTCAGCTCCCTACGCGCTCACCCGTATCCAAAATGACCGTCCATTTGAGGAATCCCATGTCCATCTCACTTTGGATGCGGCACCATCTGCAAGCCAGTCGCACGTCCCGAACGCCAGAACATCGTTAAGCGACTCTGTAGTCGAGCACACATCCTAGAAAATATCCAACGGGAGTGCAAGGAGGTCTATGAAGATCTTGGGTGTGTGGGTCCAAGCTGAGAAGGGTGTGAAGTTCTTCCAAATTGAGATGGGGAGCGGCCATGCAGGGCTCGAAAGGGGTCGGAGAGCGGCTCGTGCCCGGCCCGTCGAGGCTCAACTCGAGGAAGAGGTCGTGGCCAGAACACTACACTTCCTCATCTCTACCAGAAATTCCGCTTCTTTAGACTCGTTCGACTAATTTTTCGGTCAGCTCTTGTACACACCAACGCAACTGTTTCCCTCGGTCTTGCAAGTTGCCGCACGCGAACACGACCTTATGCATGTGTAGCCAGCCTTGTCGAGGCGCCTGGCCGCGGTTCAGCTGGCTCGGCGCGACGCCACGCTCGGAAGGGCCGCGATAGGGTCCTTAAGAGAGGGCTGACGTTCAGCATGGTGCGCTGCGTGATCTGCTGTAGATGAGAAAGAGAAGGGATTCGGGAATTGCCTGTACTTGGCGGGGTAGAGAGGGGGTTTATGGTATGATGAGCTTGCATTCGGCACAGCCTTACTGCATGGTCACTGCTCGTTGCCTGGAGTCTTTGGGGCATCGAGATCCATGTCGACATTCGCACCCTGATGTGCGCTTCGTGCTAGCAGTGGCATCCCTTCAAAGACAGGCACAGCAAACATTCGATTGAAGCAAGCGCACATAATGGTAAGATCGACAGCTTGATAACAACCTAAGAAAATTGATATCGAAACAATGAACCTGTACCGGATATTAGTGGCTCGCCTCCGACTTCATCATGTCTACTCCAAGCAACGAGGCTTGGGTTAAAGCAAAGATACCAATCGCTCCAGCACACACAGCCAATCATATCTTTGCATCTCTGGTTCAGAAACCAGCAGCCGAACCGGCCATGATAGAGAACAACACCACGACAATAAGAATCGCTACTACCGTCACTTTGCAAGTGGCCGTCTTGATAAGAATGGCGTGGAGAGGGCGATCGCAGGCTGCCTCTTTGGATGGCCACGTGAACTGTTCGTTCATGGAAGTGAAGCCGGACCCACGAAGCAGGAGAGGGTTCCTGAACGCTTCGGTGAGGTCTGGGCGGGGTGTTTTGGCCTCAATAATGATTTCACGGGGATAGTCTTGAGCTTCTAGATTTCCGATAGAGAGCTGTTTCGGTCAGGTCATGCAGTGTTTACGCAAACCGTGGGCAACCTACTGAGGAGATTGTAGCATCCTCCGGCTCAATACGCGTGTAAAACCAGGGTCGAACAGGCTCGGCCGCTTCGTACTCCTTTCTAGTGAGGTTCATGATAGTTGTGCATGTCTGCCTCTGTCTAATAGACAGCAAGTGCAGTTGTGTCTGCCCCTTGTGGAAATAGCAAGGAGCCACTTAGTCCCTTGTGCTAAGGTCTCAGCGCCGTAAGTACGACGAACGAGGCAGCACCGGTACAGGGAGTATCCGTTGTTGTTGTTGACATGCTAACAAATGTTGAAGACTGGAAAGATGTATGATAAGGCGAAGGCTGGAGTGATTCAATGACCCGTTCGAATCATGGTGTGGTCAACATCTATCTTCACCTATATGCAACATCCGTCAGGGTGCGAATCTCGTTGAATCAGACTCCCGGAGCGTCCATAGTGAAGTGCGAAAGGATGTGGCAGAGAGAAACTGTATAGGCGACAGGCTTTAGCATAAGAGACTATCGTGGAGCACGACAATGGACTCGCGACATGCCTACACTCCTACCAGAACGCCTTTTGTCTTCAGTACAAAGGTGCCAAAGATCGTGAAGCCTTTTGCTTCTAACAATGGTCGCACATGATCGAAAGCTACAGCAGCTACAAAACACAGTCTCGAGCAGTTCACGTCTCTTACTCTGAAGGGCACAGTCTACATACCGCAAGACACTACCTCGATGAGCTTCGTTGTGAATCACTCTCCGAATTTGAGGCGGTTCATGTATATGATGTGCCAGAGTGAGCGCATCAATTGTCCTCGTAAGGATTTGGAGGGTTTTGTTCAGGCGATTAGAATTTTGGCTGCGAGGTGTGAGAAGCTGGAGAGTCTGAGTTTGGTCATTGACGGCACGACAAAAACACTACATAAGGAAGAGACAGTGAACGAGGGGAATGGGGGTTGGGAAGGTATCGAGGCGTGATTTTGGGAAAGTGTCAATGAGAGGATGAACAGGTGGTGAGTTACTTGTTGACGAAGTGTGTGCTTGAGTTCGAGAGATAGATTTTGCCTCGGAAAGATGTATGTACAAGACCTCTTGATCGGGAAAGACTTCTAGGCCACCCTGTTAGTGACCTCGACGAAGTTTTGCCACTGTCTGTACGCCTCGCCGCTCGAGATAGCCCATTTCGCTCTTCGAACACCCTCTTTCCAGCGCCCGCCGCCAGGGCCGACTTCTTTGATGACATTGCCGTCGTCACCTTCGCCCATGTCGCTCGTATCTGCATCGCAGATACCGCTGATGACGAGCAGGGCAGCGGTGTTGATGTAGACGAAGTGCAAGATTGGGTCGTCGGGCGAGACTTCACCCGTCAAGATCTTCATCAGAATCTCAGCGTTCATCTCTGGCGATTGACCTGGCGATACTTCGCTCAATGGGTGTGTCGGTAGCCCGAAGTCCTCAGGGGAGAGCTTGAAGAAGTTGATATCGACTTCGCCTGAAGAGTTCTCTTCCAGGCGCCAGCAGTGTGTTGGTCCAGCGCAGGAGAGCTCATCTAGCTCCTCGTCACCGCACATGACTAGGGCTTTTCTTGCGCCAGATTGGCGCAGTGCTTCAGCAAAGTCAGGGGCGATTTCCCGGCGGGCTACACCAAGGACTCGTGCCTCGATCTGGTCGTGCAGGGGGTTTGCAAGGGGTCCTAGGAGGTTGAAGATTGTGCGCCAGCCGAGTTGCTTGCGGATCGAGGCAGCATGTCTCGCTCCGGGGTGGAAAATCGGCGCATATAGGAAGGCGTAGTTGGTTTCCGAGTAGACTTGGTTGATGGTTCTAGGTGCGACCGCTGTGATTATTGGGGCCTTTGGTGGGGCGCAAGCCAGAAGATCTGCCGATCCAGAGCGCGATGTTGAAGCTTTGTTGCCGTGCTTTGCGACCATGAGCAGGGCACTAGCGAGGATAGAAGATGTTGTTGAGATGTTGAAGGTGTTGTGCGAGTCACCTCCAGTGCCAACTATGTCGACCTGAGTAGATGATCAGTCAATGTCAAGAAGTGCTCGATGAATTTGAGTAACAAGACGAGGTTTTGAAATTCGACTGAGGTGGGAACTTGATGTTACATACCAGACCTCCATGGTAGTTGCCCTCCCTCCTTCCACGTTTCTGAAGTACTTGATTGAGCGACTCAAAATCGATCTTGGTCGAGAAGTCTCTCATAGCCTTTGAGCATTTGGCAAGTACATCAGCCTGTCTGTCTTCATCCGTGAAATGGAGACATGTCAAAAGAGCACCAATTTGGACCTCTGATAGGCTGTTTGTGAAAATCAAGGAGAGAGCAGCAGCGATCTCGTCTGCGGTAGGTTTTGTCGATGTTGATTCGTGCCAGAGTCGTTTGAGAAGTGGTGTGATCGAGACCTTGGGATCCTCATCGTTTGCTGTTGATACTGTGGACGCCATCTTTGTTATTGTATCGTCTCGATCCTTCCTGATGCTTTATCTAAGCAAATACTGCGAGGGTCCGCGGGGTAGATGGAGGGGTAGTTTTGCAGTGCAGTAGCGGCTGGTCGCGAAAGTCAATTGACCTTAGATAAGGTTCAATTGCTGTCCAAAAGCAGCTGAGCGCCCTTTCAAGTCCTTGGAGAGCTTCGCCGTGTTGACTCACTAATCCGGAGATTCCAATGAGTTCCGCAATGGACGCTCAATGTAGGGCGTAGCTAACCCAAGTCAAGCTAGCGCGCCGGGCGCGAGGCGAAATGATTCACCGTGCGCTAGTGCGCGTCTCAAATTTCGATACTACGCGATTGTCGCAAACGGCGTGTTCAAGGTCAAGACGTATCAGAGTATCCCCTCTGATAGACCTTGCAGCGATACGCCCCGCGACGCCGAATATCTCAAATGGGGAAGAAGAGGACCCATGCTGAGACTAAGGATGGCTTCACGAAGCCCCCTCCGGGCCAGGACCGGGTGAAGAACGACAGGAAGGATGCGCGCAAGGGTGGAGATGCCGGGAAGAAGCGCTCTGCGTTGGTAGGGATATGTTCGCGATATCTGAGAGATGACAGGCTAACATACGCGCCAGATATTCAAGGTGCAGCCAGAATGGCACACTGTCGAGCTGCCGCAGCTTCCTATTGCCGAGAACCCTACGATACCCCCGAAATACATCCTGGATGACCTTCACGCCTATGCCGACGAGCTTCTGGAAGCCGAGACGACCGAATATGCCGCCTCTCACATGTCTAAGGATGCATCGCACAAGTTCATGTCCACTATCATGGCATCCGGTACCATGGAGGACAAGGTCTCAGCCCTGACACTGTTAGTTCAGGAGTCGCCGCTGCACACCACCAAGGCTTTCGACCAGCTGCTTGGATTGTCGCGCAAGAAGAGTAGGAGTGCTGCCATGATGGCTTTGGCTGCGCTCAAGGATTTGCTGGGACAGGGTGTTCTGCTGCCGCCGGACAGGAAATTGAAGGCTTTCGCCCGACAGCCGGGCCTTCTGAGCGCGCTACAGGGAAAGAACATGCACTGGAAGTACGGCGAGAAGTTGCCCGGCGAACTGCAGAAGATCCACTTGATTGCATGGTCGTACGAGGACTGGCTGAAGAAGCAGTACTTTGAGATGCTGAAGATCATTGAAGGCTGGACCAATGACGAAGTCGAGTACTCGCGAAACCGCGCTGTGACCTTTGTCTGGGAGCTATTGAAGGAGAAGCCAGAACAGGAAGAGAACTTACTCAGGCTGCTCATCAACAAGCTCGGAGACAAGGAGAAGAAGGTCTCGTCACGAGCGTCGTACCTGCTTCTCCAGCTGCAGATCACCCACCCTTTGATGAAGAGCGTCATCATCAACTCCATCGAATCAGACCTCATCTTTCGCCCGAACCAGAGCGCACACGCCAAATACTACGCTGTCATCACCCTCAACCAGACCGTGCTCAGTGTGAAAGAGCAGGAAGTTGCCAACAAACTGCTGGAGATCTACTTCAGCATCTTCCTTGGCCTGCTCAAGAAACAGAAAGATCACGAGAAGGAAGAGAGGAAGATTGCAGTGTTGAACAAGAAGGGTGAAGTGCAAGGCGGTGGTGCCTTACCCGGAAAGATGGCGAAGAAGAAGGCCGAGAAGGAGGCCACGATGGCATTCAAGGTCGCGGACGAGTCGAGAGAGAAGTTGATCTCCGCCATCCTCACCGGTGTCAACCGTGCTTTCCCCTTCGCCAAGACCGACGATGCCAACTTCGAGGAGCAGCTCAACACCATCTACCAGGTCACCCACTCTTCAAACTTCAACACTGGCATCCAGGCCATGACTCTTATCCAACAAATCTCTATCGCTAAGAACATCTCCACCGACCGATTCTACCGGACACTGTATGAATCTCTTCTCGACCCTCGCCTTATTACGACTTCCAAGCACATCATGTACCTCAACCTTCTTTACCGGTCACTCAAAGCGGATACCAGCATCAAGCGCGTCAAGGCATTCGTCAAGCGCCTACTTCAGATCATTCACATGCACGAGCCTCCTTTCATTTGCGGTGTCCTTTACCTTATCAACGAACTTATCACGACCTTCCCCAGCATCAAGGCTATGTTGTCGACACCAGAAGACAATGTCGATGATGGTGAGGACGAGCACTTCGAGGACGTACCTGAGGAAGGCGAAGAGAAGGTGGATGAGAAGAAGCCCGTTAAGCCTGCTTACGACGCTCGGAAACGAGATCCTGAGCATGCTCAAGCAGATCTGTCATGTCTGTGGGAACTGCTGCCACTCCAAGCACATTACCACCCCTCAGTACATGTCCTGGCATCAAAGATCGTTCACCAGGAACTCATCAAGGAGAAGCCTGATCCAACGATCTACACTCTCATGAACTTCCTCGACAAGTTCTCCTTCCGCAATGCAAAGACCAAGGCACAAGGCGTACACGGCTCCTCCATCATGCAGCCTATGTCCGGCACCTCCAAGGCGGCCGACTACCTCATCACAGCCCGCGACGGCGACCGCACTCACGACCCTCTCAACTCGGAGTCCTTCTGGCGCAAGAAGGTCGACGACGTGCGCGACGACGAAGTCTTCTTTCACACCTACTTCGAAAAGGCCGGCAAAGCCAAGCAGGCCGACAAGAAGGCTAAGAAGAAGAGCAAGAAGGACGCGGACGACAGCGACGACGAGAGCGGTGAAGACGAGATCTGGAAAGCGCTCGTCAAGTCGCGACCAGAGGTCGAAGGCGATGGCGGCGACGACGACTTCGACGATATCGACATGGACGACATGATGAGCGACTCCGACGCCGAAGGCGGCGTCACCATGGACGATGGCGTCGAACTCAACCTCGGCAGCGATGACGATGGGGAAGAGGCTCCTGCTCCTGCCGATGACGACGAGGATGACTTCGAGAACTTCGACCTCGACGACGAAGACGGTTTCATGGACGACGAAGACGACATCCCCGTTGACCTCGACATGGGTGACGAAGAAGGTGACGACGGAAAAGACGGCCGGAAGAAGAAGAAGAGGAAGCTCAAGCAGCTCCCCACCTTTGCTTCCGCAGAAGACTACGCAAAACTTATTGAGGATGGTAGTGAGTGAGCCGAGCATATGGAGTAGATGTAATTACTGGTTATGTATAGGATACCTGTGGAGCCAGCCGGAAAGGGTGTTAGGCTATGATGACAGGCGCATCGGTACGTTCATGGAGTTTATTGCATGCTTCTGGGCGACTTCATGTAGATATCCTTTGCGATTTGTAATGGCAACCCTTGAAGATACACCTCTCACATTGCTCTGTATAGATTAAAGTCGCCGAGAATTCGGGCGCCCGTGACTATCAGAAGCGCATGTCCTCCATTCAATACTCACACATCCTTTCATGATATTACCATGTAGGCAGAAGAGCATCAAGGGTCAAGATCGAACACGGGCTACTGTCCTGTGCACCGATATATACATATGCGTTGTCTCAGATCCGGAAACCAAGAACAGACATTATCGAAAATCACAACCCACTCATAAGAAAATCCGTCCATATCTTATCAATCCCAGTGAAAATGTCAACGCAGAATGGATCTCCCTCTACAATTACTCACTCGTGCATGATTCTCCTCGCCTGACGATCAGACCGATCAGCATTCCTTACCATCAACATTACGATCAGTATCCATACTACACCACTACATCGCAAGCTGCGAGCTCTAGCGTAGCCGTAGCTACACTCCATACTACAGCACTAACACGTCACTTGAGGGGCAGTATCGATACTGTATGGAGGTAAGCGCGCAAGAAGAGCAAGAGAGATCAAGTGGACTCGAAGGCATGAGTGAAACGGGAGGGGCAACGGAAGGGGAAACGGAAGGAGTGACGATAGAAGACGGGGAACGGCAAAAGCAGCACGGAAACGGCAACTCCAACTGTTCCTCGCATACCAAGCCGCTCGATTCTTCCAGCACTATGCCTAGCATTGTAGTCTCCAAGTGCCAAGTAACAGATCTATGGAGCGCCTTGTAGATTTGCACAGGGATGAGATTCAGATTGTTTTATGGGTAGACTTCGTATGAGTACCTATGGTACGCTTAAGAGGTCCACGTTAAACGCGCTGAGCGCGTCTATTGGGAACGTAGCTTGAGGAGCTGGGATTCGATGATTCATCACTTGAGGGATGTTAACGGTAGTTCGATGTTGGGACGAGTTGTAGTTGTACAGTTGCGGTTATAGAGAAGCTAGCTGTCTTGGTTCAACTGTAGCATTAGGCGATGGGAGTATAATGATTGTCAAAACGTACGAACCCCTCTGAACTTGGAACAGTGATGCAATCAGTACATCTGCACCATGATATAGTCGTGCGGACAAGCTTGTGAGTGGCTATTACTAACGTTGGTGCCTTGCATGACGTCTAGCAAGCTGTCACAACTGTCAACTGGACAACCAACAGCCACTCGGAAGCCTTCGCTTCTTCATAATATAGAGGACTTCAGTAGCGAGCCAGATTCAGGGGGGTCCATACATTTTGGCAAGCACCGATAGTTGAAACGCCGGTCTGTCTCAACCAAACCGTACGGAGTGTGGACATTTGAAAGGTTGGTTCTACTACGATACAGGCTTGGTAAGAGGGCACTCCACCGGATCGAAATTGCTCCAATATTAGGAGGATTCGATGGTGAGGACACTCTTTACTTGGATAGTCGAAGATACGTTCGATCTGTGGCCAGTGAGTTGACTGAATGTGTATCTGAAAAGAAGAGTACAATTTGGAATGGTCTAGAGGCCCTTGCAAATGCTCTGCATGTTCTCGGGGTAGCAAAGATGGTGTGTGAGTCATTTGTGGATGGAAGAGCGCAAGTGATCGTCTTTCCAGAGTGAGTTTGTCTTGTGACACTGAGACTAGGCATTGCGAGTCGCGTGGAGTGCTTGCCGACATCTTCCTTGTTCTTGCCCTGTATGCTATGTTGGCTTCCTGAGTAGGTGCTTTGGAGGGAAGGACTCGAGTTGGACGATGACGACGAGAAATAACTTCTACAGTATCTTCAAATGAACGTTTATGGTTTGATTGACTTGACAGTGTACTCTTCAATCCTCAAGGTGAAAGAAAGAAGAATAGTGACTGCTTTGAGGCTGACTTACGTCTCAGCACTTCTACACTGAAATCTCGCCATACACATGTCCTTGGACATATACTTCGTCAATGTTGTACAACTTCATCAAGGTCACATCGATAATCTCAATGCCATCTCATTTCACCCACCAAACAAGGACAGCGTCCAGAAAAAGAAGCAGGATGCTTGCCTACCTTTCAACGGCGCGCTGTCAGATTCTCGGGGCATGTCAGACTCCCTGAACACCTGCCCTGCCTCCTGTCAAACTGACTTGGAGACAGCTCAGTGTGCATCTCGGGGTCTCCAGCCTCAACAAACCTTATGTCTATCACCCAGCATACCGACAGGCCGACCTCAAGGACGGTCAGGGATGAGTATCGCAACGATGTCGAGCGGCTGTGGAGGTTATTCCCCGTACCGTTTAGACAAATGAGAAGGATGGGAGAAGTATATGTGGCGGTAATGGTGACTATTGAGCCTTTGATATCTAGGCGGTTCAACCCTAGTGCTGCATAGGCGCGCATGAAGTGAGCCGCAAACGGCTCGGGGGGGGGGGGGGCTGGAGAGACTGAATGGGAGTACAAAGGGTGAAGGGTTCACCTTGCTTGTTGTTTTGATGAGGCTTGACGCCGACGGCATCTCGACTCGGGGTCAACACATGTTCCTGTTTGACAGTATGGGAACCCCTGTTTGTCGGTTGTGTTGACCGTTCAGGGCCAACTGAAGGTTTGAGTCGTGTAGGCTACTCGCAGAGGCTGACTGTCATCGGTAGAGTCGTACCAAACTTGCTTGTGAACTTACCCTGCGGGGCGTATGGGAAGCTGTTCCAGACTGGGTGTGGCTTCTTGGTCAGTATGATGTGCGAAGATCGTCGCTGAAGCCGTCATGCCATCGGTGAGGCTCATCTTCAAAATCAACTTGCAGATGCGATGAGCAGATCATCTTTGCAAAAGTCTACTTGAACACTGAGCACCCAGAGTATTTCCCAGATCGGGCACTTTGCATATAGGCTTTCGCCTTGTGCTCATTTCGGCACTTCAACAAGTGCATACTGACTGCTTTAGCGAGCGTTCACATAGGCGCGCTCCGATGCGCCTTGCAGAGCACTGTAACGCAAGATGGAGCAGCTTCCAGTGACATCGGACCATTGTACAAGGGCGCAAACGTTGAAAAACGGGTCGCGTTAGGAAGGATCGGATGCGCGAAGGATTCCCCGCCTTCTCGGTGTGCAGTGCCGTTCAATCGCAGGGTCCGGATAGCGACTTCAAGAATACCGCTTTGGGATAGGGACGTCAGCCAGCTCCACAATGTCGTTGGGAAAACGCATGACTAGCGCAAAGTCTGTGGGAAGGCCCAGAAAGGAGACGTTGAATATCACGGAATAATTCCCCGCATTGAACGAGCGTTGCTTTGAGAGAACAACGCAGCGTAGACAAGCATCGATATCCTATCGGAATAAGCACCGAGAGGCCTTTGTAAAGGATTGAGACCCTGGAAGATCCTCGAACTTGTCACCGGTCATCAGTGATGTATTCCTGGATTGTCTCCACGTGGAGTTTGATGAAAGAGTGGAACGGGGGATCGGGAGGTGCATCTGGCGCCTTATGCTCAAAGAGAGACGTGCAGCGAACGGTGGGCTCCCTGGTTCATGGCTTAGATAGCCGTTACCAAGTTCTAATGGAGATACTCGATAGAGATTAGTACTGTAGAGCTGGTGTTTGAGCTAGCCAATGTATGCCGCGGAGTGACTTGTGGTAAGATCCCTGAATCCTCCCTCGTTGAGGCAACGTGCGGCGGCTGAACGAACCTCTCTTTTGCATTCAGAACTTTTTGTCGTCTGTCTTGCTCAGCAGCTGAAGTTGATTCACGATGCTGAAAGGAGTGACTAAGGGAGTCTGGACTTTGACGAACAGCGCCCGATGAATTTCGGCTGTTTTTCACCTGGCAGTAGTCTCCACCATGATGTAAGAATGCTGTAAAATTTCAACAGCCGATGCTCCGCTACGGAACGAAGTGCAGGAGCTTTTATTGCGACGAGTAAACTCTTCGCGCCTGCCGTGTTTTGAAGTTAATCTCGAGCCCATTTGACATTTGTATTGCAAGGGTCCTGTGAGGGTCTTCTCTGTTGATGCCCTAATTCGTGATGCCGAAAAAGGGTCCGTGAGGTGCGGGGCAGTTCCTGAACGTGCAGCTGACGTGCTGTCTTTAGCGAAGACGGGACGACGTTGCGCGTCAAAATGGCTGATTGGACGGGCAAAGGTTCCCAGCAGAAATCAGTAACTCTTTCGCTTGACACAAACGTTAAACGGTTACAACGGGCAAACGACAAGACTAAGGGCCTCTGTCGGCCGGAGGTGTCGCAGACCCTGTTTGTTCAGGAATCAGGAATCAAGGGAACTGACTCTGCGCGCAAAAGACAGGATTTGGTCGCTGAATGCAGTGGAGCTATCGGCAAAACCACACGCGTACGATCTCACGATCCATGACATCATTTTGACACTGTGAATAGCTGCCATTTTGAGAGTCTGAAAACTCGGCCTGCCATGGACAGATGATTACTCCACATACAACGCTGTCAGATCAGGCAGTAAACGCGAAACTAAAGTTTGGCTAGAGATTGTATATAAACGCTATCCGAGCCGGCCGTTGTTGAGCACTGGGAGGAAACTCAAGGTGTCGGCTGCTGTGGCGGCGGCGCCGGTTGAGCCTGACCAACTGCTATACCGAAATCAGAAAGTAGTTCTTTTGCACGAGCGGGCGTTGCCAAGAGCCTGAGAGGTGCATATGCAGCTTCACGATAGCTGCCGAGCGGAATTTGAGCTACAAGGTCTCAGCGGCTGGGCAATCGACAATTAAGCCTGTGGCTAAGGCATATCGAAGAAATAAACTTCTGGTAGTGCAGACTCGCATTGCATGAGAGAGCGCCATTTGGCTGATGATTTCGTAGTGCAAGGTAAATCCACGACAGCGATGCTGCAGGGTAAGGACGCGTCGCGGAGGTGGAAGCCATACCGGCGGTCGACTTGTCACTTTGTACTTGTTCATATCTAGAGCAAGTTGGTAAGAGTGTCCATGATTAGGTGCTTACCAGACGCTTTGGGGATGGTCGTCTGCTACCGTCAATAGATTGTTACAAACCGCGCTATGCCAACGAAAGGCCGTGAGAAAGGTCGACATCGGTGAACTTGACACGACAAAAGGGGCCGATAGAGTGTGAGGGGTAAGAGGTTTCCGGCAAGGCAGCCGAGCACGACTCGTTGTACGCAGTGAAAGGATTTCACGATGCCTCCATTGACTTGAAGTTGGTGGACCACAATATTGGCAGCCCTGTGACTGGCGATGTTTCAAAGCAGGACGCAGTCAAGGGACTTCAAGGGCTCGCAGAGCCTCATCCATCGAGCCAATGACTGTACGATCAGCCGTTGTTACCAGATCCGCGTAACTGAGCTAGTGGATACTGTTGATTGTGTTTCGGCATCCTGCGCGATCACCAACAGCTGCGGGGTGATCAGATCATTTGGCGTTGGTATTTAGCATGGCGTGAGACGCTTGGTATTGCCCAATTTGTGCCTTTGCTTTTTGGAGCCTCTGAACAGGATTCTGTGCCTCTAAACGGCCCATCCCACTTGGCTCTTCGGCAACTGAGTCGGTCGCTGTGGCGACAGGAGATGACTGCCATGTTGAGCACAGTGTTGTTTGCTTTCCTTGATGGCTGGCTGTCATGCACCGGTGCGTTCGCACGGTGTTGATCAAACAGCACCGTCGCTGGCTTATAGGCGACATGGATAAGAGCGCTATCTGATGGGGGCTAACATTAAGGGCGGCCATTCAGCAGCAACCAGGAACATCTTCCTCAGCTCGTGATAGGGTGGATCCTCTGACATCATCCCTTGATCTCCCGCGGAGCTTTTCTATAAGTGAACATCGGACGCTTCGGGAACGCAGGGCACGACTCTTCTCGGCATGTTCCTGGCTATCATGCCTTGCAAGCACGCGCGATGTGAAGAAAAGGATAGATGAGGCAGCGAAAAGGACCGGTGTGGCTGCAAAGTGGGCAGAGCTACGGGGTCGCAGGGTCCGAAGAGAGTGACGATCGCAAAAGAAATCTCGATCTTCTAAGTCATCGTCTGTCGCAGCGTTTGAAGTCCGCGTGGAAGAGAGTTCTGGACCCTTCAGAACAGGCACCGCAACAAGGTTCATGTGGCTGAACAGGAGGCAGAGTGGAGCCAGGTGGGCCATGACGTCGATGCCGTTAGTCGTTTTCCCGATTGCCCCCCATATTCTCGATGGGCTAGCAGAGTGCACTGGCTAGCCTCTTGCCGTTCGCGGAGAGCAGCAACAAGGCTGCGACAGGGGTCCTTTCGCTGCAAGACCCTGATTTCGCATTACATCAGACATCGCAACGTTCACCTGTGTGCCTCCCTCGGGCAGCCTGCAGACGCCCTCGGTGTCACGACCCGCTTGTGATGCTCAGCGAGGCGTGCGGTGCCCTGGGCCTGGTGCGACTTCAGAATTACCACATTCTGCGCAACCACGATTACTTCGCATCTGCTGGCGGCGATGCGCCAAGACGAGTAACATGCTCTGCGCTGTGTTGCTCTGCTGCGACAACGAGCTTCGTACTATCAACGTGAACGGAGCGCCCTGCGTACGCCCAATCTGGCACAATGCTCGGGGCAGCGGGCGCGTGAACTGGCAGGAAGTCAGCGTCTATTTTCATTGGTGCGGTGCCAGTCGCGGGCAGACTGCGCTGCTGTTCCCTGAATGCTGTTACTCTCCCATCATGGATCTGAAAGTCCACCATTGCTAGTGCGGCCGATGTCCGTCTGGTGATATTGGATGCCAGCAGTCCTGGCCGTTACTCTTGGGCGCCGATATCCACTCTCACGCTGTGCCGCAAGGCGTTGCTGCGAGCGTATCGCTCCTCTCCGCGTGCTGAACTTTGTTGCGCGGTGTTGAATGCCGTGCCGTCTCTATGTTCTTAGACAAAACCAGGCGCTCCCTGGACATGCATGTCGCTCGCGGCGGGTCTCCTCGTCAGGCCCTGGGCGATCGCCGGGACCAGCATCCTTGCACGCTGTTGCTCCACGCTAGTGTTTAGCTCGGCCTGCATGTCGAGATGGGATTTTGCATCGACATTTTCAGTTCCGGCTGATCCTTGTTCTGGGAACCCTGCTCATACTAGGTCCAATCTGCTCTGCGTCCTATATCTGTCTCTGTTGTCCCGCGCCCTCACAGTGAACACCCAGTAAGCTCACTCTCAAAACACCATACAGTCTTCAATCCCCTCACTCTACCAAGGACCGCTCCATCCTGGCGTCATACAATCCAATATTGGTGTTCAGCCTCACTCACCACACGCTTTTTATTTGCTGCGCTCTATCGTGTAGTCATCTTCATCGTCGTTGAGCATCGCTACCATACCAATACGCCCTTTGCGCTCCTCACGTGTGACGCGAGATTACTACTGCAAATCTGGTCGCATTCCTTTCACTGGCGCGTTTTTGTGCCCTGCCTTCTATATAAGAAACATGGACGGCAAGAACTCTTCGGGACGCCGCGTGTCATTGTTAAACGACGGGCCTGAGGCACCAACTTTAGTTCGCCTCCCCTCTATTACTCCTTCTCTCCGCTCGCGCACGTCGAGCTACACCTCTTCACCAATTGGCTCGCCGCCAACGCCGCGATTAATTCGCAGCGATTCCTCGGATTCAGTCACAATGCAAACGCCCTCGCCCATTACCCCGGAGTTTGGACCCTTCGACGGCCTTGCGCAGGGTCTCTCTTCACCCAACTATGCGCAACAGCAGTATTTCGATATGCAGCAGAACGGCATGCAGCAAAATGGCCTCCAGCACAATGGAATGCCGCACAACGACATGAAGCCAGAGAACTTCAACGCCTACGGACCTCAGATCGTTGGGCAGCTTCCTTACCACACACAGCCGCCTCAGGTTTTCTACAGGCCAACCAACATCCCAGAGCAGGGCATTGCTCCTCCTGCACCTGCGCCTGCCAACCTACGGCCGAAGAAGAACAGCTACCCCTGCCCAATGGCCAAGCAGTACGGATGCACCGACTATTTCACCACCTCTGGACACGCCGCCCGCCACGCGAAGAAGCACACCGGCAAGAAGGACGCGTTCTGCCCAGAATGCAACAAGGCTTTTACGCGAAAGGACAACATGGAACAGCACCGACGCACCCACCAGAGCGGCCGCAGCTCAAAGGGCAGCGAACATGGAGTGAAGAAGTCGTCAAAGCCTGCAGCCAAGCGCCCAAGGCCATCTCCCCTTCAGTCCTCTGAGCCAAGTATGTCGCTCCCGAACCTCGATCCTCACCTTTCGCTGAGCCCAGATGCAACAGCCTTCATGGCACCTGCTGTGCAACATGTCGACCCGCTCTCGGACTACTCTCCCATTCAACAGCATCGATCTGCATACCCCGACCCTACCCAGTACTCGATGAGCCACGGTTACTCGATTGGGTCCTCTTCAGGTCTCGATGCACTTGCCATTGCGGCAAGCGGGGAGAAGCGCAAGTTCGAGTAACTTAGTGTTTGCATTCCGGTGTTTACGGTTACCGTTCCGCTTTCGTTTTTCTCTCCCTCGCCACATTTAGCACGGCGCAGGAGGCCTTTTGGAATTTCACGGCGTTCAAAACATTGTGAGCAAAAAATAGACGCAAACGCCGTCATGGCTACGAATGGAGTGAGGGGTCTGCTACGGTCGCCCCCACGGGCGCATCCACAGCACTGATATCCCATCATTTTTTCTTTTCTTCAACTTTCGGCCTCGGCTTATTACTTGGTCTCGACGAATGGAGTGAGGGGTCTGCTACGGTCGCCCCACGGGCGCATCCACAGCACTAATGTCCCATCATGTATTTTTCTTTTCTTCAACTTTCGGCCTCGGCTTATTACTTGGTCTCGTCGATGAGGAGAGGCATTTTCATGCGATCCGTTAATACGTGAAGCGGGTCTGCGAGCTCCGCCTGGTGGTGGTCGTCAGGATGACAGGAAACATGGATACCCCGCCCGTTGTTACAATAGGCACATAGTCTTTCGGCGTATATCGGTACATTAATACCACAGAGAGAATCAAAATATCTTCACAACCAATTCAAATAGTCCCAATTGCTGACTCACTTTCTGCCATGGTTTGCTTGTGCGCCTCGACTCTCCAGGGTCTTCTGCACCATGGAAATACGCCGCGGCCCCTTTCTTGGGCTCTGGGGATGCTAATTTCCCCATACAGTCTACACGTACGAATGACGACCGCGAACTCCACTAACCGTTTACCGCTGTCAGATGCAGTTCACGCTAAGTTCGAGGTTCTCGCACACAACCTTGGTACACGCCGCGAACTATTGGATGCCGGCTTTGACAGAACGCAGAGGGTTAACGATAACTTCCAGGGTCTACTGTCCCGAACTTTTAAGCCAACAACAACTCTCCACGATAACGTCTTCACTTCCCACTGAGCTGGCACAAAGAAAGTGCACAATAACAAGCACAACAACAACCCCAAGCGCAGTCCAAACCCTCTCCAGCGCCCTCTTCGAACCCAACATTCTGCATTCACGAACCTTACGTTGTGAAGTGGCTCGCGCCAGCTCTTGCCGCTGATGTGCAGACCCTGCAGACGGCAGTCCAGACCAACCACCCCAACGATCTACCGAGCTAGGAAGAGCTCCCGTTAGCATTGATTGGCTTCGGGGTCAAACGGCCGCTGCGACAATATACCACGCACCAAAAGCGTCTTGCAAGACGTACTTCTGATGTTTCTTTGAGCTCAAACTGTTGGGTGTTTAGTTGCCATTCCCGCAAAACGCACGCGTTTGCCCTTTGTACGGTACTTGAACGGGAGTGCTTTCCTGTCCTTGGACTGCCCCACGCCTAGTGTTGACGTCGAGGTGAGAAGTGCAACCGCAACCGGTATTTGCAGCAATCCACGGATTGCAACTCTTCGATTGACCTGCCTGCATAAACTCAATTACACATCCAAGAATCAAGATTACAGTATCGCGCAGCGGATCAGGCCATTTCTTGGATGTGAATTCTAGGTATGACCGCGTAGTGGCCGGGCACGCACATGCAAGAACAACACAGACCAAGCATTGGAGTACAGACCCCTAGGGGTTTACCTACAACAACAGGGTCTTCAGGTCGCACAGCATCTCGCTAAGGGGACAGCCATATCCCTGTCGCGGCACACCGGAAGCTGCTTTGTTCAGGCTTTAATTCTAATTTCCTTGCATCACGGCATTCATGAGAAGCGGCGATTTCCGCTATGCCTCAGGCCTTCAACCTGTCAGCGAACATCAGCTCAGTGGCTGGACAGGCACACAGCCAAGGTGATTTCAGCGTGTCGTCAAGCAATCCTTTCTACGCTGTGCTCTCTTTTTTGATTTTCTGACATTCAAGGCCATGCCCGTACCCGTTTGTTTCTATTCCAAACCTTGATCCACGCTTTGGTTGCGCAACGTGACAGCCATACCTCCCTCAACGACCAAACGCTCATCTACCATTGCAGTACCGCACACAACACGAGACAGCTCTGACCCACTCTCGTGGTCGTCTTTTGCTTCTTTTCGCCTGGCTGGACGTGACGAGTATGCCGTGCCACCTCGTCTCTGCCTCGTCTATCTACGTGCAGATCTCGAAATAGGTACGACAGAACATGGGCGTATGCGGGTAACTGCAACGATCGGAAGCGGGACGCAGGCCATTGTTTCAAGTTGGCAAGCGGCCACGTCAATGTCACTGCCGCTTCCCCGGGTCGTGGTCAGTATGGAGATTAGCGATGGGAAGGATCGGGTGCGGGTGCAGGTGCTGCTGCGGACGAAGGTTAGGATCCCATGTTGATCTCAGAGAATTCGATATCGTCGCAGAAATAAGCACACCACTTCGACTGACACTCATCGTCATCGTGAAGGCGTTGGAGAGCCGGTGCTAAGCTGCTTCGTGAGCCTGAAGCAGAACGCCAGACTCACTCTCAGACATCCTACGCGGATAAGCGAGTTGTGCAAAGAAGCCATGTGTGAGTGAGTACTGAATGCGGGTATCTATCGTACTATGTCGTGCCGCCTCACCCTACACCTGAAAACTCTTCAGACTACGCATGTTCTCCGCGCGCTAGCTTAGTACCGTGTAACAGCAGCCGCTCGCTAGTTGGTTTGTATACCACTACACTCATAAAACTCGAGAAGATAGTGGTGGAGGCTAGTACGGCTCCCCATGCGAACATCGAAACAAGATCAACGTAGAGACCTTGTTCTTAACAAAGCAACACTTTACGAACTCACAACTAGACAACGCAAGTATACATGAAGTGTATAGGGTATCTTCCCTCGTAGACACCACGAATTACGGCCCTGAACTACGACTGCACAATGCAATTAAACCCTCAACCCTCAAGCTCTGAACTGCACCAAAAATACCCCTATCCTCCCAAGCGGACGGATCGACATCGATCGAATAACGAACATATACCTGATTCTACACCTGCAGTCAATAGCTCATTCCCCACCCCTCCACGTCCCCACAGATCAACAATTATGACTCGTGGCACTGAACCATTCACCACCGACTCCAGAACACGAACGACCACCAGGCAACCTGTCATTTCCCAAAGTTCATATACAGGTCCCCACAGCGGTACCTCAGGTTGAGCCACGCGATGTCGTGCAGGGTTGACCGCTGTAACGTCTGTCGTTCCTGTCAAGGTACTTTGGTCCCTGTCAAGGGGATTTCGTCGTGCAACACCAGGTGGCGAGGGTGCGTGTATCAGCCTCGGTTGCACAGCAGAGAGGGTAGGTGAGGCCCAGACGCCCTTTGGTAAGCATCCCATGTGTTGAGAGGTAGGGCGCGCTGCGGGGGAGCTCGCTTCAAGAGAACACAGCAGGTCGTGAGTGCACAGAGGTAGGGTTCGCAGAACCGTGGCCCTTGCGTGGGCTGGCGCGACGCCGTGTAGCAGTCTGGGGGGGGGGGGGGGGGGAGGCGAGGAAGCGCGGTCAGGAAGTGGCGATGACGGCAATGAGTCTGTGCTATGAGTATGAGGCTGGTGTTGTCTAGAAACGACCATGAGGATTGCAGTGAAGCAACGGGTGCGGCTTTCATCAAAAGGGTTGCGTCCATCGTACGATCGACTTTGCGCTCGAACACTGCCATCAACACCAACACCAACATCACTCAACAAGCACAACCCAGGATATGAAAAAATATGACATAGCGCTGCACAGCGCTTGGTCTGACAACTACACATACCCATCCCTGCCTGCACTTATTCTCGTCCTGCATCTGATTTCTCTGCCCTGCATGCGCCCCGTACAACGCACAACGCGACCATGACCACTTCCCGGCGCCGTGATCGAGACAACTTCCCGGTCGAGGGAAAAGTCAAGCTAGAAGTAAGATCGGCCTGCGCGAGCTTTCGTGTTGGGCGTTGTCGACATGGTGAGGCGGAAAGGATGTGCTGAGGATGCGGGAGGGTGGGAAAGGGGACGAAGCTGACTTTGGCACGACGGGTGGGGGATGCAGGTATCCGTGTTTGAGTGGGTTCGAGCCACCGACCGAGATACGTATCATGCAGTGACTTCCGACGTGGACCAGGATGTGGGAAGCGAGATCGGTGGTTGTTGGGGGCGAGGCGGAAAGCTGGGGCTTTGGGGTTCGAGGGGCAGATCTCTTGGGTTGTCGTGAGTTTGGTAGTCTGTTGTCGTTGAAGATTGCTGGCTTTGGATCGATATCTCGATTGGGAGCGCTCAGGTGCTCAGGTGAACTTGGCCGTCTGCACGTACTTGGCAAAACTCATGTCTTCGTTTGAGGGTCCACCGCTATCCCTCAGTGCTTGTGCGTATCGCTGCTTGAGGTTGCTGTCTGGATCCATGGCATCTTCTTCCGAGTCGAAATCGTCGTCGAAGTCGTTGGCTGGGTGGTCGTCATCGTCGTCGTCCATATCTTCTGCGTCGCTCACTGTCTCAGGCTCTTCCTTTCGCGGCGCCTTCTTGGGCTTTGTGCCGGCACCACCAACTTTCATATCCTTCATAAGCTTGTCGAGTTCGCGCTGTCGGGTAGCCTGCTTCTCTTGCTCGCGCTCAGCTCTCCTTCGCTCCAGTTCTGGTTTGTAGTCGCGCTCGAACTCTGCCTTCTTCTCTTGGACGCCTTTGAAGAAGTCGTCCATGCCGTCACCTGTCATGGCACTGACTCCTACGACGCTCAAGTGCTTGTAAAACTCCTCGAGGACGAGGGACATACTGTTGAGCAGACTGCTCATGTAGCCGCTACCGCCAGTGACACCGTCGCCGCCAAAAGTGCCACCCTCTTCCTCATTTCGCAGCGCACTCTGGAAAGCCTCGAAGTCTGTCATCCACTCCTTCGCAAACTCAGCGTCCTGCGCGTCTGTCTTATTGAACACCAAGATCATGGGCAGCTTCGTCTTGTACAGAATCGAGCAGGCGTACAGCATGTTCGACATGAAGGTGCTGGTGCTTGTGGTTCTCGGGGTGTCGATGACGTATGCAATGACGGTAGGGAACGTGCTTGCTAAGCTCGACAGCAGGATCTCTCCGCTGGCTGACCAAACAAAGACTTCGATTTGGCCTGGTGTGTCGACCAGGATGTGCTTGACCTGCTGTTGCTGCGCCGGTGCCGCCTGCTTCTCCTTCCCACTGCTTGTCATGAACTCGACTGTTGTCTGCTCAGGCTCCTTCACTGGCTCTGGTGCCTGCGTCCTCTTCTCTAGCAGTCCAATCACCTGGTCAATCTTGGTGCTGAACAGGTTCAGACTTGTCAAGATACCGCCGTTCGGCCCAAGATTGAACTGCTTCATGACCTCCTTGTAGTTGACGCTGTCACGGATGTCGATGTTAGGCGTGAAGGGGACGTGGTGAACTGCAGGGTCGAGGTTGATGATGTACGGCGGGGATGGTGCGGTCTTCGACACGGAGGGCTCTTTCGAGGTTGGGTCTGGGTGCGTGTAGATGTGTGATACTAGGCGTTGCATGAAGGTCGTCTTTCCAGAGCCAGCCATGCCTACGCAGACTATAGCAACTGGAGGGCTCGAGGCCGCGGAGCTCTCGGGAGCTTGGGCGGAAGCCATGGTGGTGGTATCCGGGGGTGGACGTTGGCCGGAGTCGATACAGATATTCACAGTCCAATCACACGAGGTGCAACTGTATCTATAAGCGGCTGTAAAGGAGGGGAGTGTTGGTTGGTCCAAGTGGAGCGTGCCGTCGGTGTAAAGTTGCTGTCTCGAAATTCTTTGGCGGGGCGGGCCAACGACACGCTAGCAAGTCGCGCGCCGGTGATGTCAATCCCAAGCTTCCTAGACTCTCGTCACTCGTGCACCCTTTCACCACACCCACCAATTTCTACCCTTGCGCTTGTGCCGCACAGCTCGCACCTCAGCAATGGCCCTGGAGGACTTTGAGAAGGAGCTTGCCGCGACCAAGAGCAAAGAAGACAGAAAGAAGCGCGGCAGAAGTCGCAGTCGCGACCGGCACCACCGCTCAAGCAAACACCACTCTGCGCACCATCACCGTGACGATCGAGACAGGGATGGACACCACAGAGACAAACGATCGCGACACCACCGAGAGACCTCGGAAGAACGTTCGCGGCGTAAGCGCAAGGAGAGAGAGCGCGACGACAAGTTCGACGATCGACCACGCCGAAAGCACAAGGACCGGCGGAGTCGATCTCCCTCGAGCGACGATGAAGACCGTATGACTCGAAAGCGCAAGTCGCGCCGCTACGAAGAGGACGAGTCTTCTGGCGACGACGCGCCACAGGAGAAAGACTATGCGCCGCATGATGACGAGCTCTTGGATGAGCAACTCGAGGGGGCCGCGGGCGCAAACGTACAGCGAGACGACTGGATGCAAGCACCATCATCCATGGATGTGGACTATGTGCAGAGGAAGAAGAGGGAAGAAAAGACAACGTATGTTGCGGCGTCAGCAGAGAAGCAACACGCTTTGAAGATCCACAAAGCCGAATTGAACCACCACCTCGCCGACTTGAAGAACGACGAAACAACGACGACAGAGGAGCCAGCACAAAGGGAGGTTGACTATACGTTCGGCGACCCAGGGTCACAATGGCGCATGACAAAGCTCAAGGGCATCTACAGGGCAGCCAACGAGACGGGACGAAGCGTTGAAGATGTGGCTCTAGAGAAGTATTGCAATCTACGCGACTTTGACGAAGCTCGAGAGGAAGAGACAGAGCTAGACAGAAGAAACATGTACGGTAAGGACTATGTTGGGAAGGAGAAGCCTTCAGGAGAGCTGCACGAGGAGCGCAGACGGAAGGCAGGCCTCCACCATCCTTCTCCAGAGGATCACCAGATGGAAGACCTGCCTCAAGGCGAAACCGTACCAAATCCAAGGCCCACCACCAACACAGTTGCACTCAGCCAGACAGAGCTGAACAAGCTCAAGGCCCAGATGATGAAGGCAAAGATGAAGAAGTCGCCGGACGCAGCAAGGCTCGAGGGCGAATACAATGCAGCAATTGCAGGTTCGGCTGGCAGTACGGACCGCGATGTAGTCGTACTGAACGCCATGGACAATCGAATGCTGGCTGGAGGTCGACAGGGCGAGGTCATCTCACTTGAGAACAAGCGAGGCGTTGAGCGTGGCCTGGTCAAGGAGAACGAGGACATGAGTATCGAAGACATGGTGCGGCAGGAGCGACGCACGAAGGGTCAGAATGAGGGCCTTCTCCTTGCCGAAAAGATTGGCAAGGACGTCAAGTTTGATGTATGTGTCCCGATTCTTATTTTAGTCCGCAATGTACTGACTCCACGACAGAACGACCTCGACTACATGGACGAGAACGCCACAAGACTCGCTGCTCGCGCTCCTAAATCGTCCATCAACCTCCGCAACCAGGCAATCCAGGACTACCAGAAGACGAATCGTATCCTTGATTCTTGTCCGCTCTGTCACCACGAAGACAAATCGCCTCCTCAACCTCCAGTCGCTCCTGTCATCTCTCTTGGCACACGCACCTTCCTCACTCTTCCCACTGAGCCTGAAATCAGTAGCGGCGGCGCGGTCATAGTGCCCATTCAGCATCGTATCAACCTACTCGAGTGCGATGACGATGAATGGGAAGAGATTCGCAACTTCATGAAGTCTCTCACCCGCATGTACCACGACCAAGGCCGCGATGTCCTCTTTTACGAGAATGCTGCCAATCCTGGACGCAAACTACACGCCGCCATGAACGCAGTGCCAATCCCTTTCGAGCTAGGCGAGACAGCTCCCGCCTTTTTCCGCGAAGCCATCCTCACCTCGGATAATGAGTGGAGCCAGCACAAGCCCATCATCGACACACTCAAGGCCTCCAGATCAGGGCTAGGTAAGCAAGCTTTCCGCCGGAGCCTGGCGAAGGAGATGCCGTACTTCCACGTGTGGTTTGAGCTTGACGGAGGAATGGGTCACATCGTGGAGGATGAGCGCATATGGCCACGTGCCGACCTCTTCGCACGAGAGGTTCTTGGAGGAATGTTGGATGTGGACATTGAGGTCCAGAAGAGACAAGGACGGTGGGTGAAGGGTGATCGGAGGTCAGAGAGGTGGAGGAAAGGGTGGAGGAAGTTCGACTGGACTCGAGTGCTTACTGAAGGGTAGTCCCTCAGGACGTCTACAGTCACAAACACCCAGCTGAACGATGAATCAACAATAGCATCTGCATGGGCAGTCCATCCATATAGCTCATCGACTAAGGCCCCTCAGGAATGCTGTGTGCGTTGAGGTTTCAGATGGTGGCGCAACGTTGGATACGAGAGGAATTGTCACGCTTTGGAAATAAGCCTTGAGCGATCGTACCGTGTCGCACACGCCAAATACTTCCACACGCGGCCCAATCAACGATGACGTCTGGCGTTGCATGATAAGCGTCTTATCAACAACAAGACAATTTCGTTTCATAATTCTTGGAGTTCTATCCTCTAATTCATGCTCTGCTGAGGACAGGGTCCCGTGCCTGCGCCACAAAGGCTTTCATAGTCGTGTTTTGATTAGACGCACCCCACTGCTGCATAGATTCGCCCCACTACGCTTTCTTGCAACGACACCTGCTGCGTTCGGCCTCCCGTCATCCCGCCAGGCGTGCCCTTCACTGTCGACTCCTCCGCAGCGCCTCTCCGCGTCAGAAAAAGGGGCGAGGGTCCTGTCAGGCATCACTGCGGGCTTCTGGCATCAGGGACGACTTGACGACCCACATTTGGCGCCACAGCCACCTTCACGCGCCAGCACTAAGAGCGCAGTTCACGGCTAGGTTTTGACGACATCACGCTGTCTCCGCCCACTACCGTCATTGCTACCGGCAGCCCCCAGCAACACCGCCCATATTCTTTGCTCTGCGCTCCACGACGCGGCTCCTTCCGTGCACAGCGTCACACTGCACGACCGGCGCCTGTTTGGGCTCCGAGCACTCAACGACACGCCGGCCATCAACGCCAGGCACCACCACCGCCTCGCCGCACCCGTCGGCGGAGAGACGCAGCTCACGCCCTCCCCGCCGAAACTGCTGAACCGCCGCGGCCATGTCGAGCGTCGACGAGACCGTTGCCAACGTGCAGCGCAAGATTGACAGGGAGAAGGCCCTGATCAATGCTGCCAATGCCATGCGCCAGTCGACCAACAACCCGGCCGTGCTCTCGCGCCTGGACGGGCAGATCAAGGACGGCCGCCGCAACATCGAGTACTTCGAGTCGAAGCTGCGGGACTTGAGCGTGCAGCGCACTGCGGCAGGCGTGGAGAACATGAGCCTGCAGCAGCCAGGTGGGTCGGGCTCTCGAAAGGCGAACAACCCGCTGACTCCCCCCCCCAAAGATGGCTGGAACGGCTACATGTCGAATGAACAGGAGGGCTATGGCGGGCAACAGGGCCAGTATGGCGACCTCAGCGCCGGCAAAGGGCTCATGCCACCACGCGCCCCATATGCCCCGCCAGCACCCGGCGCGCCGAACAAGAGGCCCAACTACAGCAAGCTCGGTATGCATATCGTCTACAGTCTGCATGCTACCTACTGACACATTGCAGACCTCATCCGCTATGACACGCAGCACCTTGGACCCCGCATTCAGCTCATGTTGTCTCAGCTCGAGTTCAAGCTTAGTGTCGAGAAGCAGTACAAGGACGGAATCGAGAAGATGGTGCGCCTGTACCAGATGGAGGGTGACCGCAAGAGCAAGCAGGACGCAGAAGCCAAGCGCATTGAGAGTAACCAGAAGATCCAACTGCTAAAGCACTCCCTCAAGCGGTACGAGGATCTGCACGTGGACATCGATGGCGCAGACGACGGCGATGGTAAAGCTCTAGACCATCTGCACACAACTTTGACTGACATCCATTGTAGATGACAGCCTGAGCGTACCCAGCCAGAGGAAGCCGCTGAGCGGTCACCTCTCCCTAACAGTCCACGCGGTCGCCGATGTTGACCACGCAGCTACCGGTCGCTTTAGTCGAGGACCCGAAACCTTCATCAACATCAAGGTCGAAGACGCTATCAAGGGACGTACCAAGCCCTCCAGGAACGACCGCTGGATTGAAGAGAGGCACGAGTTTGACATTGATAAGGCCAACGAGATCGAGATCACAGTGTACGACAAGACTGGCGATCACGCACTGCCCATTGGTATGCTCTGGGTCCGTATATCAGATATTGCCGAGGAGATGCGCCGAAAGAAGATCGAAACAGAGTTGCAGACCTCTGGATGGGTTGCTGCAGACAAGACGGGAGGGCAGGCAGGCATTCAGCCAGACCTTCAATTCCAACCACCTCCAGGACAAAATCCTGCCGGCGGAGCAGGAGCAGGAGCAGGAGCAGGAGCAGGTGGCATGAGACCTGCAGGAGGCACGCAACCTCAGACAGGGCCCATTATGATCGACGACTGGTTTTCACTCGAGCCGGTTGGACGTATCCACCTTACAATGGCCTTCGCCAAACACACGCAGAACAAGACCCCATTCGATGTTGGTCTTGGCCGAAAGGGTGCTGTCCGTCAGCGCAAGGAAGATGTGGTCGAGCAGTACGGACACAAGTTTGTGCAACAGCAGTTCTACAACATCATGCGTTGCGCTCTATGCGGCGACTTTTTGAAGTATTCTGCTGGTATGCAGTGTACCGACTGCAACTACACTTGTCACAAGAAGTGTTACCCTAAGGTGGTCACCAAATGTATCACGCAGTCGAACGCCGAAACAGATCCGGACGAAGCCAAACTCAACCATCGCATCCCTCATCGCTTCGAGACCTTCTCAAACATGGGAGCCAATTGGTGCTGTCACTGCGGTTACGTACTGCCCCTCGGACGGAAACAGACCAAGAAGTGCGCAGGTACGTTGTTTTGCACACTCGTCATTTGCATATACTAACTAGTCGCAGAATGTGGTCTCACTTGTCACGCCCATTGCGTGCATTTTGTACCCGACTTTTGCGGCATGTCAATGGAAGTTGCTAACCAGATTCTTATGGAGATTAAGAGGACCAGAAGAGGGCAGTCGGCTTCAGGCTCGACCATGACAAATCGAACACTACGCCCATCGCAGCCAGCGAAACCCTTACCCCCAACACAGTCCCCTCAGCCTAGTCAAGAGCCGTCGTCGCAGACGGACAGATACTCCTATGGCAAGAACGAGAGCATTGCGCCGCCGGCCAACCAACGAACGCAGTCGTATGCGCCATCATCCCAGGCTTCTGGTGCGGCACGCACTTCCTATTCCTCAGGTGGCTCAACTGCGCCAACATCTCCAACCTCCTCACAGCGACCTTCTTCCGGGCGCACCCAATCTTCGCAGTCAGCGATTGCTGCCGCTGCCGCTGTTATGTCGAAACCCCCAGGAGGCAATGCGGCACCTGATTACCGACGCTCCCAGACAGACTATCAGCCCTCTGCAAAGCCTGGTGGATATCCGCAGGATCAGCGTACACCACAGCCACCACCGCAACAAGCTACATACAACCCACAACATTATGCAGATGTTGACAAGCGACAACAACCACCGTACTCTCCTCAGTCAGGAGGGCAGTACGGCAATAGCCAGTCATACGCACACCCTCAACCCCCGCAGCCTGCCCCTCAGCAGCCTCCACCTCCGACGAAGCAAGATCCTCGACAGCAGCAGCAGCAGCAGCAGCAGCCAGCATCAGCCTTAACTAAAGCTCCTGAGAACAAAGTGACACCACCGGCCAATACGCAAGGAACCGGGAGAAGGATAGGTCTGGATCACTTCAACTTCCTTGCAGTTCTTGGAAAGGGTAACTTCGGTAAGGTCATGCTTGCGGAGACCAAGAGTACAAAGCAGTTGTACGCCATTAAGGTCTTGAAGAAGGAGTTCATCATCGAGAACGACGAAGTTGAGAGCACTCGCTCGGAGAAGAGGGTGTTCCTGATTGCCAATAAGGAGCGACACCCTTTCTTACTCAACCTACACGCCTGTTTCCAAACCGAGACCAGAGTTTACTTCGTTATGGAGTACATCAGTGGTGGTGATCTGATGTTGCACATTCAGAGGGGCCAGTTTGGTACCAAGCGTGCTCAGTAAGTCAATTGGTTCCTCGACACTCTGTGAGTTGGTGCTAATCGTATTTTAGATTCTACGCAGCAGAAGTCTGTCTTGCGTTGAAGTACTTCCACGAGAACGGTGTTGTCTACCGTGATCTGAAGCTTGACAACATCCTGCTCACGCTGGACGGACACATCAAGATTGGCGATTACGGTCTGTGCAAGGAAGAGATGTGGTACGGTTCGACTACCAGCACCTTCTGTGGTACACCTGAGTTCATGGCGCCTGAAGTAAGTTTTCTCTTATACGGAACTTGGAGCCTTGTTACTGACAGGTGATAGATCTTGCTCGACAAGAAGTATGGCCGTGCTGTTGATTGGTGGGCATTCGGTGTCCTGATCTACCAGATGCTTCTCCAGCAGTCGCCATTCCGTGGTGAAGATGAGGATGAGATCTACGACGCCATCCTCGCCGACGAACCTCTCTACCCCATTCATATGCCCCGCGACTCCGTGTCGATCCTCCAGAAGCTGCTCACTCGCGAGCCTGAGCTGCGACTGGGATCAGGTCCTACTGACGCGCAGGAGATCATGTCCCACGCCTTCTTTAGGAACATTAACTGGGACGATATCTACCACAAGCGTGTAGCACCACCTTTCGTCCCGACGATCACCAGCGCTACGGACACCAGCAACTTCGACACAGAGTTTACAAGCGTAACTCCGGTCCTTACGCCTGTGCAGTCTGTTCTGTCGCAAGCAATGCAGGAAGAGTTCCGCGGCTTCTCCTACTCAGCCGATTTCAATTAAGGATGTTTGCTTTTCCTCGAATACCCTGGGCTCATTTGCAGTGCGTCACTTTCGCGACCAGTAAAGCAACACAAGAAGACATAGGATGAGTGTGATTTTCTAGCATTGGGGTGGCCTAGCATCATATGCCTTCTGGGCAAGTCGCGGTTGCCGTTTGAGGTGGATTTGCTGGGATTGTGAACCCTTCTTTCTCTTCGTCCTTCGAAAGCAACAATTGTAATGCATCATTAGCGGAACGAGTCTGGGGCAAGCGCACTACGAAGCAGGCCGGTGTTGTTGATGAGAAGGTGTTGGTCGGCCTTGGGAGCATGGTTGGTGCTGTGGAAGGTACACGTCGCAATGCATGATGATGCGGTGCACAAAAGACAGCAGGCGGTAGTTGAGGTGTTTGGAAATGATGATTCTCCACAAGTTACAGGATAGATGAAACAATCATTCGCGCGCCAGCTCTGAGACGTTCATCACGTTGATCAATTGTTCTGTTTTGGCGGCCGTTGTCTCTTTCCTTCATTCAATAATCTCAGTCTTGGCGCAACGCGCTCCTTCTCGCCCACTGTACTTTGTTTACTCTGCACCACCTCGCCAACACTCGCCAAACTATACCTTCTTTCAGCTTACCTGCATGCACCAACTACAATCCGTGAAACGACCGTTTAAGTCCACCCTCGGTTTACGTACCCACCTCGCATTTGACTAACCCGAGGAGCTCACAAAAGAACGCCACACATCCAAGGCATTCGCGCACTTAGCGCGCACCTCTCCTGTCACCTATCGTCTCGCTTCCCCGGTAGCCGAATCCCTCTGGCCTTACGAGTGGATGCCTCGCCTGCGTCTGAACCGGAACAAAGGCTAGGTGGGTCTTGCTAAGTAAGTGTAGTAGAGAGATGTAACACAGCTTGAATTGGTCCAGACATGACTGACGTACCACAGGCTATACTGTACCAGTGCGAACGACGAATAGTAAGATGGGACAGTGATCCTACGCAATGCAACAACATCTCGATTGCGACTCTGAGGAAGTTGCAACTTAAGTCAGGGTCGCAAATGCCGTTGCCAATGCCACACAACACCGGACACAATCCGCTTTGGGTTGCGTGCAGTGCATTACGTGCAGGTAAGCACATCGATCGACTGAGCATTGAAACAGGCCGTGTGCAACTCGCTGACCTATAGCAAACAGGCAAAGGATTTATCCTACAGCCATCTCACACCCTTTGGCGAGAGCCTCGAAAAACGAAACGCTCTACTGCAGACACTCAGATGGGCGCTCAGATGCCTGCGAGATAACTCATCTAATCGGCCTCGGGCACCGATGAGAGTCACCTTTCTTTTCACCATCGAAGATGACCTCATATGTCCGCGAAACTAGCTCTCACTGTGAGGTTGTAACGATTATGCACAGCCATCTTAATCGAGTAACGGACACGCACAGAATCTCGCGCGGATCCTGGCCCGATCATACCACCAACCTAACAGGCCCCGCATCAAGTCTGCGCTCAAAAGGAGGGACGCAAGGTGTGCTGGCGAGCATTTGCGGAATATTTGCTTCAGAATATTTCTTAAAACTTGGTCAGATGATCACTTCGATTGTTGTGGTCGGTGAAGCAAGATGCGGCTGACCTGGAAAGCGGATGATTTGATTGATTGCAACGACTGGACGCGCTACGTGCGCCATACAGCGGTGACACCTTGTCGCTGCACGCAATCGTACCCACGTGTCAACGCCTTTCCTCGAGAATGACAGATCGCAGTATCGGCACGTCAGAAACGTCCTCCTGACGGAGAGAAATTGCGGGACAGGGAAAATCCGGAGCAAGTGGTTCCTCTCTGGCCGGCTCGCATGTGGTGCCGCTAACCACGCTACCCTAGCTCCGGGGATGGGTTGAGTCCCAGAATCAAAGTGCTGTCTGCTTGTGCCTTGTCCCTGGACAGACAGGAGACGTTAGTCGACGCTGGCTTAGCGAGAGCAAAAGAAATGGTTTTCGACGTGCGTACGGCGGCACGGCAAATGACTGCGATTTATCGTTTCTTGCGGTAGAAAGATACCGGCGGCCCAAGCAGCTCGGGCGCCTGTTAATGCAAGGAGACCTAGTGCCAAAGCTCCAGCCTATCGACCGAAGGGAAGCGCAACGTTAATACCGAACGTCCACCCGGCAACATACCTTCCTAGTCCTCGCAGTAATTACATCCGTTCAAGCATCAGCACATACGCCGAACAGCATAGGGAGACGACGCAACACAGCGCGACCCTTGCATGTCTTCGCAAACCCTTCCCCACCCGCACGTTTCGGCACAGCTACCCGCCATCTCATGTTACAAAATCGCTGAGCATTAGGCGCGAGGCTGTTCGTCAAAGAAGAGGCGCGCAAACGTCTCGAACACCATCCAAGGATCGTCCTATCAGTCTGGCAACTCTTCCAAGAAACCGTCAAAATTAACGCCTTCACGGGTCCCAGCGCCCCAGGCGCGCGGTCGCCAAGGGCGAACGGTGCTGAGCGCCAGATTTTGACCACCGTGAATGCTCAGCAAATACCGCCGTCTCCTTCGGTACAGCAATCGCCAGTGACCCAAGCGACGCCGTCAACAGTGGGAGCTTCGGGTTCTCCATTGCAAACACCAGGGCCTCTCATTGCCAATGCTAATGGTAGTGCAGAGGCCACAGGTCGACGGCAAGAAACGACAAGGATGCGATCATCAATCGCTTGCTCCAGGTGCCGGCGCAGCAAAACCAAATGCGACAATAACGGCACTCGCGATAGTACTGGCGCTCTCGCTCCGTGCAAATCGTGCGTAGCGAGTAAGAAAATTTGCGACTATCCCGCGCCGCAGCCAGCGGCCAGTAATCATTCTCAGCGACGTGAAAGTACAGTGACGACGGCTGGCGAAGAGGTACGTGGAACGATCTCCGTTCTGTCTTGCTTCCGGCTCTTTCTGATCGTCCTCGGGTGATTACCAACCTGTCTCTTTTCAACCCATTGCGCTCGAGCAAGAGCAAGAGTATCCTCGCATTAAGGTTTACTTGCGTTCGATATGCGTGTATCGGCGCCACTGTGTCGCGACGAATTCGCTGACAGGAGGGTCCAGGCACCACCGAAGAAACGCAAACGACCCGTTATGCCTACAGCAGGCACTCCATCTCACAGTAAAGGCCGTCTAGGAACTCTGGAAGACGCTCTTGAATCGCCCCTGCTGACACCCAAAGTCTGGGATGAGCTGGTAGGTCTGTTTCTTGAACGCTCATTGCTAGGCTAATGTCCGCAAGTGGGCTATTCACGAGAAGCATTATGCAACGGAATTCTCATTTCTGCACAAAAGAACGTTCCTCGGTCCTCTCCAGAGACTACCACCAGTTTCATCGTCAGGAAAGTGGTCCGATTCTCAAGGCCAACGCGCCCATGATCCTGCCTTAGTCCTGGCGTTCTTGACACAGACTTCTCCATTCCACCCCGAGCTTGTAGCTCAAACTGACAACCCTTACGATACTGCCGAGTTCTACGCAGCAGCGACACGCAGGCACCTCAACTATGACTTCAGTTGGGTGGGCGAGACGGCTATGCAACAAATTCAGGCATTCCTCATGCTTGGTTTTCACGAGTGGACTGCCTGTCACGGCCGCAACGGTTATATGCTGATTCGGACGGCGGTAAACTTCGCACAAATGAACGACTACCAGTACGACGAGGACCTGGACAAGGGAGACGAGAAAGATGATGCAGCTTCCAAACGCGATCGCTTCATCAGGCAAGAATCACGGCGTCGTACTTTCTGGAGTTGTTTCATCCTTGACCGCTACTTGAGTGTCGGGCGGAGACGCCCCAAGATTCTACACATGGACGACCTGCGCGGCACAATCCAGATTCCTTGCAGCGACAAGAATTTTATTTCCGGGCGAGCCGTTAGGACTAAGTTTTTTGGAGAGACCGACCAGGAGTATGCAGATCGGCGCAAGAAGATGCACGACGAAGCTTTGCGACGCCACGGTGGGCAAAGACCTGAAAGAATTGAATGGGAAGACCGCGACGATGATGGTGTGCTCGGTCGATACATCTATGCTCTCGATCATTTCTCCGATGTGTCAAAATGGGCAAACAAAGGAGGGAGACGGTATGCAACCGATATGCCGGTTATCACTGCGAGACACCGCTAATTATGGCAGTTCGGAACCTCGAAACATTGGACCGTGGAATCCCGCAACAACGTACTACCACCTTGACAAACGACTCAGAGAAATCAAGGAGGATCTACCAGATGAGCTTCGGCTCACGTCCCTAAATACGGAAAACCACATCTACGGAGCGCCTTCTGGTACTTCAAGGACATATTTCATGATACACGCCATTCTCACGCTTTCCATAACGTACCTTGCTCCCGAGTACCTGGCAACATATCCTTTCCGATTGACGAAGCCACAAGGTCCAATGGACGAACCGCTGGTGACCGAAAAATTACCTGAAGATGAGCCCGATTACTGGGTTGAGAAGGCCAAAGAATGTTTTGAGTATGTGAGAGACTTCGTCAGCATACTTCAATCTTTCAAGGATAGAGGTCTTGTCGTGGAGTCTCCCTTTGTCGGACACGCAGTCTACAAGGCGGCGTGGTGCGGTGAGTAATCTCTGGAGCACCCAGAAACGACGAGACTGATTGCTATAGCTTCCTACTGCCATCATGTCCCTCGTATGGACCAATCCGCGCCGCGCGCATTAGACTCCCGGCTTGAGCCTAACGCATGGGACGTTACGAACCAGGTCTTGGACAGCATGAAAAAGAAGTTCAGAATAGCGAACATATGGTCCATCGACCTTGCGACGGTCGCGGCGACCTATACCGAGAAACGAAAAGCATGGAGGAACGCTGGAGGCTCTCCCCAGAGCACAGCCAGCGACAACGATGGCGGATTGAACGAATACTCGACGATCTTCGAAACGGTTCACAAGCAGTTTGGGAGCCTCCAGCATGACAAGAAAGACCTGACACATCCTAACGATAAGCCCTATAGCAGACTTGAGCACGAAGAAGACCCGGGAGATCCTGCAACGGCGCACAGTCCCGATGTCTCTTTCAAGACCGAGGGAGAAGAGCCTCGCAGAAGCAATTCGACCGCTACATCAATCAATTCCACGTTCACGCCTGTCAATCCGAATATCGCAATGACACCGGTACAAACGGAACAGGTGGTTGGCAACGCTGGTGCTCCAAATGGTACTCGATCGTCGTGCAGACCTCCTACAACCCAAGGGCCAAACCAGCCGCAACCATATCCAAACCAGCCACTTCAATACGGCCAGTCATCAAGCTACGGGTACCCTAGCAATACGCCTGCCTATCCTCCATCCACACCTCAATATGGTCTTCAAACACCCTACGCTCAAACCTCTGGTCCTAATCAAGGGCCAGGCAGCAGTTCGTACGACCCTCAAGCATTGATGAATCTGGAACGAGAGGGTAACAGATCCCTCATCAACCACGACTTAGCTTTCTTCGAGAACGACTCGTATCAATTTGGCCAACAGAGCTTTTTGGGTGCTGGTTACCCATATGATCAGGTACAACCTCAATCGCAATTTATGCAGGATCCCCAGGGTTCATACATGTACCCAAGCCAGTGGCCTGGTCAAGGATGAGTCTATGGCAATCAGGGATATTTCTCTATATACGGCATAATGTGGGATTTCATGGACCCTGGACATCGCATGGCAGTGATGTCTTTCTGCTTAGGCATACTTATACTACTTCTTGCATTCATTGTACCAACACCTTTCTTAGAGAGTTTCGGCTCCCTCGAGACATTTTGCTACGTCTTTCCATAGCATTTACTGAGCGATCCATTACAGCGTAGATGTCTGCATCGCACGTTCGTTGTCTTTCCCAGTTTATCGAAAGTTTCAGCTCACAGGAGGCCTCTCGTCCATTGTAAACACACCATTTCTAGGTCCGAGGCAAGAAGGCGTAGGATGCCTAGCATAGTGAAGACGCATTATAGAGGAGCATGGTAGCTGGGTTTGTGCTTGTGCGAGGTTGGGGTGGAGTTCTTGGGCGATGGGAAGGGTTATGATTGTGTTTTGTCTCTGGAACCGATGAGCGTGACCCTTGGTCTGTTCAAGTTTTGCAGAAGGCATAGTCAACTCCAACTTATCCCGCTTTGAAGACCTTACAGCCACGGACGATTCGAGCAAAGCAACGTCAAGATAACAGTGTGATTAAGCAATAGGACCGCCTCATGCACGCCTGTCCTTCAATAGCGACATTGGGCTGTCTTTGATAGCTGGAGTAGGCAGCAGCGGGGGTTGAACGATGCGTGCCAACAGATTTTGCATGCAGCTTCCTTCGTTTGCCGTGTGCGAGCCACCTGTGGGTGCGTTTCTGGGACGTGACGGGTGACATGGCACAGCCGCAAAGCGCGGCAAGGCTGAAACACCCAGGCCTTTCTGCCCGCTCACCACAGTCTGTAAGCGTGCTTCCTATTACCGTCTCTTCCTTTCGTCGCAATGTCCTTATTCAAACACAGACCGTTAAATCTTCACGACAAGGAGATTCTCCTCCTTCGCCTGGACGGAAATGAGGATGAGTCGTCACCTATATGCGTCACCCTCCAGCACGCAAAGCTGTGGGAGGTGGAATATAACGCGTTGTCGTACGAATGAGACCCAGACATAACCACCTACGATGCTACCATCAACGATGAGAACGGAGACACAGGCCGGTTCTTTGTGCGAGACAATCTATACGAGTTCTTCTTAGCAGCTCGTAAGTCAAATGACGCATGGACTACCGAATAAATCTGGATCGACCAGATATGCATCAACCAAGCTGACCATGAGGAGCGATGTTACCAGGCTGCTCAAATGACGGAGCTATTGTTTGTCTCTTCGGGCACGATCATATGGCCAGGAAGATTGCCTGCAGTCAAAGAAGGACTGCTCGATCTGGGTCGTTCTCAAAAGTTTGGCACCAGCAGGTTCAGTACAGAGGAACTGAAAGATATCCTTAGACGATTGCTTGAAGCTTCCTGAAGATGGACGGGCTCTACTCAAGAGGCTGTTAGGCACCTCGCTGCCCAGATTACTATTGAAAAATTACTGGAATAAGCTTTGGATCGTGCAAGGTATTGCGCGTGCTTCCGAGCCCACTCGTGTTCTTAACCACAGGCACATACCATCTGAATGACCTGGTGGCTGTGTTGGTCCTAATACCAAAAAACATCCAAGAGACAGAGAGAAACTTTTGATACGTTTGGGGGCGGCTACCACCAGATATTGCACCTCTACACCTTGCACAGATCCTTCCTGGGTTCTCTCCTGAACCGCTAATACGAAATCTTCACCTGGCCCGACGGGCTTGAAAGATCCGGAGGAACGTATTTGTCAAAGGAGAGAAAGTGAGCGGAACCGTGATGTATTGAGGTGGCTGCTATCTGGTTTGTATACTGTAGGCACTAAGGCCTAATCTGGAATGGTGCACAAGAGCTGGAGTGAAGGCGCCTGGCTGACAGTATTGTACGGAACCGCTCAACAGGATCTACGCACTAATGGGCTTAGTAGACAAACATTTATGGGTCCAGGTCGACTACAGGATAAGCCTGAGGAGTTGATGAGGGAGGTGATGCAGAAACAGATCGCTTACCGGCAGTCAGCGGATCCCCGGCACTTTTTGCTATGGCAGATCTTGGGACTCTGGTAACAATACTGCATCATGGGTCTCCAAAGCTAGACGAAAATAAGTTCGAAAGCGGCTGCGAATATCCGGATCTTGGGATGATTTGCATTCACAACATTGCCCTCGTTCTGGAAGACCTTGGCCTTTCTCAGTCATATTCGGTTCCCGTCAGCCATCGAACTTGATACGTTCGATGACGAGGCATTGGTCCAAGAGTCTGTATCTTTGCCACACTACAGTGCTTTCTTGAGGCTTCGATCATTTCTCGACCTGCTATAGAACTGGCGCGATGGGGTTTTCCCCTGTTCATTATGGATGCTCTGGTGCTTGAAAATTGAGCTCGTGAGGTGAGAATTGACAACCCTGGAAAAAGCAAACCTAGCGATTACTGGTTGATGTGATCAGTGTGGCACTTTCAACTACAAGCCCAAAGACTGGATTCCTTCCATCCTTGTTGCGGCGTACGTTTTGCTTACTTCCGCAGCCACCAATTCCGAAAACAACAACCCATCGTCAGACTAAACCATACGGCCGAACGCTCCAAAATCTATTGGTGTAACAGAAGGCAAGCTCTCAGAGTGCGTGCCCAATGACTATAGGGTGCGTAAGCCGCCCTTTTCGACGTGGAACTCCGCAACACCATCACAAACAACCAGAACGCCTATGTCCGGACCCAAGTGTAAACTACAAGCATTAAATATAAGTCAAAGAACTGCTGAAAGTAGTTCCAGAAGATATCAAGCACCGCAGTTACCTTAGGAAAACGATAACCAAGATCACTATCATCACAGTGGCGATGCCCGTCTACCCCATCTCCTCTAGCGCTCTCGACGCCATCGACAAAACCCACGACCCAAACAAACCAATCTTCATGCTAAACCTCTGGCGCTTCCGCCCCACCGCCCTCTATCCTCCTGAACACGCCCACCTCTCCCCTCCGCCCGCAGGGACACCTTGCACAGGCCGCGAAGCTACCGAGCGCTACCGCGCCGCCATTCAAGCCGTCCTGCCTCCCAATGCGTCTATCCACTTCGTCGGCAATTGCGAAGGCATGGTGGCGGGTCCAGAGGGGGAAACGTGGGATTGGGTTGCGCTTGTGAGGTATGAAAGTTTGAAGGGGTTTAGGGATATGGTGGAGAGCGTGAGGTATAAGGAAGAGGTGGAGCCGTTTCGAAATGCGGGGTTGGAAGAGTGGCGGTTGGTTGCATTGGAGGGGACGGGTGGGGTGGGTGTTGGTTTGGAAGGGCAGGAGAGTGGGTAGGCGTGGGGAGATGTGAGGAGGGGTGATTGAGGATGTGAGTGGAGAGTTTTGAATCGGATGTGCATGAGCTTGGGGGAATGAGAATATGTGGTTGGTTGTACTTGGTGAGTTATGCTAAGACGTCTGTCTGTGATAGTACATGGTAGAGGGTGATGAGTGTATGGAAGCAGTAGGGTGTCTTGTCATAATCGTTCATTACTTCATGCTAGTCATTCGCTATTTGGAAGGACTTAGTACCTTAGTACGCGCCTTCTCTAGCCTCATACTTCTGCCCCTCAACAACGCCTACTTCCAATCCACCCCAGACCTCACCATCGACAGCAAGTTCCAAACCTGCAATTTTTGTCGCGCCAGCATCGAGACCCCACAAGGAGACCGCGAGGTAGTTGGTGCCGCGGTAATTCAAGATACCTTCAGGCACAGGGAAGTTGGTCTGAGGACCAACATTGCTGACGTACTTGCCATACTGCCATCCGTTGACATACAGCTGTACTCTGTATGCCGCGACGCTCGACCCAGCACCGGTGCTGTTACTGCTCGTGCCATTGGTGAACGTAAAGCTGACAGGAATGTCCCAGCCAGTAGGCAGGTTGAGATCAAACTCGGTTGCGAAGAAACCGATACCAGGAGCAGCGATACCGTCCGTGACAGGGCCCTTGCTGGCCTTCCAGCCGACATCGGCGGACAGAGCACCAGGCTGGTGCAGACCACTGCGTTCGGCGAACAGACCACCCTCATTGAGCGGACCACGCGAGATGTCGACGTAATCCTCGCCACCGAGGTTGCCGGTGAGCTTCCAGGAGACGTCGGACTGGCTGTGGCCTGCGAGGTTATAGTTCAGGATACCGCGGGGGTTCTTGCCGGTTTCTGTGCCAATGGTCCAGGTCTGGTCAAGACCTTGATTGTCGATGACGACGGTGATAGTGTACTCCTTACCAGCGGTCAAGTTAGGCAGGGTGACGGTGGAGTTGCCGTTGGTAGCGGCGTCGTAGCCGCGCCATGATCCGAGGAATTGGTCGTCGATCCAGATGGTGGAGCCGAAGGCAGAGCCACCCTGAGTCCAGGCGTAGAAGGTTGTCTCGTTACCGGTGGCCTTGAAAGTACCGCGGTACAGCAGGGTACCGGTATGGAAGCCGTAGTCGGAGCTGTACAGGGAGACTGGAGTGGTGAGAGGTCGCAAAGAGTTGTATGTCTTCTTCAGGTCTGCGACCTTCCACTTGCTGTCGTCATAGTCGGCCTGGATCTCAGGCAGTGTGTCGATGTACTTCCACTCGAGCTCGTTGAGCTTGGGAACGCTGATGTCGGCCTTTGGCAGCTCGACGGTGCCGGTCATGGCGCCTGCCTTCGAAACTTGGACACTAACGTCCTTGCCATTGAAGGTAAGTGTAGTGACCGAGGAAGGTGCACCAATGACCTCGATGGGTGTGGTGGCGTTAAGGTCGCCAGTGACAGCCAGTGTGTCGCCGTTCACCTTGGCCGTGCGGGTCAAGTAGCCAGCCTTAAGGATGACTGCGCTCGAGGAGTCATGAGGCGCTTGGTCGACAGTCCAGTAGTTGTACGCTTCGTTGCGGTCGACGATGTAAACGTAGATGAAGTTGCTCTCCACACCGACTTTGGCGATTTTCCTTCCACCATCAACATTGAAGTTCAAAACAGTGTAGCCTCGTGTGGTAATGCTCTTGACATCGCCTTCGAGCACCTCCAAGCCAGTCACGGCAAGAGCCAGCTCATGAGTCTCACCAGGGCCTCCGTACACAACGAGCACTGTCTTGTCGTCGTACTTGTGCCATGTGAAGATTTCGGCAGTCGAGTAAACAAGTGTAGCACCACCGATGTCGTAGTTGCTGACATGGATCTTGGAATCGCGTCCGTTGAGGGTGAGCGAAGTACCGTTCACTTGTGGAACGGTAATGTTGCCGAAAGCAGTAGTGGGTATGTTGAGCTTGTAGGAGGTCGAGTCGAGAGTGTTGTACTTCGAGTGGCGGACAAAGTAGAAGCTGGTGGTGTTACTGACAGCAGGTGTGACAGTCAACGCCTGGGTGTTGGTCCAGGTAGTGTTGGAAGCGTTTCCTCGAGCTGCAGTCAAGTACGCGGGGCTGACCTTGAAGAAGTTGGCTTGCAACTTCTGTTCGGAGTACTTCTCGCGGTCCACTCGGCGATCCTCGCGGATGACAGCAGCGTAGTCGTAGGAAGTGTAGCCGCCGGGGTGTCCAAGGTTGCCCCAGTTCGTTCCGCCGTAGGTCATGTACAAGTTCAGAATGGTAACGCCGAAGCTGTACAAATTCTTGTAGAAGACACGTTCGAACTCAGCGTTGACAAGGACACCGCACTTGTCGAAGCCTGGTCCACCCCAAGGATCGAAACTACCAGCCTGAAACTCAACGATAGAGTATGGTGTATTAGGGCTCTGCTGCAGGTGCAGCTGGTGCCAGTTCGTGGGTAGGGCATTGTTCGGCCAGACGGTTGGATTGGCGCAATCGAAGCCAAGTGGGTAGCCGTCGTGGCCATAGATGTCAACAACTGCTGGGTAGCCAGGTGCGGTCTCGATTGGTGCGTTGTAACCCTTAGGCGAAGCGTCGTTGCTGATAAGAGGGACAACGATGCCGGCGTCGCGAAGCTGGTCCTCCACGTACTGGAAGTACTCAGGGTCCGGGAAGGGTTTGATTGCTGATGTGGCCTGAGTGTACTCATTCTCGGGCTGCACAAGAATGATCGGTCCGCCGTTCGTGATCTGCGCTGAAGCAATCTTTGCGCCGACGTTCTTCATGTAGTTGTCCGTTGCTGCAAGGAAGTCCGGGGCCCTCGTTCTCAGAGTGCCATTGACCCTCTGGATCCATCCTGGGAAACCTCCACCTGATGATTCAGCATTGATGTACGGACCAGGTCGAGCAATCAGATAGATGCCGGCCTCTTTGGCAGCATCGAAGAACGGCTGAAGGTCGAAGACACCTTCTTCGCGGTATTCACCGGGCTTGCCCTCGAGCAGAGCCCAGTCCACGTAAAAGGAGACACCGTTGTAGCCGAGTGCCTTGATCTTCTGGAAGAGATCGAGGTAAAGATCCGGTACAGGTAAACTGGTCGTAGTCAGCAACAAAACATCTTTGATCAACTGACGGTTACTTACCGGTAGGGGTGCACCTCACCAGAATAAAGGAAGATGCGCTCGCCATTCACGAAGATTGAGTCCTTATCCCAGGTCACAATATCCTGTAGAGCTTCCCTCTTGTATGGAGCAATCCATTGATCAGGTTGAAAAGCAACGGCTCTCGCCGCAGACTCAACAGCCAGGCACGAAAGCGCGACCGCGCCACCAAACTTCAGGATGCCCTTCATTTCTACTTCGAAGCGGACAGACGATTCAATCCACTGACCGGGCAAGCTTCACCTTTGTACACCTGCAGACTCGGCACCCTCACCGAGCCACCGCCCAATAGCATCCCATTCGTGCCTGACAATGACCGCACGCCCACCGGATTCGTCAGAATATCATCCGAGTCGCGGTCTTTCCCCCATCTTCCCCCAGTTTTCCGCTGCACGCAATGAACACTGCCTCGCTTCGCACAGCAACCCTCGCAGCACTAAACCCACAACAGCACGGACGGCACGATTCCACCAACATCGGCAGTTGGCGGCTCGCGCCAGCTCGCACCAGTTCTTCCGAGATTGTAGTTTATTATGACGCAGGCGGGGAATAGTGTTCACAAAACGGCTGAGCCGCGGCGGAATGCGGAATGTGGATGGACGATCAGCGGGGTGGCGCTGGGGTAAGTGCTTGTGCGATCTTGCGAGAGCTTGGAAAGTTAGGTGGTCCGCTCCTAGATGGGCAAGGCATCCGATGGAATACGAATCCCCACGAATCCCTTCGGCTTTTGGCCGAGGTAGGATCACGTTGTTGAAGGCAGGCACAATCGTGAGGTGACGGGATGTCAATTGTACCGGTCTGCCGAGCTTCTAGGGTTCGATGATGATTACCAGTGGAGAGGTCAGTGCTGCGCTAGCTCGATAAGGCTATCACCACACATGTGGAAGTGAAGTGAGGATGGACAGCAACACTTTGTGAAGCTATCGAGCTTTTCCACGTCGCTCAGAGCGGCATCAGCAGTGGAAGCTGCAGCAATCAGCAATTGCTGAACGATAGTAGGCCTTCCGGAACGGGCAATATACATCATCATCCCAAAATCAAAGGCCCTGAGTACCGTGAAGGCCTCCAGAGCTCATGGCTTTCACTCCTTTAATTCCCGCAATCAACACTTGCCTAAACAGGGAATATCTTGACATCTTCAAAATCCCTGGAGAAGTGAGAGAAAAGAGTCAAAATCGCCATTGCTGAATCCCTGAAGCACTGCTCCGCGCAGGTAAGTGCAGTGTTTCTGGTATCTCCACTGCCGGAACTCTCGAAATTCGAAATTGCCCAAAAGGGAAAGAGCTTCAGGTCTTCCTCAGTTTCCACTAGGAATGAGAGCCTTGTGAATGTTTTCAACTTCAAGTAGCGGCGGTCAATCTTCTGGATGTTTGCTACACGAAAGCATACTCTTATGTCAGACACTACATGGCCCTGAAACGCCACAGCAAGGATGGAAGCCGACCGTTTGTCACCTGTTCTGATCGCGGTCCGATGTGAAGAGCCACGACCTGACTTGTCTTTAGTGCCGTAGCCGTCAGTGTGGCTGCGTAACAGATAGAGCTCAGCATAATAGTTACCGCATAGGTGGCATTCAAACGGTCCACGGACGTCTCTTGCATATGGTGCGCTTGCTTGAGCGCAGCGTGGGGATCCGGCTCTTGATGTACGTAAAGGGGATGAACAGACTGTTTCTGGAACCGTTAACTATGGACATGGACGAGGGTAGACCTTCGCCTCAGGGTTGTCGCAATACTTTTGCAACCTTCTTTGCGTAGTGGTTAGCGGCATGATAGTTGACAAAGAGTTCACAACATTCCCATTGACAAGGAACATCGGCGGTCATCCTCTAGAGAAACCTCATCTACCGTCGAGGGGATGTTAGGGTTGCCATTGATATCCTTGTGCTTCTTTCTCAATGAGAGGAGACACCACGTTGTTTCTCAACATGGGCACGCGAGTACGGGCCTCTCTTGACAAATGGACAACACCACAGTGCAGGGTACAGGGAACGCTTGTAGTCTTCGTCTTGGACTTGGTCATCACTATTACCAAGAGCAGATCACCGAGACCATCGAGATCAACGTCCTCAAGGGCGTATCTAGGAAGGCTGATCGAGAACAGGGAGCAGTCTCAGAAGGGAGTCATTGCCGTTTTGTAGATATTTGTCTGTACGATCATGTTGGCAACTGATCGATGTGGTCGTCTTCGGCCTCGTCGGCGAGGAAGAGGCGGATGTTTTCTGAAACTGATGAAACTTTTTACGCACGGCTCCACTGAGGATCGCAGTGCTGTTCCGGGACAGCACGAGTGAAGCCGTGGAGCTGCTGTTCTGATACTCTGACTTGGAAGCGTGGGTGGAGTATCTGTTCCTGGTGGAAAACTAGAAGTCGAGGTGTGTTCACGCCGCGCAACAAGTAGTTCGGAATCTTGTTGCTGTGCACCGTCGGTGCCGGCTTCAGTGAGAGCATTGAAACTGCCACATGTCTGCTTATGGTGCGGGTGTGAGGTGGTTGGATTGTGCGGCGGTGGAAAGCCTGCCGAGCTGGCTGCGGGTAGCGCCTGCGTCAGAAGTTTTCTGCCGATGTCTTCGGCGTCTTCTTCACCTGCACTCTTTCGCGCGTTGTCTGCACAAATCTCTGTACACTCGCTCTCCTTGTTGCTGTACGGGCTGCTTGATGTGTTTGTGGATTGCGACATACGTGTGGGAAGACCCAGACGATTGCGATCACCAGCCAGGATGTCCAACCCCACCTTCAAAGCACCCCAGTTTATATTCCATACAATCTATACTGATTCCATCACAGCATCCAAAGGCACTTTGGGTAAGCAATCACCTCACAAAGAAGAACCACGAACAGTCGCTAACAGAAAATAGCGGAGTGGTTAACGCGTTGGCCTGCTATCTATCTCTCTGAGCTAGAAGTCAGCCAATTCCTTCGGGAGCGTGTGTTCGAATCACACAGGTGTCGCATCTATCTTTTTGGCCTATGCAAGCCGCTGCGCGAGACGATTTTCTTTTTGCCAACGCGCCAAAACACTAAACCACTCCGCTATTTTAATGTTAGCGACTGCTTGTGGTTCTTCTGTGTGAGGTGCGCGCCTAGCCAAAGGTCAGGCTGTGAAGCCTGTGCTGCGCATAGGCACTACGGCTGAGGGATTGCTTTTGGTGCTTCATGATAACACATCGATGGAAATGTTGTGCTCAATTGATGCTGTGCCTTGACACGCCAATCTTGGTATATTATACAGTATATCTCGATACAACCCTCCTCCACGGTTTGTCGCCCAGGGACTTACCGCCCAGGGTTCATACCAGGCATCAAGTCCGGCTTATCTAACCACATCCCCCTCAGCAAACACAACTGCCGCAACCCCTCCCACTCCTCACCCTCCTCGTCACCTCTCTTCCACACCTCCTTGAACCCCCAGGCGCACGCTATCCGATCCAGCGCCGCGCGCTCATCGGCCCTGACATAGCGGTCCAAGAGCGGCACACCGGGTCGCCAGACGACTCTGTCGTGGTCATCGTTGTAGGTCGTCAGCGCGACGAAGCCGAGTGTGCCGGTGCACATAACGTATGTAGACATGCCGGCGAAGGCATACATCTTGAATGTCCATGGGTCGATGTAGCCGCTGTATACACTCAATTCCTGCGCAATCATGTAGATGGCGAGCGGTGTCATTGCAGCGAGCACACCGGGAAGACCCATCTTGGTGAGCATGCGGTGCCGTGTCCAGGCCGGGGCGCGGTAGGTGTGGTCGATGACTGCGAGGGCGAGGGAGAGGTCCTTGGCTTCGATGGCGGCTGTGAGCGACTCGTCGGCGAGGTCGGCGGGGATAGCCTGCGATGCGGACTTGGGCGAGGGTTTGGAGAAGTTAGGTGGGGAGGAGCCTTCTTGTGGGACGGGCTTGTTGGCGTAGAGGTAGAGGATTTCAGGGATGGCGTGCGGGCGGTTGAGAAGGCGCTGCAGGCGGATATAGATCTTGAGGACGTTGGGCCCGATGAAGACGGTTGGGTGTTTCAAAAGGCCTTCGGCGAGCTTGGAGAGGTATGTTGGTGTGGGAAGCTCGTTCAGGCCGAGTGGTTTTGTGTACCTTCTCTTCTGTGTGGGCGTCTCTTCGTTGTTGAGTCCGGAGAGTATCGCGCCAGCTGAGCTCTGTCTGATTGTGGTCTTTGTGGGCGGTGGTTGCCGTGATCGAATTGCTATCGCAGACGCCGCGATCTCTTCTATGCCCTCCAGAATTCGGTATATGGTGTTTTCGCCCTCCACCTTGTTCGAATCGAAGATGTGCTTGATCTGCGCCTCCACCTCTGCCAGCCGTGTCTTCACCGCAGCAATTGAGTCAGAAGTCGACTGTGGGCTGACAGCAGCCTCTGGGAAGTCTGCCTGGTCGACATTGCGCCAGCTCGTCTGGATGCGGCGGGCGGGTATCCGGGGTATGGCAGCCTGCGTGCGCGCCGTTTGCCTCCGAATCGAGGCTGTCTTCAGGGTCGGCGCAGTCAGGAAGGCGCGCCGCGATACAGGCTGCAGCAGTATGTACTCACACAGTTGGCACACTGGCCGCGACTGCACGCGCAGTGGCAGGGCTCCGGGCTTCATGGTGGTTGGCGAGCTGTGGTGTGGACTGCGGCTAAGGTCCGAGAAGTGACGAAGCCGAAGCCTGCAGTCGTCACGCCAAGAGCTGGCATCCTCGACTGACGAATGTGCCTCGGAACCCAACCAAACGAACACGACACACTCACACACCGACACGCGGCTCCAGACAGCAGGAACCCGCCAAATTGCTTGCACTATCTATAGGGGAGAGACGGGAAGCTTTCTGCACAGCAAGAGGACACACACGACACAATGCCAGGCCCTCCCCCTCCCCCTCCGCCTATGCCGCCTATGGGACGGGGTGCTGGTGGACCTCCGCCGCCACCGCCAATGCCTGGAATGAAGGCGCCGGGAGGGAAGCCGGCTTCAGGCGCAGGTAGAGTACGTCTCAGTCTCGTTTGTACCCATGGCATGTGCCCGGATATGTCGGCATTAGCAGGACATGGAGCTTCAGCTAACATATGACAGGGAGCGCTGCTGGGTGACATCAACAAGGGAACGAAGCTGAGGAAAGTCGGCGCAGTGAACGATCGATCGGCGCCACAGGTTGGGAAGGTCAAAGATGCTGCGCCGGCGATTGGAGGAGCACCGCCAGTTCCAGGCATGGGAAGGCCACCTGCACCACCTGGAGGACTTGCGCCGCCCGTGCCAGGAGGGGGAAACAGAGCGAGGAGCAACAGTGATACTGGAGGAGACAGTGGAGTGGCTGCACCTCCTCAATTAGGCGGGCTATTCGCTGGGGGCATGCCAAAGTTGAGGAAATCTGGAGGTGTGAACACAGGTGCTGATACCAAGTCGCCATACATGTCAGACCCAGAGACACGAAGCTCAGCGCCTACACCACCACGAGCAGCAGCACCAAGGCCGCCAGGCGGCCCTCCACTTCCTCCTGGAGGTGCGCCTCCCGCGCCGCCCATGCCCGGCGCACGACCTCCACTCAGACCTGTTGGCTCTCTGGCCTCAAGTATAAGCGGAAAGCCGAAACCGCCTCCACCGATTGGAAAGAAGCCGCCGATACCACCTCCTTCGTCTCGCAAACCGTCTGGTATGGCTGCTCCACCGCCAGCATCGCCTGCTCGAGCCCCGCCCGTTCCAGGCAGCGCACCCCATGCCCCTCCACCACCTCCGCCGACCTCAACTCCATCAGCACCACCGCCTCCACCACCTGGCGCTGTGCCTCCCGCCCCCCCACCACCGCCGCCATCCGCAGCACCACGCGCTCCCTCACGATCGACACCCCCTCCTCCACCATCTGCGCCGCCAAGCAGACCACAAGAAGACGACGACGATTACGATCCCTACCGCTACGACAGCTCTCGATCTCGATCACCCTCGATACCTGCTCCTCCACCACCAACAAACGGCCACATCCCCTCCCTCGCAGAGCAAGCAGCACGAAACGCATTCGGCCAAGGTCGCGCTTCACCCGCAGCTCCTCCACCACCTCCACCTCCACCACCACCCCCCGGCGCAGCGCCCACCCCTCCACCACCGCCCGCGTCCGCACCTCTCCCTCCCCCGCCGCCGAGCGCCGCACCAAGTCGACCTACCTCGCAAGCGCCTTCTCGATCGATAATGGACGCAAGCATGTACACACTGTCGAATGGTGGATCGAACTTGAGGAGTCCAACGGGCACAATAAGCGGCGGCTCATCAGGCCAAAAAGGCAAGATTGTGCCCGTGCATGACCTCCGGTGGAGGTTCCAGTCTGAGAACTCGTTTCCAGCTCCAAGACCTTTTACAGGCGGGCCGAAGAGGTATAGGGCGGGCAGGGGGAGCAGTGTGCCGCTGGATTTGAGCGCGTATGAATAGGAAAATAGGCGCGGAGACAGGCGTGGAGAGAACGTCAGGATGAGGAGGAAGTGAAACGTAGGAAACTTAGTGGGGATGTTGGGACGTGGAAGATGTTGAGACGTTGAGCCGTTGTGAATATTGATGTCATTGTTAGGATAGATGGGCACAAGTGCAAGTGCGAGCTTGAAAGTACAGATTAGCCATGGCGTTAGAGGCGAGACAGGAATCGAAGAAGTGAACTATAACCAAGGTTCTTGTCCGTTGCTTTCCGCAAGGGTCACAGGCGAACAGAATGCTGGATGGCTACAACGACCATCGCAGATTCCCGTTGCACTTCACGAATCGACCGAGGAAGACGAGTACGGTCAAGACAGTAAGACGTGCGTTGCTGCATTGGGCTTTCTTGCGCCATGCTCTAATTGAAAAACGGGTATCTGTGATGATTGTACTGCCACAAGGGAACGGCTTCCCCGACCTCTGCCAGCAAAAATTGATAGCTGACTTGTTCGTGCACTCCCATCGTTCATTGACATTTGACCATCACTTTAACCGACTCTATATCTCTCCGTCCCTAGTGCTTATCTTGCCGAAGCACACTGTACGGTTTTGTCCGCACTGTCGGGTCTGTTCAGAGAAAGTAGCTCCTCCTTTTGCGATTGGTATCATTACAGACCTCTCACATAGTGTCACCGCTCTTGTGATTAGACCGTGTGCCACCTAAGTAGTGCGCTTTGAGCTGACTACGCTGTACTCTGTATCACATAGGCCTGTCTGCTTTCCAATCGGGTTTTAAACGTTATGGCGCCAAGATAATGCAACGGCTTTTGAGTTGTGTATGGAAGGAGAACATTTGGTCAAGTGTTTGGCGTCGGCATAGAGTAATCTGGCTGCTGCTGTTCGGGTGCAGTGCTACATACTGTCAGTTGGTCTGGTCTACAGCCTTAGTGCTGGAAGCACGACTTACGTTCCGGGCGTGTAAGCCATCCCAGTATCCATACTGCCGCCCATGTCCCACCAGCTCTCGTTCCAATTGCGGCCTATGAAGTCGTTCTCCATCGCACGCACGAAGCCGAGCGGATCTGGATCGCCGTCCATGGTCATGGGGAAGTCGGGGAATGTGTCGAAAGCGGATGGGTCAAGGTCAGACATGGCGATAGTAGCGTTGATGTCATTTGATTGCTGTTGCATGTTATTCGGGTCCGTAGGCAGTCCTTCGGACGTGGCCGGCCTTTTGTTGCGGCGACCGTCCTGTATGGTTCGCGACACCGTGTTGAGTGCTTTGATGGTTTTTGTGAAAGGCTTGAGGTCCGAGCGGATAGTCTTGCTTGTGTGCTCCATGGCGTCGGCGATGTGCTCAAGCTGGCACATATCTTCTTCGCATTCATCGGGATCGGTGCAGGCTATGATGTATTCGTAGAGCGTGAATACGGCACAGAACGGATAGAAGAGTATGAAACTGTGTCCATACATTAGTATGTCTTATAGCGATATCAGTGTCTGCAATGGAGCGACTTGACATGCTTTGCGACCAACTCGCAGAAGCTCGACAATGAGGGCTGAATGTGAAGATGAAGGCGGAGAACAGAACTTACTGAACGAAGTAGTTCGCGGGATCAGGTTTCTCCCGATCTTCTATACTGCCATCCTGTTCGAAATCCAGCAGAGTGCCGACAACCTTCCGTGCTGCGCGCACGGTCATTGCATCGAGGGTGTTAATGTTGTCAACCCTATTTGCAAGTCTCTTCAACCCGACAATGACAGCGCAGATGTTCATGATGTGGTCTGCGATAAGACAACGAATCGGAAGTCTAATAGTCGGATCTGCCAACATCGCCTCCATCTTCCATTCTGTCACCAAGGCTTCAAGTTTATTGCAGCAATCATTAGCTTCGTCAGTAACTTTCAATCCCTGATGGACGGCGTTGTCGATGTAGTTGATCAATTCCACCGCTCTAGCTGGGAACGCCAATAGTTAGCAGAGTTACTGAGCTGCGCTTGACAGTTGGCCCACACTTACCTGTATAACTTGTCCAGACACATGCTAGCATGACTTGAGTGGCATTGGGGTGCAGATTCCTTGGGGTTAGAACATTCGGTGGCCTTACCTTCTTCGAGGTCCATCGTAACTGGTGCCATGTCAGTCAAAGCTTGTGAAAGGTCAAGGACGATGAAGAACATGCGATAAGGACATATCTAACTTTCCAATATCATATCTTGGAGACGTCTAGATCACTTGGAGGTCGTAGACTTACGACTGTGGGTTTTCCGTAGAATAGACGGAACAGGCAATCAGTTGATAGAACGTGCCAGTAAAGATACCGGTTTGACTCCCTCTTCTCTTCTTCCTCAACCGTCCTGGGGGGAGTGACATCCATATTGTCGATACCCTTGCTTTTCAAATAGTGGCATGCTTTGAGATGAAACTTCCACGAAAGCTGGTAGTCCAGGTTGTTGATCGCAACCCACGCGCTCACCGCTGCTGTGTACCCATCCATATCTGTTTCAGTGGGTGCGTCCAACCAAGCGGGAACATGTTCGAGCGCTTTCAGGTATGCGGCCTGAGTAAGTGCGTGCCCAGGACCACGTATTTGGTTCAGGCCATAGTGTATTGCTGCGAAGTACATCACGTGTACGCCTGGGTCGACGATGATGTATGGCGAGCCGATGATATTTGGGAGCGACCGTAGAAGGTCAATATCAAGAGCGGTCGCGAAGATGTCTGGTACTACCAGCGTGTTCATCATCTCAATAAATGCCTCGATACACTGTCTCGCTTCGTCAGGTGTGACTGTCAGACTGACCTTTGGATGGGTCAGATCAGCTCGAAGTCTGAGTTTCCCAAGATCCTCCAGAGCATCACTTAGTGCTGACATATCAGTGTCGATCTGTGGTGTCGGTGTGCTGATTGGGGTGGCTTGAGATTGCAACTGTCTCTTTGTAGCGTTTGCCATACGATATATCCAAGAGTCTTCGGCACTCTCGGGTACCTGCAATGCGACGATTGGTGATGAATTGATAGTTGGGTCTTGATCTGTCATGTCTAATGTGGAGGTAGTCAATAAAGTTGAAGCTGATGGTGATCGCTGCAGTGCAGGCTCAACACAATGGCCAGCATTGCTGAGTTGTTTTTCGAGCAGCACAAGTCTCTGATTCAGAGACGTGACCGCAACTCTCTGTTGTGCAAGCCGAGGTCGTTGACGTCGTCCTACGTACTGACACTCAGCTTTTGCTGTGACGCACTGATGGCAGATGGGATCAGCTTTGTCGCACTTGATCTACAGCTTGTCAGTATCAAGCACCGATATTCGTCGAATTGGTGACAGTGTCTGTTAGTTGCGTTGGGCATTTGCCGTATTTTGAAAATTATCAAGTTGCAGCTAAGCTTCACAGTGTGCGAGAGTGGTCGTTCATGGAGACGCACCTTCTTGCGCTTGCAGCGCAGACACTAGCACGTATCAGTACGGAGCTCTGGAGATATACATAGATACGAAATGCCTACAGCGAGCTTCATTGTAATCACCCTGGTAGACGCTGTTTCTGTTCCTGTCGTGATGCGCCGCTTTCTCTATTTCCGGCGTCCGGATCTCTGAATGTATCTGCGGCTCCAGATGTGGACCATGGCGCTGATTAGTAGTGACAGGTTGTCAGAGCCTAATTTCAGCCAAGATCTTGCCCAGATGTGTAGTGATAGTTCAGTCACTGATGACCGATCATCGTGGTATGTTGAGGAGAGAAAAAGAAGGTTGATGCCGCGGAGCCGCGGCGCTCTCGGGCAGCGACTAGATGAGCCAATCAAGTTCAACTTTCAAGGCCGGAGTGGAGTTTCTTGGCATCGGATAATCTTCGTTCGCACTTTCGGTTTCCACTAGGACTCTCCGGAAAGCTCAACTTCCGCGAGATGGAAGCAACGACCCACCCGAAATACAGCACAACGAGCGCCACAGGAGTCATGGAAAGGCTTGGTTTCGCTTAGGCTGCCGGGAAGTGGACATCTGCGAGATTACGGAGCCCGTGATTGTAATTTTCCACCTGGTCCTACGTATTGCATTCTGCAAAATGAACAATCCTTGATATATGTACACACTGTGCGCCTACTTTATACAATCACATTCCTTGTAGCGTTCTGTTCGTCACTATGTCGGCTCCACAGGCCTTTACACAACAAGCGGGCGGCACCGATGTTGCACTCGCAGAGAAGCAGAAGCTCGAATCTAGCTCAAGCTCAGGTAACAGCACAACACCAACCGTCGATCGAGATACACAGCAGCAACATGAAATTCTCGAACTTGTTCGCAAATACACATCACAATCGACACAGCACAATCATAGAACGCCTTTCGAGGCTGCGGAAGGCAGCCGATTAGATCCCCAGAGCGATCGATTCCGAGCACGAGACTGGGCTAAGTCTTTCTACGAGCTGCGCTACAACAGCGATGAAGCTGTCGCTCGTGTAGCAGGTTTTGTTTTCGAAGGTCTCAATGTTTGGGGAAGAGGATCACCAACTGACTTCCAGTCAACCGTTGGCAACACCATTTTGAAGGTCCCAGCGCTGTTCGGCAGGGGCAGCCAAAAGATCGAAATCCTTTGCGATCTGGATGGTCTTTTGCTTCCTGGTGAACAGCTTTGTGTGCTCGGACCTCCTGGGTAAGCATAGTCTGTCTCTCTTTCTCCAATAACTGACACTCGTAGTTCTGGATGCTCCACTCTGCTGAAGACTATTGCGGGTGAGACACATGGCTTTCAGGTCAGCCCAGAGTCCTATTTGAACTACCAGGGTGTTCCAGCCGCTGATATGAACACCGCTTTTCGTGGCGAAGCCGTCTACACAGCTGAGGTCGATGCCCACTTCCCTCAACTCAGCGTTGGAGACACACTGTATTTCGCAGCGCTTGCTCGAGCACCTCGAAATATTCCAGGTGGAGTGAGTAGAGAACGGTATGCAGCGCACTTGCGCGACGTATGTATTCTCCCTCCTGATGACCAGACACACTTACTAAAGCGTTTGAAGGTTGTTATGGCCATGTTCGGCATCAGTCACACTGTCAACACCCGTGTTGGTAACGACTTCGTTCGAGGAGTCAGTGGTGGTGAGCGCAAGAGAGTGACGATCGCTGAAGCCACACTGAGCTTTGCGCCCCTGCAGTGCTGGGATAACTCGACGAGAGGTACATGTATAGCCTTTAAGACGATGGTCAAGCTAACAATCAATAGGACTCGATTCAGCAAACGCAGTAGAATTCTGCAAAACACTCCGCACGCAATGCGATGTGTTTGGGACGTCAGCTTGTGTAGCCATTTATCAGGCGCCACAAGCCGCCTACGATGTGTTCGACAAGGTCACGGTGTTGTATGAAGGTTATTATCCAGAAGACAAGACTTCTAAAGGTTCGCCTGGCTGATGGTTTTCTCAGGTCGACAAATCTACTTTGGTCCGGCACGTGAGGCACGTGAATACTTTCAACACCTGGGTTTCGAGTGTCCAGAATCACAGACAACCCCTGATTTTCTCACCTCAATGACGTCGCCCTCTGAACGTTGCATCAAGCCTGGATACGAGAATGCGACTCCTCGGACTTCTGACGACTTTGCACGCTGCTGGAAGGAAAGCGCCCAAAGGAAAATGCTCTTGCGCAACATCGAAGAGTACAAGCAGAACTATCCGCTCAAGGGTCCCGGTCACGAGCAGTTTGCGACGTCTAGAAGTCTGGAGAAATCACGAAAGCAACGCACCAAGTCGCCATACACGCAATCGTACTGGAGGCAGATCCGTCTCTGCATGTGGAGAGAGCTGCAGCGGCTCAAAGGTGACCCAAGCGTGCCTATAACCATGATCATCGTCAACTTTTTCGAGGCTCTGATCATCGCCTCCATCTTCTATAACTTGCCAGGGACCACATCTTCTTTCTTTATGAGAGGCGGTGTCTTGTTCATGATGGTCCTGCTGAACGCATTCGGTAGCATGCTGGAGATCATGAGTCTCTATGCGAAGCGCCAGATTGTGGAAAAGGCAAGTCATGACTTGGAGGGCGCACGCTAGCAGCAGGCTGACTTGACTAACAGCACAATCGCTATGCGCTTTACCATCCAAGCGCAGAAGCAATGGCCTCGATGATCATGGACATGCCATACAAGATCATGAACTCACTCGTCGTCAACTGTACTCTCTACTTTATGGCTAACTTGCGCCGAGAAGCTGGAGCGTTCTTCTTCTTTTACCTTATCGCCTTCACCATGACTCTCTCGATGAGCATGTTTTTTCGCTTGTTTGCAAGTATGACAAAGACGATCGCGCAGGCCCTCGCGCCCAGCTCGATTATCTTGTTGTGCCTGGTGATGTATACTGGATTTGCGATACCCGTCAAGTACATGAGAGGGTATGTATATCACCGATGTTGACTATGTTGTACTGACTCTCTTCAGATGGGCAAGCTGGATTCGATGGATAAACCCAGTGTCGTACGGTTTCGAAAGTGTGATGGTCAATGAGTTTCATGACCGACGATTTGCCTGCGCAGCCTTCATTCCTTCTGGGCCTGGATACGAGAATGTCGCTGCTCACCAGCGAGCGTGTGCGGTACAAGGCTCCGAACCTGGACTTGATTTTGTCGGTGGTACTGCCTATGTCGAAACGGCGTTCTCGTACCGGTGGAACAACCGCTGGAGGAACTATGGGATCATTGTGGCTCTTACCATCTTTTTGTTCGTCGCTCATCTCGTCATGACAGAGCTTGTGGCATCAGAGCGTTCGAAGGGCGAGGTTCTAGTCTTCCGCCGCTCAAAGATGGCAAAAGCCGCACGCCGCCAAGGAACAGATGAAGAGACTGGCAATGGCTCTGCCCATCAAGGTGAGAAGTTTGGCAACAGCGGCACATCGACACCAAACGTTCAGAAGCAGCAGTCCGTCTTCCACTGGGAGGGCGTTAACTACGAAGTCCAGATCAAGAGCGAAACTCGCAAGATTCTGGATTCAGTCGACGGATGGGTCAGACCAGGCACGCTCACAGCGCTCATGGTAAGTAAATTCGATCAAGGCGATGACCGGTCTAACGCGCCAATAGGGAGTGTCGGGTGCTGGCAAGACCACATTGCTTGACGTCCTAGCGAGTCGCACGACCATGGGCGTCATCTCCGGAAGTATCTTCGTGGACGGACGGGAACGCGATGAAAGCTTTCAACGGAAAACAGGATACGCAATGCAGCAAGATCTGCACCTTGATACTTCGACTGTCCGCGAAGCCCTTGAATTCTCAGCCATACTACGACAACCGACCGAGTACTCTCGTGACGAAAGAGTGGCGTATGTGGATCATGTCATCGACTTACTCGATATGCAGGAGTATGCAGATGCTGTCGTTGGAATCCCTGGGTCAGGTCTCAATGTTGAGCGTAAGCGTGCTGGTTTTGTCCTCTAAGAAAACCCAATACTGATGCTAGACAGAACGCAAGCGCTTGACCATTGGGGTTGAGCTTGCTGCCCGACCAAAGCTTCTTCTCTTCCTCGACGAACCTACCTCCGGACTGGACAGCCAGACCTCTTGGTCCATCTGCGATTTAATGGAAAAGCTTACACGGAACGGTCAAGCGATCTTGTGCACGGTTCACCAGCCATCCTCACTTCTATTCCAGCGTTTCGATCGTATCCTCCTACTTGCCAAAGGTGGACGAACAGTCTACTTCGGTGATATCGGCCGTGATTCCAAGGTGCTCCTGGATTACTTCGTGCGTAACGGCGGACCCGAGTGCGCTCCTGGACAAAACCCCGCCGAGTACATGCTCGAGGCGATCGGGGCAGCCCCTGGAGCTCAGACATCGATCGACTGGCCTCAAGTATGGAAGGACAGCCAAGAGTACAAAGAAGTACAGGCCGAGCTCTCGAGGCTGCGAGAACTTGTCAACGGCCCGTCGGCTGTTATGGACTCATCCAAAGGAAGTCATCAAGCCTTCGCTGCATCCTTCACGACTCAACTTTCTGCTGTTGGCATGCGTGTTGCTCAACAGTACTGGCGTACTCCTTCGTACATCTACTCCAAAGCCATTCTCACCGTGGGCTGTTCGCTTCTCATTGGCTTCTCCTTCTTCAACGGCGACAATACCCAACAAGGTCTTCAAAACCAGATGTTCGGCGTCTTCATCTTTTTGTTCGTGGTCATCCAGCTCATCTACCAAATCATGCCCATGTTTGTAACTCAGCGGACGCTGTATGAAGCCCGTGAACGACAGTCGAAGACATACGCATGGCAGACATTCGTGTTGTCCAACATCGTCATCGAGATGGCTTGGAACGCGGTAAGTTTATTTACTCTTATCCGCAACTACTGATTGCTAATCCTTTCTGACAGTTCATGGCCATCTTCTGCTTCCTCGTCTGGTTCTATCCGGTGGGCTTGTACCGGAATATGCAACCCACAGACTCTGTCGACATTCGCTCCTTCCACACACTGCTCCTGGTCCTCGTCACCTTCCTCTTCGCATCGGCCTTAGCACACATGTTGATTGCCGGCAGCCCCAGTGAGGAAGTGGCAGGTGCTTTTGCGACCCTCCTATCGATCATGCTTTATGCTTTCTGTGGTATCCTTGCAGGGCCAAACGCTCTTCCTCAGTTCTGGATCTTCATGTATCGAGTCAATCCTTTCACCTATCTGGTGTCCAGCTTTATGGCAACAACACTCGGACAAGCACCCGCCTATTGCGCAAACACCGAGTTTCAGCACTTTGCGCCTGCCAATGGGACCTGTCTCGAGTACATGCAAGAATACATGTCAATGGCGGGAGGCTACCTCCGCGATGGGCAGGCGACGGACCAATGCCAATACTGCCAACTCGACAACACCGATCAATTCCTCCGCCGCATCAATGCCAATTGGGATACGCGCTGGAGAGATTTCGGTCTGCTTTGGGTATACGTCGCATTCAATGTAGCAGCTGCGATGTGCCTCTACTGGCTGTGTCGCGTGCCCAAGGGCAAGAAAGCAAAGAAATGAGCGATGAAGCGCCCCCCGGAGATGCAGGTGTCATATCGTGGTGCACCGATTTTTTATTTCAATTGTGTCAGGATTAATATCCAGGCGGTAATAGACTTTTTAGACTTCCTTGGCCCTAGATTTAGTGTGTAGTTTAATGGTAATAGCCAGACTTAGCTCTCCGCCTAACCGGCAAAGCTATCTGCTGTGATGTCACTTCCCCAGTTACATCACGAAAAACGCATCACGGAATGCCATCATCAAGAAAAACCAGACCTTTATAGACATCTGAGGTCCCAAGGACCGATTTCTTATCTTTTGGGTCTCTTTGGGGAAGTGCATACCCCTACCAAGCCCACCATGCCGCAAGCCAATGGGAATGTGAGCCCAGAGCGGTTCATCGAACCACAGCGGCATCGCCAATCTGCAGTGCAGATCGCGATAAAGAACTTCTCCCCAGTATGGTATGTTATCTCTCATGTCGGCAAATCTTGTCCACACAGTTCTTGAAGCTCGTGTCGTCTTTCCCTGTCTCCAGACGTCATCCTACTTCCTGAGCGTATTCGATGAGCCTTGACGCGACAATGCGACACCATCCAGCCCATACTGGGCGCCGCATTGGCAATGCTTGACGGAGCTTCGCGCCAGCACCACAACAGTGACCACAAAACTAACATGACTTCTCAGGTTCCTAATATCCATGGACACAGGCATCATCTCGATAATCATGAACATCCTCCCCTGGCAATTCTCCGGCCTCGGCATCCTCTCCACAATAATGTTCGTCTTCAACATCATCCTCTTCACCACCTTCGCCCTGCTTTCCATCGTTCGCCTCGTCAACTTCCCGCGCCACGTAAAATCCGAGTCTCTCAACCAAGTCGAAGAAATCTCCTACCAAGGCACCCCCGCAATCGCATACCTGACTCTCGTCGCACAAGTAACCCTCACCTGCTCCACGGCCTGGGGCTTCCGGCTTACGATTCTCGCGTACGTGCTGTGGTGGATCGGGCTGGTGTGGTGCGTGTTTCTGTGTTCCGCATCGGTCATCGTGCTCGCGAAGCGCAGCATAACAAATGACCGGAGTCTGTCGCCTGCGATTTTCTTGCCGCTGATTGCGGTCATGACGTTGGGTACAACGGGAGGCATTGTGGCCAGATACTCGGTGGGCATGTCTGCAAGACTCGCTATCCCGATCATCGTCACTAGCTACATGGCTATCGGATACGCGTTTTTCTTGTCGCTGTTGTACTATGCTATCTACGCCCACCGATTGCTTGCTGTGGGACCGCCAATGAAAGGTAAGCTGCCGAGTTTGTGTGTTACGATCGGGCCGTTGGGGCAGTTTGCTACGGCGATTCAGCTGTTGAGTACGGCGGCGAACACAAGGGGTCTGTTTGGGGACTATAATCGCGGCACCTGGCTTACGGCGAGCTCGGCGAGCAGTGTATCAGCAACGAGTGAGCTGATTGCGTTGATGGTTATTGGGTTTGGATTCTTGTGGATTACGGTTGCGTGGTATTTGATTCTCGAGGCGGCGGTACAGAGGAAGATGCCGTACAGTTTGACTTGGTGGAGCATGATCTTCCCAATGGGTAAGCCATTCATCCTCTTTCATTGGCGAGGGTATTGTGCTGACTTTTCTCTAGGCGTCTACACAACAGCATTGATCAACCTGTCCATCGCGCTGAACTCCGATGCTTTCCGCGGATTCTCCGCAACACTGCTAATCCTCCTTGTCCTCCTATACTTCATGAACTGGGGCTTCACTATATGGAGACTCGTTACTGGAGTTGCACTAGGCATCCCACAGCAAAGGGAAGAGGAAGATGAAGAGGCAAAGAAGAAGGCTAAGGAAGAGCATGAGAGGTTGTATGGATTGAATCAAAGACAGGAGGAACGTGAGCAAGAAGAGAACCAGCAGAATGGCGAGAGTGCCTAGATTGCTTGTTACTTCTACCTTGAAACTTACTCTTCCCACATACGTAACATCAATCGGTCGAATATGCCAACAAGTGCATATCCGATTAGCCTCAAAGCGCGTACTAACCTCGCGACACACCACCTTCAACCCTCCATGTCAGTTGCTCGAGTAACTCCGGCGACTGCCCGATGGCTCTGACCACCAACCGGCTCACCGCATTCTGGGCAACGGGCGAGTTGCATTGGCATACCACACTCGCCAATAGCGAACTACAACAGTTAATGGAGACCCTCAAAAAAATTTGCGAAGACTTACTGGATGTCCGTTGATACAGTTGTACCAGTGACCAGTGTGCGTAGCAATACCTCCGCGGCCGCCGACCATCGCTCGCTTGATGGCCTCGATCTCCTCCTTCGTCACTTCCTCGTAGAACTCGCGACCTAACATTTGAAGAGTACGTTCGATACTCTGCTTGAGTAGATCTCGGTTCTGGAAAGCGTTCTCGCAGAGCTTGTCCGCTTCCTCAAGCAAAGTCTTGGCCGATTCGCGATATTGGGCAACCTTTGGGCGATCAGCTTCCTTGATGGCGCCAAATGATCCAAGTAGGAAGGCTGTGTGAGCGTAGTGAAGCGTAGTTTCAACTGCAAGCTTAGGCGAGTTGGCATTCCTGCAGTCCTTAATGAGTCCCAAACAGTCATGTAGGAAAAAACCACTCCGAGTGATCGGCGATCCGCCTGGAAATTCGAGGTCGATGGCGCCAGATCGAGATTTGTAGCTGCGAAGAAGTTCGAACTTGTCACTCAGCATCAGCTGGCGTACCTTGAGGTGATAGAGTCTACCACCAAGAGTGATGCGCTGGTCGCGATCTTGCTTCTTATTTGCGCTGGTTGAACCAAGACTCATTTGTGTCATCGAATCGCTGAGATAGTTGCTGGGATCGATTTGTTTGCTGGCAGCATGAACGATGGCCTCGTGTAGCTTGTGTGATGGTTTGTTTCGCTCATCCATCTTACGCAAGAACAGCCTGGCATCTTTCTCCAGATCGCTAGCCTTGACATATCGACTGCTGATCTTCCTTGCAACACCTTTCGTGGCCTCATCGGTCCAACGTGTGTCCGTACCAGGCAATAGTCTAGAGCGTGTCGACTCCAAACTCTCTTGAACGCTTTGCAACCTCTTCGAAAGCTCCTGAAGCTCTTGTTGCCCACTAACAATGAAACGCTTTGACATCTCATCGATAACTGCACGGTTGACAACCCTGTTGTATCGCTGGGTGGCATATTGGCGAACAGGCTCTCGGCAAGTCGGACACTGAGGAATCGAAGCTGCCAGCTGCTCGGTTTCCTTCAAAGTAGTGTACTCTCCGGTCTTCGCATCGATCTCGTACACGTCCTTCATTCCAATGATACCGTCGAGCGTCTCAACGGTGAAGAAGTGCCTGCGTTTGCAGCCCAGTACAACGATGGGCGAATCATCCAGGTCGACGTCCTTATATGGCAGCATCATAACGAGATCGGGTTGCTCCTCTGCTCGCATCCCACATTGCTGGCAGATATCGAGTGGGCACTCCTCGCCACAAAGTCCAGGGCACCGGTGCCCACATGGAAGCAGTTTCGTGCATCGTACATCGCACGGCAGCCTGTTGCAGGGAGCTGAGCACGGCATTGTACAATCGCCTTGATGTTCACAGGACCAGGTGCATTGTTCAATGCATGGTGCGCAAGGTTCGTGGCACTTCTGCTTGCAACGTGAGTGCTTGCATTGCACCTGAACATGTTAGCAAATGATCACTACAATGGATAGCTAACAACACTGACCTCGCAAGACTGTTGGCAAAGACCGCAGTCGCTTCCTCCATGACAAGTTCGCTTGCAGTTGTGGTTGCAAGTCCCATGCTTGCGACCGCAGGTCTTGATGCACTCAGGATGATTTGTAGTGCTCTGACCCTCGGCATTTTTCTGTTTGCAGCGGACGCAATTTCCTGGGCATTGATGACCGCATGAGAGAATCTCAGTGCAGGGCCATGAGCAATTGAATTTCTCATGGTTGACATCCAGTGAGCATTTGACCTCGACTGTATGCTTGCATCCTGGGACTTCTTTCTGTACAAGAACATCGCAAGTAATGCTGTCTCGGTTGAGGGTTTGGTAACACGGTACCCGATCCTTCGTGTGACCGCAGGGAAGTTGTACGTTGTCTATCGGGACCATGCACAGTCCGCAGTCTTCACCGCATGTAGACTTCTGGCAAGGATGCTCGCATGGACTGTGTCGGCGCTGACATGGCATCTCACATTGCCAGACCGCATGCATCGCTTCCGAGTGGCACGCTGCTTGGCAACTATGGCCACAGTTCAGCCTATCGGAACATGCTTCTTTGCATCCACCCTCTGGGCTGGCGGTCGCAAAGTCTTCAGGTTCACGAATCTCGATGACTTTGTCGACATGACGCGGACAGCATAGTGCGAGAGTTTGACCAATCGAGTTTTTGGCTCCGAGCATGTTGATCACTTTCTGCCACATGTCGACGCTGGAATATGTCTCTGTGTTGCCGATCAAATACATCCCGTGTTGAGCTCGGCTCAGTAAGACGTTGATGCGATTCGAGGTCTTTAGAAATCCGACGTTTCTCTCCTTGTTGCTGCGAACTAATGAGACAATGATGATCTTAGCTTCTTCACCCTGGAAGTTGTCGACGGTCGCCACCCTGAGAAGCTCGCTCAATTGTTTCTTCTGCAGTGGCTTGCGCCTGTGGTCTTGTGTAGCGACAGACGGTTGGGGCACAGTGTCAGTCGCGCTGAATCCGTCCTTTTCCAGAGCTTCCTGGTCGCGATCACTCAGTAGGATCTCGTAATCGCTACGCAAAGCTGCACGCAGCTTCTGTAGCTGCCCGGTATACGGAGTTAGTACTGCGATCTCACTGCTGCTGTATGTACCTTGTCGGATAATGTGGCGGACAAGTGCATGCACCATGTCGATCTCCCATTCGTTAGACCTCGACTTGCTGTGATACACCACACTGTCTTTCTCGTCTTCCAGGTGCCCATGGTCAAGCCAGTAGACATTCATCCGCATACCTACAACGTTCGGTAAGGTGATGGTCGATGAATGGTCGATCAGCTTTGGATAGATTGTCTCGCGAATAAGTGTGGAGACGTCGGGTCGCATGCGGCGCTGGATTTCCAGTTGCGCAACTGGCATTAGCGGTCTGCTACGCTCTCCGACTGCCAGTCGCTCAAACTGGCTCTTGTCGAGAGCATGTAAGGCACCTTGTTTACTCTCGAGGGACAGATCTTGGAAATTGTTGATCGTTGGGCGCAGCTGCTCATGATCTCCGATTTGAATGCAATGCTCAACAGTTGGCAGTAAAGCAGAAAGCATATGTGGTTCCATGACCTCTCCAGCTTCTTCACAAACGATGACTTTGGAGCTTACGTGCTTCAACACAGAGATCCTCTTTGCTAGTCCGGAAGTCGTCACACCGATGACATCTGCACCTGCCAATACTCGTCGGTCAGCCTCATCGTGGACTTTGTTTAGGATGGTGTGACATTTGTCTGCATCATCGACGTTCCTGGACAGCTCGGCCACAGCATCGACTCGTACTTCGGCAAGCCAGTGCTCTACCAAGGCGCAGCGCTCAACTGGGTTCAGAGAATGCACGCTGAGTGATGCCTTCCGAATGATGCGTGCGAGCTCTGAGGCTGTGATCTGGACTTGAGTACTGATTGCTGGCCTCGCGGGTCTCCAGGCGTCGAATGGATGTCGGCCGGCCACCTTGAAGCCGTTGTCATCAATTTGGCGGAACTGATGATGTATTTCACGGTATTTTCCAGAGATGTGATCATTTAAGCCTTTCCAGTCCGCATTCTTGCTTGAAGCATGCAGTCGCCCGAGGATCTTATTGACATCTTCTTTGTGCTCTTCCAGGCTCTTGTACATCATTGCCGACTGGTATGCCTCCATCTTGGTCTTCCCTTCGGATCTCGTGATATCACGAAGGTTGTGACCCTCGAGTAGCTCCGATTTGCTCTGACCACCGACACGAATGACTTTTGTGATGCCAACTTTGATCAAATGTTCGAGGAACTGGTCTAGAGCGTGATTTGTGTAGCACCTATGCAACCGTTAGTAAAACATCTTGAAAGAAGGCTTGGTGTAAGTAGTTGGAGAAAGATGTGACTTACACCACAATGATCGGCCCAAGAGAAGCTCTATTCTTGATCTCCAAGAGTATTCTCATGACTTGCAGGCCAATGTAGGATTTACCCGTGCCCGGCGGACCTTGGATGAAGGCGAACTCGCGTGTCAGAGCTGCAACCAGCGCTCTGCATTGTCCGTCATCGAGTGCTGTCCTCGTCGCGATATTCTCGATGAGTGGTGCATCTGAGCATGATGCGGTAGCTTCAATGCCAAAGGCATTGTCGGCGGTTTGTGCCTCTGCCTTTAGGATGGTCGCAAGAGGGAACTTGAAGCCGGGCTGTCTGGCGTAAACTGGCGGAGGGATGTCCTGAAAGACCTTCAGATGCAGTGGTCCATCATGTCGATCCGGTAGTAGCCACTGAGAGAATCTCAAACGACTCAATCGCTGCATTTCTTGCAAGTTCGCAAGGATCGGTACAAAGGTTGCCGGTAATATATTGGGAAACTCCAAGAGGACACCTTGTACGTTGCTGCAGCTTGCACCGATCATTGTTTCAAGCGTGTCATGACTCTGTGTCGTTAACTTTGTGGTGATCGTGGCCACAAAATCTCGGTATGCTAAACCATATTCTTGAGCGGGATTGGTGCTTTTCTGTGTGACCGTGAAAAAGAGGTGTTGCACGACTGAGTCCCGGATGAAGATGTACGAGAGGAGTGTGCCCTCTTCCATTCTCCTGGAGTCCTCCCACCAAGCGCGCCTCTCACCAGGTGATCGCCTGCGCGCACCATGAGGTTGAGGAAATGAGATATGCGCCTGAAGTCCACGACGTGTGTCGAAGCTGACATATTTGACTTGAGCGTTAGGATAATAGTAGGCTCGCATGCCTTGAAGATGAAATTTCGGATCGAAAAGTATGGTAGGGTCATCGGTAGCTGCGTGTAACAAGCCAGAAAGAGCTTTCTTCAACTCACCGAACACATCGTGGCGATAGAGGCGGAAGTTCGTGTCGATATGTCTTTTGACCTTGTTCGTCAGGAAATGTGGCTGATCGGGATCGGTCGACGGCAGAAACTCTTTCGCATCGCTCATCAACTCGTTGCGGGTGGGGAAGACTGTGATGTCGGCAATGTCCCTCTTGTCGTTGTCGTGTCGATCTGTGGGAATGACAAGGTCTCTTGGGTACAAGGATGCCGCGAAGACACGCCGTTCTTCCTCTTCCGTCGAATTGTCATCAGTGACCAAACCTCTAGCTCGGTCGATCATACCTTGGATGTCTGCGACCCGCTTCTTGACGACTGTAGAGGTGACAGAGGGCTGACTTGCCGGGATGATCTCTGCTGCGCTGTCCACAGCATTGACAAGCTGGTCCAGATCATTGTTGAGTCTCGCTCGTTGATTGCGATACAGCAACTCATAGAGGGCTACAGCAAGGCAAGTCAGAGCACTCTCCGCAACGGTCTGGGAGACTGAGATGTGCTCATCAGTGCGGACAGTAACCAACGCTTCGCAGAGATGTTGAAAGAACCCGATAGCTCGAGCTCCATTGTCGCCGCCTGCGATGAAGTTGTAGATACCGTTGACATACTCGTCCACTGCGAGGCAGTCTACCAGGGATGGATGCGTGATGACTTCTAGGAAGTTCTTCGCCACCTCAACATAGTCCACCATGCCGCTGGCTGTGGCACGCTTCATCACAAGAGCTTTGACGTGCGCGCGACCGTTACACCTGTGTTCGTCGCTATCAAGATCGCGAGGTAGCTGTTGCTTCCAATCGCGATCATCTTCGTGGAGGACGTTTAGGGCACCTTCCCAAACGCGCCGCATGGTGTAGGTATCGGACGGCGCGTACGCTTGACCGAGGTACTTCTTCCAGCCGTTGTACTGGGTTCGCGCCTGCTGTTGCTCCTCTGTCTCTTCAGCTCTCACTTTTCGCTGACTATCGTTGCTAGTACCATCGCTAACATCGTGTGAATAGCGGCAGTTTTTTCGTGTGCAGCTGCCGTTCTGAAAGCCAAAGCAAACCCTGTTCGCTGGTCTGTTGTTGCTGGCTTGCTCACGTCCGCCTCGATCATTACGCTCTCGTCCAGTACCACGGCCGCGACCACGTCCTCTACCATTTCCGCGGCCAGAGTCGCCGCCTTGCCAAATCATTGGTAGAGTGTGTTTGGCTTGTGTGATTGAAGGATTCTATAGAGACGATGGTCAGTACACTTCACTATAGTAACAACTTCAGAAGTACCCTTGTTGTTTCGCTGAATTTGATGAGTGGGTCGTTTGGTTAAGTGTGGATGACGGGCGAGGTGGAGGAAAGTGGACAAAAAAGTTTTCGTGGATGTAGGGACACCGGTGAAGTGAAGACAACGTCCCAAACAGGCAGCGATAGCAAACGGGCAGAAACAGGTTGTGCGCTGCAAGCTGCCGCACGCTAACGCCGTTCACTTTCATCGCTTTGTTGCTTTGATGGCGCGTCCCCAGGCTGTTCCTGATAGCGCAAGACATATTGATGGCCGTGATGACAAACACCTGCAGATACCTGTAGAACAACGGTCGATACGCTGATTTGGGATGTCACTGATGTGTTAAATTTCGTCATTTCGAGGTTGTGGCGCCACATGTACGGTGATGCATTCGGTGATCGAAGTGAGCTCGATAGCGAGACTGAGAATGCGTGACGTGTCGCTCATACTGGTGACGGATGCCTGCAGGTGTCGGAGGAAAGGGTCATACATATGCGACTGCACTCACAAGAAATAGCGTAGCTCCTGCGCAGTTGTAGGTCTAGATGTTCAAGGATTAGCCGCCGTGGGTGAGGCTGAATTGGAGACTTACCTGACAATCGTTGGAACGGTCCGCTACGCTCTTGCCTCCGAATGTACCACAACGGTGCAACTACTAGTGTGGCACGGCGACTACCTTAAATAGTGCAGGGTACGAACAATAGACAATGGTGAGAAGGTGATGCAATACAATGATCTTGATAAGAGAAGTGCTAGAAGAACAACACAACAACATCGCAATTGAAAGAAGAACGACCATACATTTACCCACAATTATTCCTCCTCTTACCAGGCCTTTACCCGTCTAACGCCCGATCTAACTCACACGCGAAACAAATCTATATCGTAGCGGTTCCTTCACCGCGGGACATACTTGTGTCTAGACAAGCATCGCAGCGATACCTACCGCACCAGCAAGCGCCGCACCCTTCCCAGCCAAGAAGCCACTAGCAGCACCAGTGAACTCCGCAAGCGGAGCAGACAGACTCGCGGTCGCTGTGCCAGTCGCACTAGCAGTAGTGGTAGCAGTCGCGACTGCAGCTACAGTCTTCAGCAACTCCGGGGTGGTCGTGTACGTCATGAGATCACCTCCAAAAGCGAGCGAGGCGCTTGCAAGAGCAAGACTTGAGACCGCAGACGCATTGGGGAAAGCAACGCGCTCGGGTGCGGGCGCAGATGGCTTCAAAGAGGCACGATCGAACTCTCCCGGAGCAAGGACGCTGAAAGGTGAGTTAGCATTCGCAAGCCGTAGCAGCTAGGGTTGGCTTACCTGTCAATAACATGGGCGACACCGTTATACAAGATGGTGTTAGGAAATATGATCCTCGCGTTGTTGACCCAAGCCGAACCATCAGGCAAGACGGTAAAAGTCAGGTTAGCGCCCTGAAGAGACGGAACCGTAACATTTCCCAAAGATGGCGAGAAGATAACGTTGTTGGGAATGATGTGGCAAGCAAGGACATCCTGAAGCGTTTCAACGTCTGCAGACTCGAGCACGGAGCCAATAGATGCGAAGGCTCCATTGGTGGGAACAAAGATGGTATAGTCCGAGAGGTTGAGGGCTTGAGAATCTCCACTCGTCAACCCAAATTCAATGCTCAGTTTGGCGGTTTCCAGTGCAGCGTTCAGGGCGGTGTAGCCCGCGCGGTAGGTGAAAAGCTGGAATGGGGCGCCGAATGAGAGGACGGTGTCGATTTTGTGGATTGTGATGCCTTCGCCCAGCTTGATGTTCTGTTTCTGGTTCAGTATATATTGTGAATTGTTTGCATAGGTTGAAGAAACACATACAGCTTCGGTAACGGTAGAGATGGTCTGCTCTCCAGAGAGAACGCACACATCATCTCCATTCTTTACAAGGCCGTTGTATGCGCCGCCAGTGAAATTGGAGAAGGGCTGTCGGTTATCGATGTATGAGATGTCGAGCAAGGTCTGGGCGAATGTGGGAATATCGGTGATGACGTTCGAAGGGTAGACTCCCTTGAAGACGTGGTTCGCAAGAAGAGCTCCAATGGCGATGGTGTTGTTGCGGAACTCAATGGCTTCGCCTTCGGGGATATTCCGAGGCACATTGGCGAAGGCTTGGTTTGTTGGCGCAAAGATCGTGATGTTGGAAGATGACGCAAGAGTATCCGCGAGGCCATCCACAAGACCGACAAGCTCGAGCAGAGTACTGAGGTCGGATTGAGATTGGAGAAGCGCAGCAATGTCGCCCTGGGCCAGGCAGGAGCCAGCCATGAAGATGGAAAACCAAAGTGATGTACGCATGTTGAAGCTGGAGGTTTTCGGAAACGCTGCGGCGAGTGCGAAGACAGCTGTTGCTAGGAGAAAGAAGGCTGAAGCGTGCGATGTGAAGCTATAGTGTAACGCTCTCATAAGTAGATGGTCGATGTGCTTTTTGTACTCGACTTCAACCAGGGCTCTCCAGTCTCCCACCGGTCAAGAACAGCGTGCTGACAATCATGACGAGTATACAAGACGCTTTCGTCGCGGTTCGAGTTCCACGATCGTGGCAAAGCTAATTGATCTGGCGTTTAGGCCTCCAAAACTTGTTGTTGATCGATGTACCGTGAGGTCTTACGCGCCATGTTGCCCAGAGGCGCACAGCCATGCCTAGACATACACATAGCCGTGCACCAATCGTTGAAGGCCTCGTCGAAAGCGAGACGGTCAAAATTTACCGTCTCCACTCAGAACCGCAAGGCTGAGATTGAGCGAATTCCAATCGAGCAACCGAAGGTTAGCATTGTCTACGCCAAGTATACATTCTGCGCACAGACACCTGTATTCATCTCCAAGCATTTGGTAGTGGTCTGTAGGCACAAGTGAACCTGTACTTCCTTCTGGTTCATTGGTCATGATACAAAGCCAATCGAGAAGCTGTAGCTGCGATGAAAGCATGGTGCGCCGGCGATGAAGAGTGTTGGTTTGAGGGAGTCGTGATGGTGGATGTTTGGAAAGGATCGGGCCTTCGGGTTGTCGGACTTTGCAGCCTTGCCAACCCGAACCGAAGGATGCAACACGAGCATCCGTCATCAGCTGCATTTGCAGGAGTGGAGACGGCCAAAAATTGCCGAAACCTTGCTCATACGTTGTAGTGATTTAGACTCACGTTTTCCCATCATTTGTAACCACACCATTGTATTGCTGATCAACACCGATTTCAATTCATTACTACATCTCCCGCGCTGTACGCCTCGTACCGCTGCAGAATTGCAGTGTAGTCATTGTACCATTGCTCCAGCCATGACGTTGCGTCGAACATGCGAGTCGTATAACAGCTCATGGTAGGATCGAGAGTCCTCATTTGCGTCGTCAAACGCCGCAGCTTTGCACCGCACTCCTCGATGTGGAATTGGTCCTTCGCTAGACATTGTCCGTAGGTATTTGTTGGGTCGGTCGAGGCGACCAAGAGGTTAACCAGCACGAAAAGAGAATATAGCACGGTCGGCGCAAAGCAAAAGGTTGGAAGGCTGAGAACCAGAGCAGGATCCATATCTGCGGTGGTGTCGATGACGGCGTGACAGTGTTGGACGAGAGAAGCGAGCGCTTCTTGAAGCGGAAAGATGATGTGAGTTGGCTTTGGGAAGTCCTTGACTACGATGCGTCCCGGGATGAATGGTGCTGCAAAAGATGCCTTATTCGTAGGTGTGTGCAGCACGACTTCGTAGATGTGGGCCATCGCTACATGGTACCAGACCTTGAGCGTTCGCGACGATGCAAGGCTGGGTGGAATTCGAGCCGCCCATGCATCAACGTCAGCCTTCAGCCTCTCGACGGTAGCGTAAGTACTGCGGTCGTTGCCGTCGACGAATATTGCTGATTGGCAAAGGTATAGGAGGCTGGAGACATCATCAATTAGACGGGTGATGCGAACAATCTGACAAAGCAAGATGTCTGGCATATCCCCTCTGGTCTCCAGATCTATGAGGCACTCCTGATGGTGAGCATCCCAAGGGACGGCGATTGACCGACGCGTACTGATGGACGATGTTGAAAGTGCCACGAAACAGGCAAGCCAGGTACGCCGCGCCTCGAGCGAGTTCGGATCCTCATGCATTGAGAAATATGCCACTGGAGAAGGCTGTAGCGAGGAACCGGCGATTCCAAGGTCGATGGCCATGTCAGTTGCTAGCTGAATGAGCTGGTAGCAACTACCCTGTTGGCCTTTCTGAGATATCTTGTTCCAGAAGGAAGCTACGAGCAGCGCCTGCACCAGCTCGAGGGACCTTTGTCCTCGACCGATTACCTCGTTGCCAAGAATGTACATTGCTTCTCGCACAAGCTCATCGTGCACTTCTAACTCAGTGCCTTGGGTTTGTTGCGTGACGGAGTAGACCAGTACAGAGAGCAGTAGGATTGGAGATTTGGCTCGAATATCGTTCAAGCTCATGGGTAGGCGGACCACTGGCCACGCGGCCCCTGCATGGCTCGCAAAGGAGTAGAGCAGTTCTTGTTGTTTGCTCGGTGGGATGCGAACGTCCAAGAATGACAGAACGGCGTCGTCGTAGTTCTCTTGCAAGCTAATGGGCGACTGGCCTGGCGTGACGCTGCTACTCCGCTCTCGCAACGCCTTCTTAAGTTCCTGGATCTGTGCTTCAAGCTCCTGGATACGGTCGCGCTGAAGACGTGGTGCTGCTGGGACGCACTCCAAGTTGTTGCGGCTGCACCGCTCGCATGTACCGCCAAGGGATGTATTGACATCGCACTTGATCTTGAGACGATGGCACTCTTCACAAGCACGAGCACGCTTTCTCGTACTGCCCGTTCGATCTAGAGAGGACATAGGTATTGGATGTGAGGATGAGAGGATTCTTCCTTTATGTTCACGTCTTCTGTAGTGCAGCCATCTAGTGGGGATACTGGTGATGACAATGGACACTAAGAAGTTGAGGCGCAGCAGCATCGGCAGTGGCACCTGCCTAATCTGAGTGATCGTTGACGTTTTGGGCCAAGAGCGAAGGCGGGGAAACAACCATCCGGACCATCTTACTAGTTTTACGTTGTACGCTCGCTTTATCTTTACACGTCTGATGTCGGACGGTGCCTCGAAGGTATCACCCAAGAAGTGCTGCAGCACAGGGCTTCAGGTAAATTGAACGGGTTCATCAACGCGCCCGTCGATGAGGCGGAAGAATTTGTCCACTATAAGGATGGAAGCCCTCTCAACCCTGAGGCTTTTGCAGTTGTGGGTGGTACAGCTGCAGCGGTGTAGTACACAACAGTCAAGGTGGGCGATACTGGAGCAAACATACGAAACAAGCGAGCGACCGACGAGAGCCGACAGGCTGCGTTACGAAGATTGAGTGTACCGATATGTTGACTAGCGGTAGCGACGGAGGTGTTCTTGTATTGTGTTTCTACAGACGGTACGCGGCAACGTCGTAACATTCCTTGGAAATATCTTTATTCTTCTGTAACATCAGCGAAATCGAGACCTGACGCTTTCGTCCTGCTACACTGCAAATTCTTAACAGTCCACTCAGGTTGAGAGGAACTCAACGACTTTGTATCCGGAGAATCGGCACTCGGGTCATGATGGTATGGTGCAGGTTGCGCACCAGATCTGTCGATGCTCGAGCCACAAGGCGTGTGTAGTGGTCTGACCGGATTTCTAGGACCGCGCCATGAACTTGATAGGTTGGGTTGGTGTCTAATACTGTTCATACTGTTGCTCGGATTAGCGACTTGCAGTATTTTCTGAAAACAGGTAACATACCATCCAGATAGTCAGCAGCGATCAACAGCTCTAAGCATAGCTCAGGTGGAATATCCATATCTGAGACATCCTTGCTGTCTGCATGCTTCTGGTTGTAGTAGAGATACTCGCACACTTTCTCGAGAACGACACCGCTTCTAGTCGTCAGCTATTGGTCTTTGGCAGAGTGCTGCGGTCGCGCGTGTCGGCGTGGGAAGGGGCGGCAAGGGTGGCGTACTTGATTGTGGGGAAGTCCATGCGGTTTCGTGTCGTTTCTTGGAAGCCAGCTGCAAAGCATATCAGCCTCTAACTACATATCTCGAGGTCGATGTACTCACACTCAGGGTTCATCGCTCTCTTAATCGTGCCTGCAATGCACGCCGCTGAGCGAAGAAGTTTGAACTCGTAGCCATCGTTCGACACCAGTGTCACGTACTCGCTAGTCTTCTCGCTGCTCATTGTGGCAATATGCTTTGCTTTTTGGAGACTGGGATTGTTTGTTGACGCTCAGGATTTGGAAGGGGAAAGATGAAGTTCGTCTGTGAGGCGCAACTTCCACAAACACGAGATCGCGCCATCACGTGCCAAATGTTGCGTCATTGGCCAACACTGTCCTGATATCTTTCCCCCAACCCTCTGCAGCCCTCTTCGACATCAACACACCATCCGGATAATTCATCCTCTTGCGCCTAACCGGCACATCTTTGGTGTGGGATTTGCTGAAGCAAGAGATGGCATGGACCTGCCTTTTTGAGCTATAAGCTACCCCGCCGCACCCCGCGGGCATGCCTGTCGGACCTGACATCGGAGGGCGCACGCGATAGCAAGGCTGGAGACGCGTTTGACGCCAACATGCTGCTCTTCAAATACCGGAGCTCACCGCGCATTCGAGCCCAATCTCTCGAGAATTGGTAAAGCTTGAAAATGAGGTGGAACAAAGCATCTTTGCTGGCTTTGCCTGCCCTTGCCTCGGCACACGGCGCTCACCACCTTCACCAGGAGGCATTCTCGCAAGAGCGTCTTGATGAATTGGAGCAGAAATGGGGAACTGACGTGAGTCTTCCACACATTCCATATGGATAGCAACTGACAAGTGCAAGTGGGGTTTCAGCGGCATCTCGACCTTCGCCCATCTGCCTCATACACGGTGCTTGACCCATCCTGAGAAAGCCTATGATATTGCCATCCTCGGCGCTCCCTTCGATACCGCGGTTTCCTACCGACCGGGAGCTCGATTCGGTCCTCGAGCAATCCGTTCTGGCTCAGCACGTCAAACGTCCTTCAGAGGGTACAATGCACGCGCAGGCCTCAACCCGTTCACATCATGGGCGAACATCGTGGATTGCGGAGACATTCCAATAACGCCATTTGACAACGCTCTCGCTTTACGGCAGATGAGCGAGGCCTACTTGGAGCTTGCAGGACGTGGACCCACGGAGAAGAGCAGTGAAAGTGGAGTCAAGTACTTCAGCAAGCCTAAGGTTATCACACTGGGAGGTGACCACAGCGTTGCGCTGCCTGCTCTCAGGGCTTTGAACAAGGCGTACGGCCATCCCATCACAGTTGTGCATTTTGACGCGCATTTGGACACATGGCACCCCGCCAAGTACCCCTCGGCTTGGATCGACCCTGAGGATCCAACTACACAATCCTTCTTGAACCACGGCAGCATGTTCTGGCTTGCTTCAACCGAAGGCCTTATCGCCAACGGCTCGAGCGTGCACGCTGGGCTCAGGACTAGGTTGTCTGGTGATGATGCAACCGACTACGAAGACGACACACAACAGGGGTGGATGCGCATTTCCACCGATGACATTGACGACATTGGAACAAAGGGCATCATCGAATCCATTATGGGCCGCGTTGGTACAGAGACACCGGTCTACCTCAGCATTGACATTGATGTTATCGACCCTGGTCTGGCACCCGCTACAGGTACACCAGAGCCTGGAGGTTGGTCTACCAGGGAGCTGATCAGGATCCTGAGAGGCATTGAGGGCTTGAACGTGGTCGGCGCAGATGTTGTCGAGGTCAGCCCGGCGTATGACAGCTCCGCGGAGATCACCAGTGTTGCTGCTGCGCAAGTTGTCTACGAAATCTTGACGAGCATTGTCCGCAAAGGTCTGACTGAGCAAGCCAAGATTGGAAGCAACAAGAGCAGCGAAAAGGATGAGCTATGAGATACTGCAGGTGGTTGATGTTGTGGGAGGTCAAGGGTCGAAGCGATTTTCACCGTATGCATGTGGCGCTAGGAAGCCAAGCACGCACTGTATGAACTTGGACATCCTCGGAGGGGTGCATATACACGTGAAAAGTGCTCCATCATTAATATATGACTGAATGAGATCATGCACAAAACGAGTTGCTTCCTTTCTGCCAAGCTAAAAAAAAGACCCTACGTCATGACTTGCGCATCGCCAGCACCATATCAAACAACCTCCATGCTCTCACAACCGTGATTCAACTTCCTCAAACACACAACTATCAAACAGCACACAGCCATGGAACACTACGCACCCCATCCAAGCTCTCAATTCGAGGGCTTCTACTCCAAATTCGACCTGGAGAGCGGCGCTCACATCGCCCTCATCATCTGCTCAGTCCCCAAAGCAAAAACACGCCCACATATGGTCTCATTCACATACTACCCCAAGACCAGCTCTCCAATATTCCAACGCGAAGAATTCGTGGACAGTATCGAACGAAATACTACAGACCCAAAGACCAATGCCTTCGAGCTCCGCATCCCAGGAATAGGCTACATGGCCACCCACGCCAACGGGACAACATCCTACCGTCTGAACGCACCCGAATGGACCTTCGAAGCAGACAGCACCTCAGTCACCCAGTGGCGAATAGATAAATCCACGCCCGAGGGCTGGATGATCAATCTCCCGTTCCCGCTGCACTGGCACGTGCACAGCACTTGCTCGCCGTGCACATTCTCTCTCTCAATTCCTCCGCTCGGCGACCAGCATCCTGAAGTAGATCGAAAGGGCAGGGGACATATACATCAAGAGAAGAACTGGGCGAATAGTTTTCCAGACGCGCATATGTGGGTTCAGGCCTTTGATGTGCAGGAAATGAAGGGTGTGTGTCTTGCGGGCGGGAAGATTATGGGACAGACGGCGTATATGCTGGGGTATCGGTCGAACGACCTCGTTCTAGACTTCGTTCCCCCGTTTTCGGTGTCGTATCTTAATATACCGTGGTTGAGTCCGTTTATGAGCGTGGATATTAATTGGGAGGAGCGAAGTTTCAGTATATCAGTGAGCGATTACGTCAACAAGCTCGAACTCAAGGCGCAGGCGCCGAAAGGAACGGGTTGGTTCGGGCTGGCAAGTCCTTTCCCAGATGGCCATCGTCCGAATTTCTGTCAAGAAAGCTTTATCGCGACGATAGATGTCAAGATCTACGAGAGTGAGGGGTGGTTGCCGTGGCAGGGGTGGAGGCAGATCAAGGAAGAGAGGTTCGAGAATGCGAGTTTGGAGTTTGCTGGAGGGTATTACCCTGAGAGGGGGGAGTCGAAGGAGGAGTAGATGGTGTGATGAATGGTTCCTTTGAACAAGGCTACTTCTACGCACACGACACTACAGGGTATCCTAGAAATCAACTACGCACCTCCACCACCATGCATAAGCTTCTTCTCTTTAACACTCTTCTGCTTCTGTCCCAGACTTACAAGGAACGCCATACAACTCGTCGCAATCGCCAGCACAAATGCCGTCACAATCGCGTTATTGTACCCATACAACACCCCCGACAATTGTTCTGGCGGAACGAGCTTTCCGAGGTTTGTTGCTCCCACCTGCGCAACAACCTGCGAATCGAAGTTTGAGTATTTCGGGATCTCCTTTCCCAGCGTATTCACAAAGATATCCTGGGCGATGAATACCGAGAGTGCGCCGCCGAGACTATTAGAAAACAAAACACAAGCATTGGCCGTCGGCATGTCTTTTACGCTTGAGACGACTTGCACTGCGATGAAAGGGATCTGGACTCCTGCGCCGGCACCAACACCCGCAAGAATCTGATAGCCAATTCAATGGCTATTAGAGGAATCGACCTCCAACGTATACAGCATACCCGCACCGATCGCGAACACCGCACTGCCAAACCACATAAAAAGTACGTACCATCCCACAACGGTGATGGCCGCACCAATGACGATGGAAGAGACGGTGATGCTGACGAGGTAGGCGATGGTGCGGATTCCGGATTCTTCGGCGGTGGTGCCTTTGATGGCTTGGAACTAGAACGGGAGGTAGAAGATGTGCCTGGCTTGGTCAGCTCATGGACCGTCGATTCGAAGGGTACAAAGGAAGAGTGAGAACTTACGTGTACAGCGCCATTGACAGTAGCGCAGAGAACACACAACTGACTAGAATAGTGCGCTGCTTGAATACTCTCTCTGGGATCGTTGCTTTGTCTCTCTGATAGAACTGAATCGCAATGAACACAGTGATGATCAATCCGAAGCCCAATAATGTTCCCCGCGTCTTCGAGTTGCTCCATGTATACGTGAAGCCACCCCATTGCAACGCCAGCAGCAGACTGACAATCGCACAGATCAGGAATACCACTCCCGCCAAGTCTATGTTCTTCAACCGCTCCTTAATCGGAATGTGACTATACTTTATCTCCGAGTACCAAAAAAAAGTACACCACCGTCAACGAGATCCCTCCGAACAGCAGGTTAATCCAGAAACACCATCGCCACGACCATCTGTCTGTGAACGCGCCGCCGAGAATAGGCCTGACGACGCTGGCGATATTGAATATGAAAGACAGCGCTGCGATGTATATAGCGAATTCCCTCAGCGGGGCCGAGAACCCAATAATCGTCATGTCGCCTGAATACGAAGGAGCTAGTATTTATTGAGTTGACCCGTGAGCGCGCAGACCCAAACATGACAATCGTTCACCACACTCATAGTAATTCCCACCAAAACAACAAGCACATGCCATTTGGGGATAATATGACATGGTGAAGCTTTTGAATTACATACATTTGAGCTGTCCTGACTCTTTTTTGGTGTTGTAGCTACCCATGGAAGTTGTTTTTGCCCCCTGCACATATAATCCGTCTTACCTGCTCAGGAATCTGCATCACCCACCGATTGATTGTTTCAATAGGCAGGGCTTCCCATTGCTTCACCCACTGATCCTCACACTCCTTGGCATCACAAGAAGGAGTGAATTCATGAGTCACATGCCGTCGAATCCATGGCCAGGCATGCTCAATTGCGTTGACCTCGGGTGAGTGGCCTGGCCACCACAGTCTTTCAATATCCTCAATAATAAGGTAATCGTTAGAAATACGTGACTTGTGAGCAGGAGCCCCATCCTGTTGTAGTATACAAGGTATCCCCTTCTTTTTGAGTGAATTGATCCATGGGACAACCTTCTTGAGGGCACCTTCACGATGTCGGTATCCATCGACTCCTCCATGTGCACGCTCCCCACGCTTGTAATCCATCTTTGATGGCACATACTGCTTCTTCCTGGTGTTGTATCGACGATTGATATCAGCCTCTTCAAGGTGGTTAAGGGCTCTGCGTGCCTGGATTTGAAGCTTGTTGTCACGTGTTTTCTGGTCCTGATTCAACCTCTTGATGTGGGCTGCTGCCAATTCCTTCTCTGCCTTTGTTTCTGGGTAATATACATGACAAGGACCTTTGTGATTGTACCGAAATGAGGCATAGAACTGTAGGCAACAGTTCTTGGTGTTGCGATTGTGTTTGACATTGTTGTCCCACTTCTCTTCAGCAGTGCACCATGTCCTTATCATGCCTCGTTCTTCACCAATTCGAGCTGGTGTTTCATCGGTAAACACCACCTTAGTAAAGTCGTAGCCAAGGTTATCATACTCCTTGTGAAGATCAGGGTTATGGGCAAGTGCCCACTCTAATCGCTCCTCCTCTTGTTCAGTTGTGAGGCTTGGTTTCCACCCAGGCTTCCTCCGAGCATACCCAGCCTCATACATCACATTCTGGAAGGTTTCAATGCTCATTTTGGGTATAACCTCATTGAAATCACCTCTTCTGACTGCCTGCCAAGGCTCCTTCTCGCGGTTCTCCTGGGAGGAGGTGACAATCCTAATGATGTGATCCTTCTGATCCTGGGATAGGAGCGTTGGCCGACCACGACCCAGTTCGTTGTTGTACAAAATTGAGTCCCACAAGAAGCCGTCTATGTTCGCACGCTTCTTTTCTACCCTATTTATCAGGTTTGACAATGCAGTCGTGGTGCGGCCCATGGCGTTGGCCAGGTCTCCAACAGAGGCATAGCCACCCCGCAATCCTGTGATAGCCCCCACTGCAAACGCGCGCTCAACCACAGTTAATTCAGTGCGCCCAGTCTTGGGAGGCTTCACAACCTTGTTCTCCTTGTACTTGAAGTTTTTGCGACGTGAAATAGGCATGTTTAATAGGTGTGGGGGGCTGCAATAGTATAGAATCTATAGTGTTGGGCATGCGTGATGGGGGCGCACACGGGCCAAAAGTGTCAACTCAATAAATACTAGCTCCTTCGTACAGCGCTGCAGCGCCAGCACCAGCAATTGCGCGCCCAATGATGAACATTGGTGAGCTGGTTCCTGCGGCGCATATCACGCTGCCAACCTCGAAGATCACAAGAGCAATGAGGTACGTGTACTTGACATCGAAGTACGTATACATTTTCCCAAACGAGGGCTGCAGTGGCGTAGTAGTGAGCAGGTACAGTCGGAGGACAAAAGTCTTGTCGCCCGATGCACTTGGACCACCACAACTACTTTTGAGTGAATGTTCACACACTATTATCTCAACAACCACACGGTGAAATTTGAATCTGATTAAAGCGCTGGATTGCGCATGATCTCAATATTTAGTCTGATACCCCTGTGCACGCATACAGGCACTGAGTCGTCGTGGCATTGAGTAGATAAGCTTCTTGATCAGAGTATCAGGTATGGCCCACCACGCCTCTCTTAACCCTTCACAAAAGCAATCCCACTCCTCCTGGGTATCCCCGAGTGTATCAAATTCAGGGTGAAGCTCATGGAGCTTCCGTTTGAGAGCCCACCACATGTGCTCGATTGGATTGAGGTCAGGTGAGTATGGTGGGAAATCCATAGTCCATACCCCATGAGTCTCTAACCAAATCCTTGTCTTTTTGGCCTTGTGGATAGGTGCGTTATTGTGCATGAATATATCCATAGGGTTATAGTGAGGTTGGAGTCCATCACTGAGAGTTGAGATGTATGAGTCGGCAGTATAGCCTCTGCGTTGTGAGGTAGTATCCCGTTCCATGATGACCAGAGGACTACGCCTAACCCTACCCCCCCTAGTCACCCATATGCTTGCCCACACCATCTGCTGCCTAGCACGAGAAGACTCCTTCTCTGTCACCTTATTGTGATCATATTTCTCATCTGGGTACTGAAAACTCCACTCCTGGTTGGCACCAGAACCTCTTGCAACGCTGCACTCATCACTGAACTTCACTACTACCCGCTTCCAGTTGAGATGTGAGTGCTCACGTGCAAACCTGAGCCTGAGTAGAGCTGTGGCCCGGTTGATCTTAGGCCTCCGCTTTGATCTGAAGTTGCGTAGGTCTAGTGAGAAGAGCGTGCGATAGACTGTCTTCTTAGAGACTAGAGGGTGTAGGTTGCTGTCAGGCCACAGGCCAGCCTCCTCTAGTAGTGTACGGTATTGGATTTTGGGAGATCTTCTGGCAATGCGAAGGAGGAGACGACGCTGGCGACGCGTTAGACTAGCTGGGCGACCACTGCGAGGTCTGCTGGCGTTGGTGTTGAGCTCGTTGTAACGTGAGACGGTTCTCTGGATTGTCCGACGCGAGCAGCAGAGAGTCTTAGCAACTTCATTGGTCTGCGCACCATTCTCTAGAGCAGTAATAGCATAATCGCGTTGACGCTCTGATAATTCACCACCAGGCAATCGATCGGCAGAAATCTTAGCACCAAAAGCTCTCATATTGGGTGTGTAGATGGGGTGGGAAGTTGGGTTGTTGCTGATGCAATCACGGTGTTGGGGTGAGGCCTGTGCTCATGCGACCAGACTTTAGTCTTAGTACTGTAGGAGGAGCCATACCAACCGACGTCTTCGAGGCTGTTGGAGACGGACGTTATCTTTGGGGTGGCGGTTGCGATGATGGTGTTGTCGAGGGCGATGACGAAGGTTATTAGACACAGGCCGAAAGAGAGGGTCCAGAGTTTGAGGCCGGAAAACTATTTGGATTCGTCTTCGGGTTCTTCATCGTCTGCGGGGGCGCCGGTTATGTCTTTTGTTGTGGTGCCCTTTTCCTTGGGTTCGTCCACAGTTGACCCTTTCTCGTCTCTGGTGTTGTCTGGCGACGCATCGTTGCTCTTTCTTAAGTCGTTGCCGACTTCCTTCTCTTCAGCTCTTCTTTTGTCGTCTGTAGCCACATTCTTGCTGCTCTTCGTTTCTGGAACACCTATTTTCTCACTCGCAGTGCCAAGGACTTCTTTGTCGTTCAGTCCACCGCCCTTCCGTGTTTCGTCGACGTTGGTGTCGGAGTGCTGCATCTTGCCGCGTAGTTGAAACGATGCACCAGGCGGAAGGTGCCGGCGGGCCGCTGTGGAGCTGACGGGGCCCACAAAAGAATGCTGAAAGCTTGACAAGTCTTCTTCTTCTCACTGCGATTCTCTTGCAGATCTTGAAACGTCCTTTGTCCTTCGAGAATGCGTGTACGAAAGCTCTTAGAGCTGAAAACGCGAGCGACGCGACTGTTTTTATGTACACGACCCCGGTGAGCGGCTGGCTGATCTCACACCACCTGCCGCTTCAAACTGCTCTGGAAAGCTGTAGCTTCTTGACTGTTGATGATCGACTCGTCAAGCCGTTAACTCACTGCACATCGAATTGAAGCTGCTGACTTCAGAAGGGTCACGTCCAACTCTGTTTCAACTTGTTACTGTTCCGAGACCCAAGGGCGAACGCTCAGACATTTGAGTCTCCCCAACAACTTGATGATCTGCCTCTTTCGTGATGAGATCGAAGGTCATGCTCGCCTAGATGCATCGTACCGACGGTTCACTGGGGCGCTCTTAGCATCCTTGAATGGTCTGAGGAATATCAATGCGAGGCACGTGCTCTCTTACTCGACCTTCAACCATACCCAGGTGCTCAGATGCTGAAAAGCGAGTCGACTTCTACTTCGACCAGCTCTGCACCGACTTAATCTAACACTACTGATCCGATAAAACATACGAATTCTCGTATGTCAGATCTGATAACCCTTGAACTGCCTCGTCTTCACGTTCCTTTCGAATATGATGTTTAGCTCTTCATAGGTTCGGCCATTCATCTCTGGTACTCGCAAAAACCACCAGATCAGACATGGTACAGAAAGACCGTCAAAGAAGAAGCTCAACTTCCCTCCTAAGTTTGCCTCATCATTCCGGATGAGGCAAAGAATGGCAACAGTCATGATGATGCCGACCAGAGTTTGCACTGCGGTAGCTACTGCGATTGTCTTGGAACGCACTCGTATTGCGCTGACTTCACAGAAGATGGCGGAAGCCATAAGACCGACGCTGCAATTGTAGATCGAGTTACAGACCAACAGCCTGCCAGTGTTAGCTTGACGAGTGAGAGTTGGGCAGGCAGACTTACATAGCGGACTTTGCCCATACAGCTCCTTGTGTTGGTACGAAATCCAAAATGCCTACCAGGAACATAACGATAGTAAGCATAGCAAGACAAGCGCCGAATAGCACTCGCCATAGTTGATCAGGTACACACTACACAAGACCTGAGTCGTGTACACCCCGACTGCGATCTCAGTCCGTCGCCAATTGATCTTTCTGAACACATCGTAGAACGTACTTCCAGCCTCCATATCCCTCTCCAGCGTATCAGTCTCTACAATCTGCGCCACTGAAGCCTTGACGTTGACCTTCTGGCTCGACAACCTCGCAAGCGACTCGGGCGCAAACCACATCCCCGCCAAAACAACCAACAACCAGAACCACTGCAGCGAGAACGGAATCGAATAAGTCCAGTAACTGTTCATATGCTGCGTCGCAGCCGTAACCCCATTTCCTAGCAACTGCCCTGTAACAAAACACAGATTGGCATAACTCGTGTTCACACTCCTCATCGCCAACGGACTCGCCTCCGACGCATACGCCGGCACCATAACCACAAACGCCTCCGAGTACAAGGTCTGCTAGCAGTTCGCCCGCTAGTAGAACAGGCAGCGAGCGAGCGAAGAGGTGGATAAAGACGAGTCCCATGACGGCGAACACACAGGCGTTGAATGTCTTCTTGCGCCCGTAGTTCCATGGGATAGCCTGCTGCGAACACGCCGAGGCCAATTTGTCAGGCCGCAGAGATGATATATCCATCTCCGAACTTCTATCCAAACTGCTTCTGAAATATGGGCATTGCGTAGAGATTGCCGAGGAGTTAGGGGTCGAATGCTGTTCCTTGAGGTCAGAAAATGTTAGATTGTAGAGGGAGAGTTACCCAACATGATGACACCCAAACTGAAATAGCAACTCCATCCTGTAGCCCTGGGATACAACTTGACCGCATTCTAGAAAGTGAGGGTATGTTCGACTTCAATTGCTTCGCGAATTTCTTCTGCTGCAACCGACAAATATCTGACCTCGATGGGCGTTTCCACATCTTTGCTCAGAGCAGCCATGGTGAGATACTCAATATTCGACGAAGCCGAAGTCTCCAGTAAAGCCACATGCGAAGCCTGTGAAACTTGGTGTGAGCTCGGCATCTTATGTGTGTATGAGTGCCTGTAAGGAAGCGATCGTCGTTATCAGGCGTACCCCTCACCCCATGCTACAGATAGCGGTGCGGGGCTGGCACAACGGTAAATGTGCAGGCACCAGTGCGATTTCTGCAATGTATCTGGATAGCGATATGCGAAGGAGCAGGATTCATGTTCTTACCAGCGATTGTGCTGATAGTCAGAAGGGAGATGAGGAATGCCGGAATGTGCAATGTCTGAGACTGAAGACATAGATAGGTCGAGGCGAGGCGATGAAAGTGGCTAGAGGCAATGCTAGAGCAAGTTGATGTAGATATAGTTGATCACGACAACAAGACAAGAAGCTCAGGATCAAAAACAACCTCATATCAACGCCGCTACTATCCCAAATACCGTAGGCTTACGGCACCAATCATATAATCGCACACCAGGTATTTTTACAACTCTTCAACATTGCCCGTCTAACACATCTTGTGCGGAGACCTCACTACTGCCTGTCAGTTTCTAATCAACATTAACAGTATCAACTCGACATACCCTCTTCGGTGGGCAGATAGCACAGTTGGTCTCCACCTTGATAGTCGCCATAATAATTCCCTCGTGTCCACGACCACATTTCTGCTGGATCATCTGACCTTTGGGGCAGAACTTCTGCAGAATGCACTCGGTATGGCCGCACTTGTGAGAGTAGGCGTGATAGTAGCACATCGTGGATGCTGTGGCTGCGGTCTCGATGTTGCTGCGGAGTGGCGCTGCGCCGCGTGTAGGCTGACGTGGACGTGGAGGTAGGAAGGCGAGGCAGAGAAGTATGGGGTACCTTGCGGGTGCTGAGAGATTGATGGGATTAGGTTCTTGGTTTGTGAAGAGTGTGTTCGAGACAGGAAAGGACTGTGTGAATCTTAGGTTGGTTGTTGGAGATGGTGAGTTGGCTGGTGATGTTCTTCCAGTAGCCACTTGGACATATTATATATATTTCTGTGCACAGCTTCAGCCAGGGCATGATGGTCGTGCATTGCTTGAGATGGGAAGCGATTTGTTGACCTGCATGGAGTGAAGCAAATGAGCCCGAGCTTAGCCTAAGCATGCGTAACTGAAGCCACGAGCAATCCGTAAAGGCAAATGTGGGATGCAACAATCGAAGCCGGATCACAAACGGTGACTGAATGAGGCTGATGTAATGGTCGCACAATATGCGTGTCTAGAGGAGCGACTTCGATGGAGTGCGGGTCTCCAGAGCTTGCCGTCGACAAAGAGACGAGCTAGAGTGATCGAACTTGTTAAAGCAATTGCGGAAACGCTTTCAAGTGCTTGGGGTAGCTAGTTTCGTCCACTCAACAGGGTGGTGTTGGGCTATAGGGTCGAGAATTATTCTGTTTGAGCTGCTCGTGTAACACGATTGTCTTGCTTACGCGGGTGCCCGCGTCCCTCAGTCTTCATGTGGAATGGTCGTGGTACCAACTCTGCCAAGATATCGGTTTGAGCAAGCTGCGGAAGCGGTTTGCTTCCTTTGCTGCGTCGTGTTCATTGCGGATGTGCTGATATTTCCGTCGTTGAAACTGTCTTACCGTCGGCACGCTGCAGTATGGGCACACAAACTTGACTGAGAGGGAATTGAGCATACGCCTCGAGCGTAACAGACTGTTTCGAATACTCAGGCCTTCTTTGGTCTCGAAGACATCAACGCAAACACCGCGCAAAGCGAACAGACTATGTATATCGCCACTACTGAAACTGCTTGCCTATCAGGGAACGTCGGGGCTGACCAAGATTTGCAGGGTTGGCAATGGCGCTGCAAAGATACCAACCAGCCTCGCCTCGGATTGCTTGGTCATCTGGAACAGGTTTGTTGCCAGAAGTTGGCTGGATAGGCGTCGGTATGACCTAGACGCAGACTGACAGCCCGGCAGCTACGGGAGGCTCAAGTGGTTGTGTGACACTGGTGTCGAGACTCGTGCGGTGGCGCTCGTATGCCCAGTAGATCTCGAGGAGGCTGGGTTAATGACAAACGGTAATGATCGAGTTCCCACTACGGCGTTCGCCAGCATTTTCGTAAATTCTGGCCAATCACAGCACACCCTCACCGCCATTTTTGGTGGGCACCATCAATGCAGACGCAGCGAGGACCAGCAGATGACGAGACGATAGCTGAAAGTCGTCAGTCTGAGCTACTGTCTGTTGCTTCGGCCTTGATTGATGAAGAGGCAGGTGCAATCAAGTGCAAACGAGTCGGTTTGCTGGTGGATGTCACCGCGCCCAGAGAGGTTTGGCAGATGCAGAAGCTCCACTTCACTGTGGACTTCACGGTCTTAGGACTGTCGCTATAGTCAATATCTGTCTTCATCCGATGCATTGTCAGCTGGAATCCTGGTGGCCCACCGTGGCGTTGGAAAGCGCTGAAGCTTGAGATGGTGACAGCTTCGACGTGTGCTGGCCGCCTGTGGCTGATGGAGTGCTGTCCGTCGAGCAGCAAAGGACGGCTCCGCGGTTGACGAAGAAGAGGAGATGCCACACTCCATGATGCCATACAACGATGCGCTGGCTGCCGTTTGCCGTTTATATGAGGCGTGCTTGTTGGTGAGGTATAACAGCCCTGCAAACAGACGTTGGCAAGATGCTGGAGAAAGCGGCCACATCTCGCAGACGTCGTTAATCCGGACGATGGCGATTCGACAGCTCTTGTCGTCCGTGCCAGCTGTCAAGATGCGAACTATAATCGGCATGGAGACGATGCAGGAGACAGGTGTAGTTAGCGGAGGATTTGGACAACGCATCGCTCGCCTCTGCAGGTTGACGCAGAGCTGCACCTGCATACCCACAGGACCGGGATCATATTGCGGGTTAATTCTAGCAGCGACATCCACTGCGTCCGCCTCGCCATTTCTCGCTTTCCTACGGTCGTTGTCGTGGTTGTTGTTGCAGACACTGCTACCGTTCGCTCCTGCCCTCTCGAACTCAGGCGGAAAGCACCCCGCACCCATCCTCGCGCAAATCTGGAGTGTGTGCGGCCCATTTCGTCTCGGTCCGTCCAAGAGAACCGCATTGACCTCCGGCTACACCGCCTGAGAGAGTTGTCGCAGCTTTAAACAACGTCGCGTCACCTCGCGCGAGGAGGAATTGGAGCTGGAGAAGTCGTGATGCGCTGTCCGCCGCCTCCATCTGACTTTCCAGCCACCGTGTATCTCACTCTCCTTGCCTGATGACAACTAGCCCGTCGCAACAAAGTTCCCGCGCCGCCTCATCCAATCGACGCTGTAATTGGCCCATCTCTCATCCCAGTCATCGAATGAAAGTAGGGCTGTGGTCCTAAGCAACGACACCGTCTCGACTTGTCCATTTAGAGGTATCTAGATATCTGCAGGCTGTGCCACGCCATGTGGGCAGTTGGGCTCCTTCAATGCATTGCTGACAGCTTTGCAGACATATACCCAACATACTCTGGCATTTATTCACCCATCTTGTACACCACCTCCACCGTCTCTGGTCGCAACTTTGTCCCAATATCTGTATATCGTACCATCATCGTTCCCATCATCATTGCCTAATATAGCAATTCGCCGAGTGGCGCCTATTCAACTGGACCATTCCATCAACATCAATTTCCGAAGGCGCTCATCACGGGAGTTGCAATTCACTGGACATAGCCCTACGCACGGTCACCCAGTCGCCTTTCGAAACATATCCATTGGCTAGCACTGGTTGCTAGGTTTCAAGTCCTCATCTCCTCGGCGGCATCATTGCACGGCGTCATCGGTCAGCTCGGGCCGGGCTGCTCTGTGTCTACTTTCGAGATACAGTGCAACGGTCCGGGTTGGCTGTTGTTCAGGGTGAGTGAATGCAGTGTTCTGGCAACATCTATCCCAGCAAGCACCGATACTCTTCTATCACAAAGGCCATTATCACGCAAACATCATCATCACAACAATCATCCCCCCTATCACCCCCATTCACCGCAATATCAACCCAGTACAGCGTCAAGCTTACAGTATACAACAGTTAGGCGCATCAGAAGATGGCATCTCTAGACTTCGACCAGAAGTCCCTGGGGCGGATAGCCAGGCAAACAGAAGACTCCAACCCATACCTGTCAGGCGCGCTCTACCAGATCCTTGGCCTCTCAGTCCTGCTCTCGCGAAGGCTCATTCGCGCTAGAAAGCTTCGCAAACTCGATACAAGCAGAGACACACCGTCACTCGCAGCATATCAACACATCCTATGGATTTCCAGAGAGGGGTTGTCGATATTGGAGCTGTACGTGCTACCATACGCGCAAGACAATCAGCATGGACCAGAGTGCAGGGTACTGAGCGTCAAGCTGCGAGCAAGCTTCTACCATATCTTTTGCCTATTCCACAATCAGCCACCTGTTACCACAACGAACATGGAGTCGACAGAGTCAAGGGCAGCCGGCGCACCGCTGTCTCCACGATCTGGAAATGGTCGCAAGACGGAGCATGGGTTGTCACCACCTTCGAAACGAAACGGCAAACAGCCAGCGCTTCGCGAACCCATCGACTCGATTGTCTCAGAGACGTCGTTTGTTACCAACCCCTATGCAGCAGGTGGACCAGTCGGGACACCTTCTCCAGGACCACCACTCAACGCGCCGCCTGGACTCAATCCTATCCCGATACCACAACCGTCTTCCTTCCTTTTGCCGCCGTTAAACTTCGTACCGCTGGCTACTGGGTACTTCACTACTGCGACTCAGTACGCCACATCATTCCTGCCGGGGTCACATCCTCTCCGATTGTCTGTAGCTCTCGAACACAGTGCTTTTCTATGGGACTGCATACATGACCATGAAGGATCGCGACGCGTCGCACGTCGCGCCATCAAGGACGTTTATCGTGCACAAGAAGCAATGGATGATAGCGAGTTCGAGGACGCTGCAGAGCTTGTTGGTGTCCTGGGGCGCATGATGAAGCGCAAGAGCTTCGAAACAACGCCACGAATGGGCAGTGTGGGTAGCCCTGAGCCGACCGCACCAAGTGGTGCTCAGATTCGTACTGATCACAGTCGAGGTGATACACACCGTGGTATCCCCGTGATTGCCCCTCTCCAATACTCTCAGAACTCCAGAAGGGCAGCCGAAGGCCCACCGATTACCGTATCTGCTCCGCAAAGCCCCCCGAAAGATCCTACACGCAGCCGAACCAACAGCACCTCCTCAAAGCACAAGCACACCGGCAGCCATGAGAACACCCCGCGTTCGAATACAAACCGGCTGTCTAGAGGAAGCCACGAGACAACACCACGTGCGAAGCATGTCAGCATGGAGAGTAGTGGTAGTGTGACGCCAAGAGCGCCGCAAGACAAAGGTGGTCGGTCTCCTGCGACACCATCAACTGTCCGCAGCGTCCATCAGCACACCAGTAGCGGTGGCTCACATAAAGCGGATTCAGAGTTCAGGAATTCGCCACCAATTCCAGAGAGTGCAGCTGTCACAGCAGCCTACCAAAACATGAAAACCTCACCAACCGCCCGTCAATCGCCGCCGTTGCGTCGTTCTCCACGATCATCCCCGAATCTCGACGCGCGCAACAGGGAACCGAGCTGACTCGTAGCGGCGGGCCAGGAGAAAGCAAGGAAGATGGATGTCCAGTGGCTCCCGAACGGAGAAGCAGATATTCGTTTTCTGCCCCCTTCCGCAAACTCAACTCCTGTAGACACCCGCCCGCCGATACAAGAAGCACTCAGGCTACTCTGATCTCCCATACCCGTCCACACGTGGTCTCAAATCGACATAAACCGCACCCAAGCTCTCCACAAAGGAGAGCATCTTGACGCACACCCCATCCATATTGCTCACACTGTACAGTACCTGACCATACTTGACGGACGTCTGCTGCTGCACTCAAATTCAAGAGCAGCTCCATGTCTACTTGCCAAAAGCAATCATTGCTTCCACATTTGGAATTTCACGGCGCACTTGGATGGATCTACACGTTCTTCACATTTTGCCTTTTGAGATACCACTCTGTTGGTTAAGTTTCAGGTGGACGGTTTTGCTTAGTACGGTCTCACGCGCTACGACGTGACGATCTTGGTACGAATAATGCACCTTGTCTACATTTCTATCCTTCCACAATACTTGCCATATACGCTAAGTCCACCGATGCCCGTATCCCTTTAAGTTTTGTTCGCGAACGATGTATATTCCGCCTCAAACTCAAACATCTCGCGACCCTTCGGCCTGTAATCCCAGCGAGAGAATGCTGAACAATGTCTCTATGCACTCTCCTCTCTCAGCCATATCGTCCATGCCCTCACGCCATGCTTCTGGACGGCGGTCGTGGACGGAAACTAGGGCTCGTCCGAGTGCTTGTTTTCCCTCGGAACGATCGTGGACCCGGGAGGTAGTCGGTGCGGTCTGGGCGGGTGGTGAGGATGATGTGGTTCTGAGACTGGCATCCTGGATCCTGGAGGCAGTCGATCCATCGTCCTGTACCCTGAAGGTAAGCGGCATATCCTCCATTGACGGTGATGGCGGATGAGCAGAGTCGTGTCTCTTGCCCTGATATCCAGCTTTATGGGCAGGGCTGGAGGTAGTCGGCACATTTCCGATGTCACTGTCGCAACATTCGGGGGCGAATGCGTACTCGGGCCACGCCCATAGCAATTTCACGGGCTCGTTGGTTGCAGCCTTTCCCACCCGCGGGTACCACAATAATGGGATGCTCCGATGATTAATATGATCAAGTGCCTCCAGGGTCGCGCGAGATGTGACGACGGCTGGGATGGCGTGGAGGAATGGCGTAGAGTCTGAGGGTGGGTATGTAGTGAAGTCCATGTTGGATGATGGCTTGAAGATCTGTTCGAGTTTGGAGATGTGTCTTAAGGATTATTTTGGAGTTAAAATATGATGGTCTATGATGAAAAGAGATTGAGTTTAGAGCGAGGTTAGGAGCGAATGCAAATATACCACGATATCAACTGTGTGGTTGAGGTAAGCTTCTGAACCATAGTTGAGAGTCCTTGGCAGTGAATTATGTTGCAAAGGGCACATTTCTTATTGGTCCCTTTTTCTTTCAACCAGAGGGGATCGGTGGTATCAGGGTACAAGTTTACAAATATCTATATTGTGCCTCGTTGTGATGGTTCACTGAGCAGCGAGCCTATGGGATTTGTCGATGGTGGAGAAGGACCGTGGATACATCCAGGCTCATGTGCAGAATTCATCCGAGTACTCGAGAATGTTGGACCTTGCTGAACATCGGTTCGATTATGGTTATTCTTCGAAGTCCAGTCTTTTGAGGTATCGGTATCATAGATACCCGCAGGGATATGAATAAAAGGCACTGCAGAGCAAGATCGTAAAGCATCCCAGACATAACTTCGCCAAACTTCAATATTCCAAGAAAATCTTGACGACCTCCCGGCTCCCTCAAGATCCAAAAACCACGATGGAGCAGGTTCCCAATCCCCGCAGCCGTGACCTGCTCCAGACTGCATCGGATGCCTCTACGGTGCCTTCATCGTCCTCAGAGTCGCAATGGTCAGCATCTTCCGAGGGCTCACGTCCAACCCAGACAACGGTGAATGCATCCACGGTGCCTTCTGAATCACCACGATCACAATGTTTGAGATCCCCAGATGATCCCTTCACAATCTCTCCAAAGACGCCAGTATCAAAAGTCGCAGAAATGCGCGCAAGCATGCGTGCAATCCAGCAATCCAGCAAGCATCTCAAGCTGCTCTGCATCCCCCTTCGACGTCGCCAAACCCCGAGCACATAACGTCTTTGAGATTATCGCGCCCGCCCAAGTGCTCTTGACCATGGTGGAGAGTCGGTTCGAGTAGCCCCAGCAGCGCGATCACTCCCGTCGATGTCCGGTCAGGAAACGGATGTAGGCGCCAGTGCTGCACTGGGGCGGCTTCCGATCTGCGGGGGAAAATGGAGTCGCCGGATCACACCTAAGGCTTACGATATACTTACCTCGCAGCTTGCCTTCGCCGCCAGCGCCGACGATACTTCTGCAGGGTATGTTCCTCCAGTCTGGTGATTTGCAGTACGAGCATGCTCGAAGAGTCACTGTTAGTGATGATCTGTAACGGTTCACAAACGATACATTAAAGTTACAGATTAGGGCGGACAGGAAGGGAGTAGACGATGCTGAAGGCCTTCAGATTACGAAGGAGGTTGAAGTAGCCGAGATACGGGTTGACGAGGAGATGAGTGAGAAGAAGACGGAGAAAAGGAGGATGGAGAAATAAAAGAGTTCACAGACATTTGTTCTATGAATGGCCTTGTTTTCCCATTGTTTAACTATGGAGTCTTGCGTCGACATCTTGACTGCCTCCTGGGTCATCATTGGGGGTTTTGAGGTATGGAAGGTTAGAATTGCGATTTTGCAATTGAGTGAGCCATAAGTGCGCTCCACAAGGCTGTAGGTTTCAAGTATCGGAAAGCTGTTTTGTAAGACTGTACGACAGCTGCTAAAGCTTTTTGCGAGATTATGACATTCAAAGTTGGAGGATTGCCTCGAGAGATCTTTCAAAGATAAAAGAACTTCTTCGTACACGAGTGTGCCATGGCAATGTGATTATGCATTAATTTTACTACAGTAGAGGGATACATTGCACATGATGAGTGAAGTAAGACAAAACGCCGCCAGCCCTTCAACGGCGTGGAAGCGACAAAAGAAAAGGGTATCAAGTAACTATCATTCCTCGATGGCGTCGAGAGGAACGAGCGGATCGGGGCTGGAATTCAACATTTGACGCTCACGTCGACAAGACTCACAAACTGCCAAGGTAGATGTGTTACCCTGTATGACTAGCAGGGCCTTGCACTGTTGGCATAAGACACGCTATGATGAAATGGAGTCTTTCGGAGGAACGAAACACGAGATAACGTAGTCGTTATCGTAGTTCCAGTACCCGTTGCTTTCAAGAATCTCGTGATCTGCGTACACACGTCCGTTGTACACGAGTAGGAACTTCTGGTCATCGTCCAACTGGTTTTGTCAGCACTCTCTTGTTCTACCTGGTTGTTTGTTCGTGTGGGTAGTCGATATATCGTGATGATTAGGTTTGCTGCGTATAGACGTACCTGTGCTTGCGTCTTAAGCTTCCCACGAATGGACGCAATGTGCTCTCGTCTCCGCACTGTGACCAGGAAATCTTGCGACCTCTCGCTGACTCGTGCGCGCACGACGAACTCACGATCTGGCTCCGAGTCTTCGGTTTCAGTGGCATCGTTGGTCTTGTCCTCAGTCGCCGGAACCTCCTCCTCTTCCACAATACCAGCGGGCTCGATGACTAGCCACTCAGGCACCTTATACTCGTTGCCCCTATCATCGTAGACCTTGCTCCAAAGCTGGCCAGTCGGGCAGGTACATCCTTGAGCATCAAGCAAGCCTTGTGCAGTTGCAACATCACCCTCGTGCAGGGCCTCTGTCGCAGCGCGAAGACCTTGCCACACCTGTGTGTCGCCTGTAACTCGTGTATCCCACCAGTCTCTGCGCTCCTTCTCGAGTCGCGCTCGTGTCCAGGCCTGATTTGACGAATCTGTAAGCGGCTTAACGCGGCGTCTGCTCTTAGCGGTCGTGGGCGAGGCAAGTGTGTTAGGGAGTATGGAGCGCTGTTCATCAGGGATGGGCATGAGAGGTTGGTTCAGGCGAACGCTTGATGGGAATAGAGCGCTTGAAGGGGAAGGCGCCGCTGGTGGAGGGCGCCCTAGAAACGATCCTCGAGAGGAAGGCACAGATGTGCGTCGTGAGGACGGCGCATTGAGGTTGCGCGACGAGGCATCGAGATGAGCGACGTTAGGAGGATCCTGTGCGCCGTCGTTGTTGGCCGGTGAGGCGGCCGGGCGAGAATTGCAGCAGCCCTGGGAGGAAGTCAGACATATTATAAGAGGATCGAGGTCTGTTGTAGGACATGTCGCGTGCTCACGAGGAGTGACAGACCATGGTCAGCTCAAGTGCCCCTCAGCCCTGTCTGAGTGCTATGCGCTCACTAGCGATGTCGAGAACGAAAGTGATGCTGAGACAAAAATGACAAGAAAAGATGATTGAAAGTGATAATGGAGCGATCGCATGGGCACAAGCTGTTCACGGCGACAGTCTTGGAGGTCGAAGTGGCTGCGCGGCGGGGGAGGCGCTCTGGGGCATCGAGGTGCGCCTTCCTTCGAGATGAGCAACCGCAGGTGCCTCACTGTATTTGTACTCGCTGCCGCAGTTGTGCCTTGCCTACCCATGAATTGATGGAAGCAAGTTGACCATTCGGGCCTTGCCACAATGTGCACAAGGAAACCTAGACCGCTCTGATTATTTGAGTTGGTGTCTGCGGCAGGGCGGGATAGGCTAATCGACGGCCTCCCAGGTACTGCACGTCATGCACATTATCGACATGCACATGCGCCATTTGACAACGGCAGCACATTTCACCACGTCGTGCCTCTCCGTTGTTGAATCTTGTTCCATCTCAACTTGCACCACTGTCATTTCGAAGAATATGTGCACTTGCGCATGCAGCCTTGTATGGTATGTGCAGCTCTGAACTCTATCGCCCACAACTCCGGCGGTGCAGTGAAAGGCACAAGGACTGCTCAATTGACCATTGTAGATGTCATGATCTGCATGTGCAGGGTTGTTATGGTCGACTCATTATTAAGTTGCTCGTCATCAGGTCACTCAATGTCACGCCATGTGTAGCACCTTGTCAAAACCATCCATTGTTAACCACGAGTCTATTAGAGATTATTGTGCGAGAGGTGCCCGAGTGACCGCTTGTGTACATTCCTGATAAGGCTGTACGCAGGGTATCAGGGGGTATTGTGCGATAAACCGACAGAAACGACAGCCAAACGACCAAAACCCGGACATTGGTATCAAAAACGAGAGAAACAGTGCAGAGTGGTATCAATCTAGACAAAAGTGCGCATAAACACAGAAAAGGCCAAAAGAGACATCTCCAACATGCCAATGCCGCACATTTCGTGACCGAGGGGAATGAGCGACGAAGAGTTGGTCCAAATACAGAACAGATCAGTTGCGAAAGGGTATATGTGATCCAGATCCTGCGCCTGAATCCGTAACGGAGATCCAAACAAGGAAATGGGGGTATCGGTGTCGTGGCCGTGCGGTTAAACAAGGGACTTGCGGTATCTTTGCTTTTCCGTCATTCCATCATGACTGTCATCGAGAAAGGTTGGGTCTTCCCACCACACCTTACGCAGTTGTAGCGACAGGTGCGCTGCTTTTCGAAGCCTCACCAACGTTGACGGACTCAGAGGTGACATCACCAATGGTGGACTGCTGAGCAGGGACAACGGTTGTCTCCTCCTTCTTCTCAGCGACGGTGGGAACCTCGACCTTATCGGCGGGCTCAGCAGACTCCTGCACGGTGGCAGGAGTGGCGTTCTCCTTCTTCTCCTTGGGCTCCTTCTTGCCTCCGGCCTTGGAGACAGTGCGGGCGAGGGAGCCGAAGATGCTGCTCCTCTTCTCCTTCTTGGGGACGGCAGGAGTCTCCTCCTTCTTCTCCTCAACAGGAGCGGCGGTGGTCTCGGCGATAGGAACAGCGGGCTCGACACCGTTAGCAACGACTGGAGCGGGTGTCTCTTCGACCTTGGGTGCCTGCTCGGTCTGGGAGAGGGTAGGAGCAGTCTCAACGGCGGGAGACTTAGCCTTCTCCTTGTTGCCAAAGAACTTGCCGAAAGAGAAGTGCTCCTTCTCCTTGACGGGGGTCACGGGCTTAGCAGCCTCGGTCTTGGGGGCATCGAGCTTGGCCTCAGTGAGAGGAGCCTCGGTGGTCTCAGCTGCGGGAGCAACAACGGGTGTCTCCTCAACAGGCTTCTGAGCCTCAGGGACAACGATGGTGTCCTTGGTAGCCTCCTTGGGGGCAGCAACGGGGATGAGATCGGCCTCCTTCTTCTCGTGAGAAGGACTCTTGACCTTCTCGAAGAAGGAACCGAAGATGGAACCACGCTTGGTGGGCTTGGGCTTCTCAACGGTCTTCTCGTCCTTCTCAACGGGAGCAGGAGCGACGACGGGAACAGCAGTCTCGGTCTCAACAGGGGCCGGGGCGGCGGTCTCAGCAACAACGGGAGTGGGAGTAGGCTCAGCCTTCAGCTCATCGCCGGTCTTGGGGATGTCAGAAGTGATGACGGGAGCAGTGGTGGAAGTCTCGCCGATCTGGGGAGCAGCAGACTCCTTCTTGACTTCAGGCTCAGCAACGTGCTCATCGGCCTTGTCCTTCTTGCCGAGGAGACCACCGAAGATGCTGGCGCGTTTGCGAGAAACGGAGCGGCTCTTGCTCTTGGCAGCCTTCTTCTTGTTCTTCTTTTCAGCATCTGAGGAAGAGCTGCTGGAGGAGGATCCAGCACGGGCGGGGCCAGTGGCCTCGGTAACTGGAGCCTCGGTTTCGGCAGGCCTGGTAGCGTCGACGCTCTTCTTGGGGGCGGCGGCGGCAGCAGTGGTAGCGCCCGCTAGTGTGGTGGGCTTGCCTACGCATGATGTCAGCATGCTGCAGTGGGTCTAGCCAGATCACCAAAAAAGTGTCCGCGACACGACGCGTCGAAGAAAAGCAAAATATCAAACTTACCAAGCTTGGTCTTCTCCTCCTTGTAAGCCTCGCTGGACTCGATGCCCTCTTTAGCCTCCTTAGCCTCGACGATGGCCTTCTCGACGGCAACGAACCAGCCATCGCGCTCAGTCAGGGTCTGAGCCTCGAAGGTGTGCTTGTGGCCGTGGATCTTGAATGCGAAAGCAATGGTTCCGTCCTTGACAAGGTCGGTAGCATACGCCTACATATTGTTAGCTCACCTCTCGCAGAAAAGGTTGCAAGCCAATGCGCACCAAGTTCAAGACACCGGCAGGGCTCTCTTTCTTGTCGGCGTGCTTGACGAAGAAGAAGAGACCCTTTCCGGTCTGGCTGGACCACGCAGCGGTGGGGTGCGCAACCTCAGGCTTCTCGCCGCGCAGGTACTCAGCAAGGCTGGAAGCAGGGACGGGCTCCTCGCCGAACCAGAAGTACTTCTTAGCGAAGCGGAAAGCGCTGTATCATGGTTAGCATGTCGCTGACACATGTCGCACACGTGCTACTTACTTCTTCAGGCCAGGGGCCTTGTAGCCCAGAGCACCGCTGTAGATGGGCTCGACGACCTTCTCCTCAGCCTTCTCCTCCTCCTTCTTCTCCTCAACGGGAGCAGCGACGGCGGCGTCGCCCTCGACTTTGGGTGTCTCCTCGACCTTGGGCGCCTCGGCCGCAGGGACAATGGTCTTCTCGCCGGCGACCTCTGAGACGGCAACGGGTGTAAATTCAACAGGTGCAGGAGCGGCCTCAGGGGCAACAATGGGCTTTTGTGCTTCGGCAGACATCTTGGGTATATTGGGCGTGGAGGGAGTGTGGGGAGGGTGTGCGTGAGGCGGGCGTGGGAAAAAGACAAGGTAGGGAAGGAGCACGCTTGGTGTTTTGATTACAAAGTTTAGTGGAAGGAAGGGAAGCTTGCTCTGGCAGGTACGGCGAGAGGCAAAGCAGGCTCGACCTTGTGTGAAAAGTCTGAAGCACAGCGGTGTGAGGAGAGGGAATAAGGAAAAGCTCAACAAATGGCCAAGGGCTGCGAGATTCTTAAGGTGAGGGCACGTTGCTAGGGGTTCGATTTGATGTGCAGGGATCCCGGCACACGAAATTGGTCTCGCGGCAGCACGCCCACTAGAGGACCCGCCTCGCTCTAGTCGCACCAGGCTTGGTCGAATAGCACGATTCACCAGCGTTATGCACACCTCACCTCCTGAAACAAAAAGCTGTGCATGCCGGCATCAGCCTGAACGTGGACGCTGGAGGTGAGCTGTGCGGCGTCATCTTCAAAGGCCACGGTAGTGTGCGGCTTTGACCTGCACGTGTTGTGATAAGCATCTTGCTGGGTGGTGAGATCTTGCGACATTCATCGTGGAACAAGGTCGCATGATCAGACTGCCCCTCCTTTCACGACCCTTCCTCGGTGCGATTGACTAACCTCTGGAAGATCTTGACGAAGCAGCATGGAAGCCACGGCATTGCTGCCGTCCAGTGCTTTGGGTCGAAGACGTGATTGATCACGGTGTGGCCAGGAGGGTCTGCCTCTCACATCGAGGTACAGATATCACGGTGCACATGGCCACGATCGACAACGGTATCTTGCAATAGGAAGCTGCAGTATCACTGCCCTCGCTGTTGCGTCTCAACGTACCTGCCAACTGCAGGCGGCTCAACGGCCGCGAACCTGTAACTCTATGCCCGCCACCTCTCTTTCCTCGTGTAACAACACCACAGCTTTTGTCCCAACTATCACGAACTCTTAACCTTTGCACAACTCCAGCCTTCACGCCATGCTAAGATTGTCTGAGCACGCAAAGCTAGATAGCGGCTAGCGTCCGCCCCAACGAATCGCATGTTGCGCTCACCGCCCGAGCGCCGATCCCCCGTTGGTGCTGGAAACTCGAACCCTTGTTCACAGAGAATGCTGACGCCCGAAAAGTCATCTCACATGTTACAAAGCCAGAGCCCAGCTTGTAAGGCTCTCGAAGCTGGCAAGATGATGAAGTTCACATTCGCTCAGGCCAAGATACTCCATACCCTCAGAGCTGCATCAGACAGCCACATCCAACTCTACCAAGCCACCACCGTTGGGTAACTTTGGCGAACGTCCGTATGCATGCGTGACACAATCTGCATGATTACGAAAAGAACAGGCTGTTAAATTGACGATCGCGACCAGGCTTTCCCAAATGAGCACCGCGGCAGCGCAGGCGCCGAAATAAAATCTTGCAGACTACGGAATGACTCTGAGTAGATCAGCCGAACCAGATGGTGCCGGCCTATTATTGAATGGTCAAGGCTCACGTGAAAAGGAGAGTTTATCGTCCTCAACATCCACGGAACGGAAACCGATGTTACGTTTCAGGATGCAGTCGCCCAACTAATCTATGTTGGGGTGCCAACGCCGCAACATCGATCTTTCAAAGTTGGCTCCGAAAGTTGGATGCAGAGTCCAACGCAGAAAAGAATATCCACGCAAACATGTGCAGCATTCTTTCATCTCTCATCTCAAACGGTTGTTGCGGCGCGCACAGAGCATACCGCGTACGATATCCTCCATTGATGATCTGCCCGCAATCTTGTCGGCCGTACCAATCCTCACTCGACTCACCGCCACACGCTCAAATTTGCGACTTGAGGCGCGTACCGACTTTTTGTGAGCGGGCCTGTGCTATCTTACGATTCATTGTAATTTGACAATCTGCGAATCCATTCAGTCTACGAGAAACCCTGGATCGCAATCAACTTCTCACAAACACCAGGATTTTCAGATCGGCATGCAAGACATTGCGAATCGTCGTCGAAGACTGGAGATGAAAGGCCGTGGATCCTAGTCCTGAATCTTCGACGTCCAGGGTTGTATTGCCAAGCGGCAAGCGGTTCGCAACAAGCCACACTCCACTTCGCGAGTCAAAACGATAAACTGTGCGACTGGGTTTACGACATGCGGCTCTGCGCAGGTCGAGAGCAAGCGAAAAGTCAAGCGATTCGGTGTCGCATACCGAGACTGAAGTTTCGAATCAACCTCTGACAAACAAACGTCAACGTTGACAGCAACATGTCTTCACCCGCATAGACACTCCCGCAGGCTCCCCTGCAACTTCGATGAACAACACATCATCAACCCCACGCACCGTCGAATCTTGACTCGAAAAGTGAACATCAACATCAGACCAAGTCTGGGAGTCGAAATAAGCTCAAGACACTGGCGTTGACTCCCGCTGCAGGGCAGGATGCGTGCAAACCAGCGCGATGCGTCTTGGTGGAGACGCGCGAGGAGGGCCTTCCTCTTCTAGTCCAGTGCGCGCGTGGCTGAGAAACACAACGTCACCACATCAACACCAAGTGAGACCGACAACACCAAGGACTGACACCGACTGAGAGCAGAAAAGGAGCTCACTGTGAGCATGGAACGAGCAGCGATTTCTAGGATTCACGATTCCAATCCGACATCATCACCATCATAGCAGCCAAACGCAGACGAACTCGCTCTTCTACAGACTGCCAAAGAGTTCTACTACTTTGAAGCATCGCCACCGATCCGCAATATCTCTCAGAAGTCGAAGCACAGACACCTACCCAAAACCATCCACCCCAGCCTACACACCCAGGGTACCCGTGAATCTCACCTTCCAACACTTAGCCCCCTGACCCCAACCTTAACATCGCCATCAACTTCGAAATGCACACATGAACGCTCGACGTCATGCGGGGAAGTAAGCACTGACAGCACATGTTCTCAACACCCTCGATCCTTGAATGTCCACGCAGGCTGCGCAGGCACGGATGCTGCCGGAGAGGCGCATGAACGAGCTTATCGTCATTGTAATATGGGGTGTTGACACATTCTTAGGCACTAATCGAAGGCCTGCAATTGTTACCGGATCCTCAAGTTGTATTGTAGAGCAACGCGCCACTCCATACCATGGTTGGCGACCAATACAGCCCATTTCGACTGCACGCAAATCAACATCGATTTAGCATTTACCAGTCTTGATAACTAACACTACAGATATAGATCTTCATGCGTGACGAGCGCACCATACTCGTCTGTAATGCTTCCTCCTACTCCACTTGACACCATAAAATCTATATCGTGTTCAAGCATGGCATGACACTCTTGGAGCTGAGTCCTTTGACCGCTCAGGGCCTCGAACACATTTATCACTTCCTCCAGCTCTCACATTACCCTAGAAGTAAGTACAGACTGTCCGCTGTCTGGCACACCCCCTAGAGTCTTGGCGTGTCCCATATGGACGATCCGCAAAGACGAGTATCTTGGAGAACCACGGTATTGACTTTTGAGACTGGAACGAGTCTTGAGAAAGAACGAACGAAGCCATATTTCGAACAGTATGCTGTCAAAGCGAAGATCAAACCATTCCTCGACGACGAACTGACACAGCAGTAGCCGGACTTGAAGTCAAGATTGAAAACCAGGTGCAGAGACCTTTTGGTGGTTGATCACCAGCCACACCCATAATGCCTGAGTCACTCTGTCGACTTCCTTCACCGCACCGTTCGCCACTTCTTGCGTGACAGTTACCGCAGGGAGCTAGAGAAGCTCGTAAAGGGTACGTTCGATCCTATGGTCAGCTTGTGCAACTTCTATCTTGTCTTGCCGAAAGGAGCGCACATCCAAGAGTTCCGTAAGCCTGAATCCCTCAAAGTCATTATAGGACTCACAGATAAACTGCTCTACTATGCTCGTGAATTGGAAAGACGATCTGGTGATTCTGAGGTATCGCATCTCAAACCCATCCTCGACGAGCTTGACAGGACCAACACAGCTTTCGAGCGGCGGAAGGGAGTCACTAATTACTGGATAAACGCTAGAGATCTGCCACTGGCTCAAGGGTTCGACGTTTGCAAAGAAGGTGATAATTGTAACTTTCTGGATCTCATTGTGCAAGCACGTCTGGTGGGCTACATGCATGCCAAACTGTAAGCAAACCCGCATTGTATTCAAAAAAAAAAAAAAAACACCGACCCTTACTGGACTACGCCTTGCGTCCACTTCAGATAACCCAATCGCCATGCCATATCACTCTGTCAGGGATGATCCAAGTGTCGACGTAGATATGATCACAATACTCCTAGAGTATGGCGCAAACCCGAATCAGCCAGTCTATCTTAACAACAAAGAAACGGTCTGGGGGTTATTTCTCATTTCTATCAACGAGGCTGGCCCGATTAACACATCCGCGAGCCTCAAAGAGTCCTGGTTGCAGGCTTGTGAGCTCTGATCCGCGCTGGAGATCGACCGGATTACACCTTTAACCAATACTCCCGGACTGTATCTGAAGCGCTCGATTACGTATTCATCAAATCTGAGGTAGCGGAATTGCACAAAGAGATCGCGGAGAAAGGAGGGCACAGCAGCCTGATGGTCGCTGGTGGATGTTCAACTTCTCATAGCTGGTACCGGGACTGGAATACTATGACTGAAGGTGTACGACTAGCGGTAGCGGTGCAGAGCAGAGTGTCTTGCGACGGGTATCTATCTACATTTATCGATCATAACCGATCCTTGAAATCTTCCCACTTGATATTATATCCGCCACCCTCCCTTTTCTCGGATTTTCCACGCCGTTCGAACTCGGTAACCGGTACAAGTGGTATAGTCTTTGCCTTGCTTGCGGTCTTCCTTGTGGGGCGCGTAATTAAGGACTCTGGGGGTACAAAGGGTACAGCTGAATCTTCAAACATGAGCGGCTTGTCCTGGTCATATATATACTTGAACGGCTGCTTCAAGTTCCGCGAAAATAGCCCATCCTTCATTCCCGGAAACCTTTTCGGCTTGTTGAACTTCGCCACCTCCTTCTCGATCATCACCCGCGTGATACCTGAGCGAACAACCTTACTCAAACTGTCCACCTCAAGCTTCTTGTAGCGCACTTGCCACGAACAAACATCCTTAGGGTAACCAAACTGTCTCATACTGACGTTCAGCGTTGGGAATCCAATAAGAGTCTCTTTCTTGGTGACCATGTCGCGCCGAAACAAGGCTGGGAGTGTAAAGCGGATATCTGCAGGCTTAAGCACTGACAGTGCAAGGGGAATGAATCGCTCAGGGCCGCCGCGCTTTGCGATCTGCAAAGAGGGGATGCGGGCAAGGTCGTTTTTGGTAAAGTGGCGCAATACTAGAGCATCCGTGCTATAGTTCCAAATGCTTATCCACCAACGTCCGTCGAAGAGCTGGTATTCATCGTGGTGCCTGCTTACCGGTGTACCCGGAGGAATTTGCGTGAGCGGGTGAACGTGCGAGGGCGGGTAATGAATGATTCTCGAGGTGACGCCGGGTCTGTGGTTTTCTAAAGGCTGGCGCGTAAGGAGCCATTCGCGGTCGTTAAGGCGTCCCGGGCCAATGAATTCTTCAATGGCTCGTGGACTCAGTTTGAACCAGGAAGACGCTTTATCCCACTTGCGCCACCATATGCCGTAGATACAAAAATTGGTCCTGTTTCCAGCAGACTCAGCCTGGGAAGGATCAGTCTCTTCGAATTCGCGGAACTCAGGCCAGATATTTGCAATTGTAGCTGCGAGTTCGCCCAGTGGAGGAGTTTCCCTTGGCGAAACCAACTGACCAGCTTGTGCGAGGAGGTAAATCGCATTGTTCTTGGCTTTGTTCCAGTCGGACTGAGTTAATGTCTGAATTGGCTTGTCGACAGATTGACACAGGAAAGAAGGGTCGGCATGCCGCATTGCCGGGAAAGAAGGGACATCCTCAGTAGGCCACTCATCAAGGAGGTCTTGAAAGGGAGGGAACTGGATAAGCAAAGAGCCCACTTCAATATCCAGGTCTTTACGACAATTGCTTAATAGTTGATTCGCCCGGGACTTGTGCCAGTTGACACGTTTTTGCATATGAATGGACACGTCCACAAGCGACTCGATGCTCAGAGCAGCTGGCAGCTTATGGTTTTTCAACACATGACGGATTGCGTTGCGCGACGTATACGTCTGCAGATGGTTCGTCTTGTCTTCAGCCCAGGCGACGCCATGCTGTTCGCACGTAGCAATAAGCCGCGATTTGTCGAAGCTAAGCAGAGGTCGGAAGATGCGTATACCGCCGGTCTCGGTTGGGAAAGGTATATTTGAATTGTGGGCTGCCAGCCTGCTATGCGACACGCCGTGTATGCCAGAGCATTCAGGGATCCATTCGATAGGCTGCATAGCTTGCAGGCCAGAACGCAGGCGGTTGTTCGCAAGGCGCATCAAGACCGTCTCGGCCTGGTCATCTGCATGATGTGCAACTAACAATTTGCGAATCCCTGCCGCGCGACAGGCCCGACCAAGTGCCTGGTACCGTAGAGTGCGTGCCTCCGTCTCGAAGCGCTTGCCATCGAGTGGGTCGAAATCGGCGGGCCAGGTGAGAGGCAGAACGGCGGCTTCCATGCCGACTGCTAGGGGTTAGCATTAATTGCAGAGGCTGGACTGCATGGAAAGCCCCCTACACTTGGCACGACACTGCTCAGCAACCCATTCTGCTTCTTCGGTGCTCTCTGGGCGCACCTTGTGATCCACGATAAAGGCATGGCTGAGGATGTTGGCCTTCCATGAGTCTCTAGCATTTGCAAATAAAGAGGCAAGTGCCATGGAATCCACACCTCCACTGATAGCGAAGCCTGGGTCCATTAGTGATTTGACCACACCGATAGAATGGCACAACCTACCCAGCTTGTCAGGATTGCCGCCCCCAAAATACCCTTGAGAGGGTTTGAGAGAGCCATAAATGTCCTTTAAGGCATCATTGAACTCTTCAATCGTAATGGGCAAGCTCGTCTGCGAGCTATACCACCTGGTGTTGCGCCATGCTGCAGCAGAGGAACACTTCCTCACCCTGAGGACATTGCTTCTCCACATATACGCCGTGACATGTGCGTACAGTTGTCACAGCAAAAAAGAACGCAAGAACAGAAAAAGGCGCAGGTAGAAGGAGACTGGCTGAATGTGGTAGTGCACGAAGCTCGACGCGTTGTTCCTCGGCCAAGCAGCTGCCGTGCACGGACATTCGAGAATCTTCGCAGAGCTCCTCCGAAAGTCCGCATCTTTTCAGCTTTCACCCCCAGAACATAACATTCACTTCTCGAGATACCCCGTCTTTCATCCCATCTCTTCTAATCACCATGGTACGTCATCTCTCCTATCGTTCACATCCGCCATGGGCACCAATATCCATCCTCAACCCTCAATGGGGTCCCAAACAGCACCTCCCCAAACATCACGAACCAGCTAACATCAATCCATAGTCTGCCCTCAAGTCCATCCGCTCCCTCGCGCCCCTCCTCGACCGCGTGCTCGTGCAGCGCCTCAAGCCCGAGGCCAAGACGGCAACCGGCATCTTCCTGCCCGAGACGGCCGTCAAGGAGCTGAACGAGGCCAAGGTGCTTGCCGTCGGTCCCGGCGCATTCGACAAGTCTGGCAACCGCGTTGCTGTCAGCGTGCAGCCCGGCGACAAGGTCCTGATCCCCCAGTTCGGCGGTAGCCCGATTAAGGTCGGCGAGGAGGAGTACAGCTTGTTTAGGGATCACGAGTAAGTCCACCGGAGGGATGTGATGGAGCAGTTACTGACTTGCGACAGGCTCCTTGCCAAGATCAACGAGTAAACGTATCGCCGCAATGAGCGAATGTACACTCGGTCGAACGTCGAGTTGAATGTATACCTAATGTATCAACATCGCCCATCACAAAAGATACGCTCGCATCACCAGCCGGCGTTTTGGCATATACCTGAAAGTTTTGGGCACTTGTATTGACAGCGACATGTGTAATTACAATTGAAGGACTGGGGAGGATGTGATACGAAGTAAAGAGAAGAAATCCAAGATCTCCGCTATATTGCGACAACCACAACCATCTGAAGAAACGTATTAGCATTATTCGTTGGTCTGTCTTTGACGGAGAACGGACTGACCAGCTGATAGTGTAGGCCAGGACATGACCTTCAACTTCCTTCCAGACCTTAGGGCTTACCATCCGGAGCTCCCTCCACCAGCACCCCACTGCCTTCCGCCACCTTGTCCCTGGTTCTGACCATGATCATAGGAGTACCCACCACTGCCTCCATGCTGCTGTGCCGGATTGCCATAGTTCTCATACCCCTGCTGGTACCCAGTCGGCACACTATAACTCGGCTCATGCACCTGCCCATTCGCAAACTGCGCCTCGCCCCATCCATACCCGCCCGTCGGCTGCGCATTCGCGTGCTCAGCAGGTGCCTGGTATGGCTGACTGCCGTCGTAGCTGGACTGGTAGGGCTGGAAATTTCCCCACGGAGACGGCTGCGGGGAGGGAGAAGGCTGGTACGCAGAACCAACGGAGGGATTCGAAAAGTCGCCCTCAGGACCCTCGCGCTTGCCGAAGCTGGAGAATGCGTTGCCCAGCCCACCGGGGAGTTGCGAGGTCAGGCTGCCGAGGAGGCCGCCGCCGGAGGAAGATGAGGGTTGCTGGTGGCTGGCGCCGAAGTTGTAGTTACTTCCTGCACCGTGACTGTGTCCACCATGGCCCTGGAACTGCTGCAGACCCGCAGCGCCATGGCCGGCGTGGTCGTCGCCACCCTTGTGGTTCTTGCCTGCCTTTACGGACTCGGAACTGAGGAGGTCGTTGAGGTCTTTGCCGTGGTAGGCGTGCGCCCAGTCCTTGACGACCTTGAACATGTTGTTGTGCACCTCTGACCGCGAGTCGCGCAGCGCAGGGTGGTGGAAGACGCTCACGCAGTCGTTGAGGACTTGGTCGACGGGTACGTCGGGGTGGTCGAATGCGTACATGACGCGTGGGACTACGTATTGCAGGATCTGGACTGCGACTTGGCCGGCAGGCTCGTTGAGGATGTTGGAGAAGTGGTCCTTTGAGAGCATAGAGTGCGTAGGGTCGGTAGATGCGGGGTTGTTCCAGACATCGAATTGATGTTTGGCGGCCGCCTCGACGACGGCGGAAGATCCGCTCTTCAGCTGCGAAGAGGCGGTCTTGATGATGGGGAGGACGAAGGGCGCGAGGAGAGAGAGCACGAACAGAGTAACGCGCTCTGTGATGGACTCGATCAGCTTCTCGAGTCCTGGGATCTTGGAAACAATCTCCGAGATGCTGCGAACGACCCTATCCCTGAAGACCAGGATGGGATAGATCTTCGGGATGACCGTTGCTGGATCAGTGTTGGTGCCTGGGATATTTGGACCAGGAGGCCCTCCAACGGAACCTGGAGGCGCGTCGAAAGTGGGTGCTACTCCAAACTGATCTTGTCCACCAGCACGCGAACTGTAGCTGTCGTAACCGCCAGAACGGTACCCATGGCCAGCGTTTGCCGCAGCCTGAGCGTCAGAGGAAGCTTGCAGCGCCTGTGCTTCCTGAATAAGGCCACTTGTACCCGGAACCTTGGAAAGGACATCAGTGAGGCCGCCCAGAGCACCAGAACCGCCTCCCTTTGTGTTACTCGTCAAGGCATCTGAGAGCGTGGTGTCCATCTGATCGATCTCTGCAGAGCTGATGTGATCTGTGGCCTCACCGAGCACCGAATGAAAGAAATCGACTCCACCGAATGTACCAGTAATGAGCGGGAAGACGTGCTTACCACGGAGATTGATACCAGCTTGGGTGCCAACGTGTGGGAACACATTGTTGTACCCAAGTTCACGCAGGACGAGCTCCGTGTAGTTTGTGTGGGCTCCGTAGTCCTCAAGACAGTGGAGTCCTTGGCCCAAACAACGCAGAGCTTCACAAAGATCTTCTTCCCGTCCGCGTTGACCTGAAGGCCCGTGGGTGTACAGCCTACCAAAGTGGATTGCTCGAGAAAACGAGTATCTCACATAGCCTGCTGACGTTGCCCATCCACCTTGCTCATTGGCAATGTAGTTCTTCATTCCTGTGTTAGGGTCAACAGCAAGCTCAGCTTCCGAGACTGGGCCCCGCAGTCGAGGATCGAACTTCCGGGCATCTTGGTTGTCGGCGTAGTCCTTAGGGTTGTCGATATGCTCTTCAGGCCTGTATGTTCCCAGGCGCTCGGCGGTGACCTCAAATTCTCCAGTAGCATAGCCAAAGGACATGAACGAAAGTATCCACACAAGCACGCGGATAGTCTCGCCCTTGGCAGTCGTCAGTCTCCGGATATGCGGCACACATTGCTTTCAGGAACTTACCTGGACTTTGCTCAGTGTTGCAGTGTCAACAGCCTATACTGTTCAGCATCTTCAAATTTCATCTCTTTTAGTCAACATACCTGTGAATAGTCTCGTAGCCAGTTGCCAAAGTATACACGCTGTAGGTAATGCATCAGCCACAGGTACTGACTTGCCGATCGCCGGCCAAGCATACCTTGATCATCATGGACTTCCATTTGTGACCGCGAATGCAGGCGACAGTCGCAAGCATGTCTTCGATATCGCCATGTCGCCAGTTTTTCCCTTCGATCTTGGAGATGGACGCGATATTTCCAGCGCCAAAGGCATCTGCTTTCATAGGGAGCAGGACGAGAATCGCAATCGCGACGAGCAACAAATACTTTGCAGAGCCAGCCATTGTTGCGAAATGCTGGAAGATAGAGTAAAGTGGGAGAGTAGAGTAGTAGTCAGATCTTGAACGGGATCTATCGCGCCGTCAGCTGTCTAGTTGTGATTACGTTACGCCACATCAACAAACCAGGAAAGAGGGTTTATCCACATTTATTCTGCAGCCACTTCCTTCTGTATACGCTTCTGCACTCCCATGGTTCTTGTGAGGCTGAAGAACTATGCGTATCCCTCTAGTGCCCGATTAAACCGCTTCTTGCGAGGCTGCGCCGCATATGTTGCGTGTGCCACACCTGCCCCGCTTTGGTGACGATGGAGGGGTTGAAAGCGAAACATTGCAGGGGAGCATTGCAGCTGAACACCAACCCTGAACCTTCAGCCTTGCTTACGCTTACCAGGAACATCCGTCCAATGCGAGATGCAGCACAACGTAACTCACGTGCCAGGGATGCTGTTGCCTGGCTTGTATCGTGGTTCAATTCCAGAGCCTGAGCGCACAATGCAATATGTCTTCATAGTGATCCCTCACATCGTGTTGTGAGAACGTGAGTGACACCATCGCTGAAAACTGCAGTCAAAGATGGCAGACATCAGTGAAACTTTGGGGACGCAAGGCAACACCGAAGCAAATTTCAGCAAGTCATTCTTCGAGCTTCCTATTCGGCAACGCCCAACACAAGCTATCGACGCCTTGAAGGAAACAAAAAATACAAAACTGGCAGGTTTAGTCCTCGAAGACACCGATCTCCAAGAATCATGGCACTTGTTGCATCCAACAGATCGAGTCACCACAGGCTACACAGCACCGAGTTCCTCACAACGTGAGGATCAGTTCGCCCTATCTGACATGGCATTCGAAAGACTGGCCTGTGGAGACTCCGAGTTGCTAGAAGCATATCTGGACGCCGGTGCGCTTATCGAACACAAAAACCGCGATGGACTTACGTTACTTGTCATGGCGATCAAAGACTCGAACATCGCCATGACTAGGCTTCTGCTAAAGAAGGGAGCCGACGCTCAGCACCGTACTCAGGGAAAGCCACCTCTGTTCCATGCCATTCAAAGTCAAGAACATGGTCCCAAGCTCATTCGACTTCTCCTCGATCATGGTGCAAACATCAACACTACCTGCGGAACACAACACATGAACGCGTTGCACTGGGCTGCTGCTGCCGGTATGGTGGATGCAGCAGACTACCTCATATCCAGAGGCGTTGATATCGAAGCCACTTGCGCAGGAGCACATACAGCTTTGCATGTAGCTGCCGGCACGGGACACCTGACTGTTGCGAAGTTGCTCTTGGCCCAAGGTGCTGAGTTGTCGAAAAGGGGTGAACTAGGAGGCAACGCGTTGACATTTGCGGCTTGTAGGGGACACACGGATATCGTCAAGCTGTGCCTAGAGGAAGGCCAGTCTGCTGACGAATGCGATGGAACAGGTCTTAGTGAGTGCGGACTCGTAGCGATCGTTGCTGCCTGGACTTACGGTGTCAGCCGCGCTGATGAGCGCCTGTGAACTCGGGCATCTTCACATTGTGGAGTGCCTGCTAGAGAAGGGCGCCGACGTCAACCGAGCAAACGCACAGTTGAGCACACCAGCTCTTGAAGCAGCTGTGAAAGGTTATGTCGACATTCTTCAGGCTCTGACAACAGCAGGTGCCAACTTGGACTCCCGAAACACCGATGGCGAGAACGTGCTCGAGGTAGCAATGTCAAAAGGGCACACAGGTGCTGTCCGTCTGCTTCTAGAGACCCTAGGCGGCTCCGACTACCCAGTCAAAAGCGTTTCCCTCGAAATTGCGTCAGCAAGGAAAATTGAAACCATGAGATCATTGATGAAAACCGCATCTTTGATGCATGCGCATATAGGACCAAAAACCGAAATGCAAAAAGAACGCGCTTGGGTGAAGTGGGTTCTTGAGAATGGAGGTGATCTCGTCCGACCACAGACCATATTCAACATGATGATTATCGCAGTGTCAGAAGCGGATGCCGACCTTGTCGAAACGCTACTATACAACGGTGCTGACCCTAATATGTCCTTGAGCACCGCTGTCGTCAACCGGAATCTCGACATCGTCCAATTACTCCTCAACCACGGCGCGGGTACTGCAGTATCAGCTCGCTGCATCAAACGTCTAGATGGTCGTCCAGACAGCGTCCTCTTCGACGCACTACTAAATATGTCCTGCCAAAAGGACACCTGCCTTACGATCCTGAAGCTGCTGCTTGACAGCGGTCGATTTAACGTCCTCGAAGGACCTTCTTCCAATCAAACCGCGTTCTGGCGAGTCCTCGAATCCGACGAATGGGATCCCGTACTCCGAGACCAAGTTGCTTTTATGATGTTGGACTCAGTGACTGATGTCAACTATCCTTGCAATGGTGACGGCGGGACGCTGATGCATCATGTCGTTCGATATGGCCGCGAAGACATGGTGGATCTTCTTCTAAAAAAGGGAGCCAACATCAACGCCCGAGACAACGAAGGGCGCACGCCGTTCATACTGGCTTGTGATTACCAGCACAGGATGATCCTCTTCCTTGTGAAGAGAGGTGCAGACCCTGGCCTCCCATATGAAGATGACAGAGGGCCGCTGCACGCAGCCGCGACCATTGGAAATGTTAAGGCACTGGGAGTCCTATTGACACTCGGATCCGTGGCCCAAAACTTCGATCAGAAATCTAAAGACGGTTGGACTCCTCTTGCATGCGCTTTAGCCGCCGATCAAGAGGAGGCAGCATTGTTTTTGATTGAATACGGTGCTAATCTGAAGCACACTGTCACCGTGAATGGGCGCACTATGCTGCATCTAGCGGCAGCTTTCTGCCATGAGCGGGTGTTTGAGAAAATCATGGCTCTTGACGATGTAAACATCGACACGAGAGATAGCATGAAGGATGGTACGGCTTTGTTATTGGTATGCACTCTTCAAGGAACAAGCTCTATCTCGAATGATACGCTAACGTCACAGCAGACTTGTAGTGGCACACGCTACAAAACGGCTTCGAGCAAGATTGTTCGCGCTCTACTCTCAGCAGGTACAGACATCGAAGCACCAGGCAGCCACCTCGACCGACCGCTCCACGTCGCCATCATGACCTGCAACACCGCCATCGCGAAGATCCTCATCGAACACGGTGCAGACATCACCGCCACTGGATCCAAAGGTCGGACGCCCTTGCACTTGGCCGCAGAGTACAAGAATCCGGACATCATGCACCTCCTTCTGCAGAAGGGCGCCGCGATCGAAGCCGTCGACGAAGACGGCTGGACGCCGTTACATCTGTGCACTGAGTCTCTTTCAGCTCAGATGTTGATTGATCACGGTGCGAACATAGACCTCGCCGATAGAAATGGACTCATCTCTTTGCATCACGCGGTCCTCTTCGGGGATGTGGAGCTTTTCACGACACTACACGAGAACGGCGCCTCGACCCAGATCAGGGCAACGAGTGATGGAAGGAACGCAATCGATATGATCGAAGACTTTGTGGATGAAAGAACGAGGAACGAGTTTCTGGCAGCTGTCAAGGGAGCGTCGATGCGATACAAAAGGACCGCACAGGAGAGTGAGAACAGGGAGTGCAGATGATCTGTCGATTGAACTTAACAAGACATCTCATAACCGACTAGAAACGCGAATCTATCGATGTGTCAATCTTAGCTTGTGCGTAGTTACCCCCGAAGCCGTGTAGTGAGAGTAGACAGCAACAAGGCAAACGAAAGCCGCACCTGAACAAGACCGTTCTCGCACGCATGAACGTAGGGACATTTACAGACTCATACATCGAAAAACACTACTTGGACATAATTCAATCAATTGGCAAGATTCTCAACAAACTTACGTCAAGGTGAGCGAGGCCTAAGATGCCTCATTTGAAGGAAATCGCAGCGTTGGAACTTCGGACCCAGCGCGGGATTCTATCGTGAGTTTGATACTGGGGTTTCCCCTGGCTTTACCGGTATCATTTTGCTTCCTCATTCGCTCGGTTCCTTTCACTTTGGGGGCGAGACACCGCAGCTATTCAGCCTTGTTGCACGATGATCAGGAGTCTAGCTTTGTATTGTATATCAAGGTTGCTGAACTGCCTTAGTGATCTTAACTGTAGTTCTGGATTTTCCGCACGTGTTCAAATATATTGTGCAGCCTTATGTTCGTGTATCTGTTACAGGGTATCATATAATCACTACGCTCTCCACTCATTTATTACAACCGCCTCCATCTCTTCAATCTCCCCAGCTGACTTAAAACTTAATAGGATGATTCTCCCTCACCGTCTTTCCGTACTTAAATAGCAGCGCCGGCACAGGAATGAATGCAATCGCAATAAACCCCAACATACTATTCCCCCACCCAAGACCCAGCGTCTCGTACATGTTAGGTCCCGCGAGAGGGAGTAGAGCGCCGAAGAGGCAGCGTAGACATGTCATGCCTGCGATTGCTGAGGCTGCGTATTGCGGAAAGCAGTCGATCATGTAGGTTTGCAGGGGCGCGAAGATGCCCATAACGCCGAAGCCGAAAGGGACGAGGGAGATGATGGGGACTGGGGATATCTAGTTAGTTGATGGAAGGGAAAGAAGGGAAGGAAGGGGACAGAGGAGTGCTTACCGATCCAGTGCACTTTGTAGTACGCAGTCCATCCGTACCAGAAGAAACTCACGGGGATCAAGAGCCCAAAGAAAACGCAGAGTGGGAGACGCATTTCCGGCTCGTAGACGCCCTTGTTGCGTTTTGCTAGCTTGATGATGGTTGCGTCTGAGGTCTTTGCGACGAAGCCGATGCCCAGGAAGTTCCCGATTCCGATGCCTAGGTACGCGAGCCCGGTCATGTCGGGCTCCCAGCCGTACGTCTGTAAGAAGACCGGGGTGAGGGTTGTAAATAAGAGGAAGAGCAGGCCGAACAGGAAGGACATGTACAGCGAGCAGAGGAGCACGATGGGTTGAGTGACCAGCATTTTGAGCGGGCGAGTGATGCCGTTGAGGAGGATGGCTTTCGATGTGAGTGCGGCGGCGGGTTTGGACGCGTTCAATACGTTCTGCAGCTCTGGGCGCTGGAGTTCGGTTCTTAGACGGGTAGTTTTGCGGTTCAGGAGTACGACGTGGTTGGTTTCTCTGTTGTAGAAGAAGAGGCCTGCGGTTAGGAGGACGGAGACGATGAGTACGACCCACATATCCCACCTCCATCCGGCTCTCTGCGCGATGAAGCCGCCGCAAATGGGACCCAGGATCGGACCGAAGAGGATGCCCATGCTGTACATGGCGACCGCTTTTCCGCGCTGCGAGGCAACGAATAAGTCGGCTATGACACCGGTGCCGATTGTGAGACACGCACTGCCGCCCAATCCAGCAAAGAAACGCATAGCGATCAGACCGCCAAGGTTGGGCGCGAGGGCGCAGCCGAGCGTGAAGGCGCAAAAGAAAACGTTGCTGATGTTGAGGATTATGCAGCGGCCGTAGATTTCGGAGAGAGGAGAGAGGAAGAGTGGTCCGACCTAGTAGGTTTGATCAGCAATCGATACTTCCCAATGGTCGTACATGGAGAAGGAGAATACGTACAGCGAAACCCAGGATATACACACTGACAGCAAAACTGCCCAGCAATTGAGATGAGTTGTGGAAGTCTGCATTGATGAAGGGGATACCAGGCGCGACGATGGAGGACGCGAGAGGCGAGAGGAACGTGATGGCCGACACCAGGAAGAGAATGAATAGCTTGCTTTTGTGAGGGAAGTTCCGTGGGTTAAGGGGATCGTCTTGTGAGGCCCAACCTACGAGGCCCTTGTCGAAATCTGTCAACGGGTATTTCTCGACTGGGAGGTCGTCCTTCTTAGTGGATTTGCGGGACAGGTGTTTTTCTAGCTCCGCACCGATCTCGTTATCTTCGGCGGCTTCTTCTTGGTTCTGCGATGATAATTAGGAAGTGATACTCCAGGGGTTGATGAATGCATGCCTGCTGGTCGACTGCTACTTCTTTCTCTGGTGATGCCTCGCCCTTCTCAAGGTCTTGGACGTCTGTCTGTGAGCTGTGGCTCGATAGGAGCTCTTTATGATTTGGTATCGACATGTTGGTGAGTGCAATGGCTTAACGCTGTGTTGTTCGCTCGCAGTATGGTGGTGTGATCCCGAAGTCGATCTGCAAGTTCTTGTTGGATACTTCTGCACAGTGCTGGATCCGAGTCACTCATATACTCTGAATATCGTAAGGCAACCAAACGCAGCAGGTGGAGTGGATACTAAACAGCATGAACTGGCAGCTGCGTCTCTATGACCGATTAACGCCGACACACGAAGGTGGTCTATACCGTTTGCGGACGCTGTGGCTGCTCCCTGAGTTCGGGAATCGGAGACTACGAAGGCGCGAAGGTGCGACTAGGTCCCGAGAGCGCGGGCTCGGTGCCTTTCACCCTTCACTTTCGCAACCGAGACCATGTCGTGTTGTCGCATGACAACAGGGTAGACAAGTTGCGGTGGTCGAGGCTTGGTAAACACGGATGGAGACTTTTCGTTTTTGTTGGGTGACCTGAAGACTGACCAGTATCACCGGTGCGGCCGCACGGCGGTAGCAGCGCCTTACAGTCGTTGATGAGTCACATTTCGTCCGGTAGGACAAATGTTAGGCTTTCCGAGCATTGCGGCTCTTCTGGACTGCTGTGTCTGATCCTCAATCCTGTGTACTCGGTGTGACATTACGCCGCCGCTCTGTGCTGCCCCAGCCTTGTGCTGTAGACGTGTGACATGTCTCGGGTGAGGCTTCACTCTTACTTTCCATCTCTTTCTCATCCCTAACACACTGGACTGGTTGTTGAAACAAATACAGCATTTGTACAGACAAGAAGACTGACCTACCATACCATAGTCACTAATTCGAAGGCTACATCCTTTCTGTATTGCACGCACGATCACCAACACGGTAGAACTTTCCTACAAAAGACATGTGGAGTTGTTGGTCCTTCGTTACGCTTCTCGCAGAATCGCATAGTCTCTGGTGACGAAGCATGAGATCGAGTGGTGATAACCAGGGGAGACAGAAGGTACTTGTAGCTATATCGGCTCTCCACTTGGTGGCCGAGGGCTTCCGTGCCGCGGTACTACAAGTTCTCCAATCATCACCACAATGAAAGCGCAAAATAAATTGAAGTCGTCTAATTCATACGTTCATTTGTAGTTGATACTTTTGTTGTTACGCAACATTACCCTCCTGCTTGAAAATACAAGCTGCGCACGCGCTGTAGGGGTACTACGAAAACGTGAGAATGTTAAAGTCTCCGAAAAGTATATCAGAAAACCGCCAGCGCCTGCGAAACCCATATGACCCACCCAATAATCGTTTCATAATGCCTACCCATTTTATATTCACGGAACGCCTCACAGCGCTCACCTCGTCTACATGATGCAGATCGTAGCAGCCTACCCACTGAGCAGATCTTTTACACTCATACCTCGAGCACCATTCCCTGTCCAGCTCCTACGGTCCGCTGAGTTCAACATCATTAGGGCCTCAGTAGCGATCTGATCTTCACGGTCTGCCTGGGGTCCCAGCGCAGGCGAAGTCAGTGCGAAAGGGGCTGCGCCGTGTGCTGAGCCAGGAGCTGACACGGGTCCGGTGCTCGGGGGTCCGGTGCGAAAAGGGTTGCTGAACATTGCGGCCGAAGGGGTCTGCGATGCTTGAGCACTGAATGCGGGCGAAGCAGTGAGAGAGGGTGATGCAATAGATGTCAAGGAGTAGCGATGAGGGTCTGAGGGCTGGAGTGCCGGTGAAGGATGGGCGGAGTAGTAGTTGCGGTCCTGAGGGAGCATAGCAGGGGAGGTCGTTGTGGAGTGCGAGTACACGCTCCCCCTATCGGAAGGGTGGATGGTTGGTGAGGTGGTAGCGAAGTGGTAGGTAGACTTCGGAATGGGGTTAGTCACATGAGTTGGTGATACCACATCCTTCATCTCCTCGTCCTCATCTTCTTCGTCCTCTTCATCATCTTCTTCCAGAACTCGTCTGAGTGGGGGTGGGGCGAGGTCTGACGCAGCAGATGAGGGCGAATCGTGTCGTGCCTGGTTGGCTGTCTTCAGGTCGGCAACGCATTGTTCGAGGTAGCGCATATACTCAATCGAAGCCTTCGCAGTGTTAGGAACATAGTGTGGGGAAGGATGTGGAGAAACCAACTTGCAAGATCGCCAACTTGTGCATTTCCTGATCCCTGCATGCGGGGATCATATCCTTTAGTACACCAAACTCCTCGTTCATCTTAGACCTCCTCCTCCGCTCAATCAGGCTGTGTGCTGTCTTCCGTGCAATCTTGCGCCCTGCAGCTGTGGTGTTGCTTGCCTGTTTCCTCTTGGCTCCACCAGCTTTCTCGGCTGGAGCTTTCGCATCTTGCTTCTCGGGCTGTGCTTTAGATTGTTCCTGCGCATCCTTGGGCTTCATTTGTATGATCTTGCGAGACCTTGTTGGTGGGGGTGGAAGGGAGTAGTCATCTTTGGTGATGACGCCCTGTTGGGAGGCCGTGCTCAAGCGCTTGCGACTTTGGCTGGGTTTCGAGGTAGCAACGGGAGAAGCGGGCGAGGGTGGTCGATATGACGAGTCTGAAGCGGTTTCAGATGGTCCAGATGAGCTGGCAACGCTACCTCTGCCGTTCAAAGCTGCTGGAGGCAGAGAAAAGCCGCCTTCTAGCTGCGGAGCATTTGCACTGCTCTTGCCGGTGATATCGGTGGAGGGCTGCGGCGTCGGTGGGAAGCTTGGGCGAGGCATTATAGTTCTTGAAGTGCTCATAGAAGAAGCTCTAGTCGTTGTCCAGCTTCTGCAAAAAGAAAAGAGCTGAAGAAGAGAGGGGGCAGAGACTGGAGGCACGATCAGAGGGCAACATTATCACGGACAAGGTGTCGCGTGGGCTCTTGTCGCAATAGAGGAAGTCGAGCACACGCGTGCCAGGTCTCAGGGCTGTGATTGGCTCACTCCACACATGTCGCCCGATTGCGCCTCGAATGAGAGCGCAAATGACGGAAGCGTGGGCGCTGCGAACACCACGCTGGCTCAAGCGTTCGAGGGGCTGAGCGGGTGGGCAAGCATTGAACAGTTTCATGCCACCTTCCTGCACCTATTCGTAGAGCACGTGCGTGGTTTTGTGTTCGTTCGGCGGCATTTCTCACTATCAAGAAGGGTCGAGGCTATTGGAACGTAAGTGCTAAGATCATGCTAAATGGCGCTGCCGCGGTAGTCGGCCAGCGATTGCGAAGGAGGAAGGTGGAGCCGTGCGTGAATTGCAGCAGTGCGAACAGGACTTTGTTAGTGTGGTGTTGATGGAGAAAGTGGGTCTCGTTCCATGCTGACGTAATCCCCCAGTATCTGGGGAAGCTGCGAAGCATCGACGATCTATTGGGGAGTAAAAGACATCATCGAGGCTGTCTGGAGCACTTCAACGGTTTCTAGGGGAGCTTTGATGTCATTCACACTAGACTTCGCAAACTGGTCGCGTGCCCCTCGAATGCTCAGCTACAAAAAGCACAAACTTGGAAATTGACGTAAGACAGGGGCACTTTTCATCATATATCGCGCAGCAGAACGCGTCTCAGATGCTTGATGAAGTCTTGATGGACAAAATGACCTAGGTTGTGTGCACGACGAATCTCACATCTGTCCACATGCCCCCCTTTTCTTTCCACCTTGCTACTCAACCTTTCCAAAAATCCTCTCCAACAACTCGTGCGCAAACAACTCAATCCCCGGGCTCTTCGTACACCAACTAACCCTATTCCCCCTCCTAATATCCCCCCACCATCCCGCATCCCCCACAACCTCATCATCCAACTCACCCTTCCTCTCCGTCACCGGCCTGCCCCGACGATCAACAATACAGCATCCCCTAGTCCACTGACCCGCCGTCTCCACTCTGACATCCTCGGTCTTGAACTGCCAGCCTGGGTGCGAGGGCGAGAGCGCGTACCATATGCACAGCGGGTCGTGCAGCTGCAGGCCGAGCTTTGAAGCATCTTGGTTGGGGTTGAGGGAGAGGAGTTTCTTGAAGGTGGTCAGGAGGAAGAGGGTCGACCAGTCTGCAAGGGGAGAGTTGATCAGGGGCTCTGAGGTAGTGTGTTTAGTGTACAGTGACTGCGGAAGCATGTGCTGCTCCGTTGTGTCTGGGTGGGGTTAGCCCATTGTCGTCAGTGTCGAGATAGAATGGCGTGAGTGTGTACCAAGTGGGAACAGCTTCAACTTCAGCTGCCGTGACAGCTTCTCAGGGTATGGCGGTAGCTGGCCTTTCCCGCGCAGTGCCGGAGGCATGGTCGTTCTTGGGTTGGGATTCGTCAACGCAAAGACACGAGCGCTAGCTACACTGTCTGCATACGTGTTGAACTCGGCTCCTGGCGTCATCTGGTTTCTTTCGTTCAGCTTTCTGCGCAAAGGAGTATCCGGTTGCTTTGTGAGACCGAAGTTCGGGACAGGTATGTTCATGACCTCTGGCGAATACAAGCGGGCCAGAGGCGGGGACTACAAACGCAGCTTCGGGACCGCATTGCAGGAAGTCGACAGGAGAACATGAAAGGTGACTTACGTTTCCGGGTGCATCAATTGCACCGCCCATGACAACGACTTCTTTCACTCTCAGGAAGGTCTCAGGGTCCTTAGCCGCTGCCAGAGCAAGATTTGTAAGAGGGCCAACAGCCACGACAGTGATTGTGTCTGGCTCATTGTCTCTCAGCAGCTCAAGCATCTGCTCATGAGCTGGCTTCAAAGAAGGTTCGAAAAGCGAATGTTGATCCCTGACGGCTTGTAGCTCAGCCGCATCTTCAGGCGACAAACTTTCTGGAGTAGGCTTGAAAAGAGACTTCCACGTCTCAGCCGGAGTAAGATGAGGGTGGCTGTTGTGAACACCACCAAGACCATCAACTCCATGGAAAAAGTCTGCGACCATCATGTGCTCAGCCAGAGGCTCGGTAGCGCCCACAGCGACGATGGGTTTGCGCACATCTAGTGTTTCGAATCCTTTTGGTCTGCCTTGACTTTCCCTCCATGCTCTTTCTTTTCCGATGTAGTGGAACAGCGTGACCACGTTTCTCAGGCAGCTGTCAAGCTGTTAGTAAAATTTTTTTTTTTTACCGAGCAGATACCTCTTCGCTGCGTCTATGTGGTCTCGAGTAAAGAACGACTCGAAAAATGGGTGTACACGTGCCTCTGAACGTCAACATTTCCGAACGTCAAACTCAGCATAAGGATATCCAACTCTTCAGGCTTCGCGGAAAAGGCAAGAAGCATAGCAATGACATCGTCAACGCCCTGTTCCGTTATCAGTCAGAAATTCCCCTGATTTTACTGTAGCTACCCCGCTATAGCACTTACAGGGTCCGTATCTATGATAATTTTGTTTGGCGCCATCTTGTCTACCGTCTATATGAGAGAAAATCAAAAAAGGAATGTTGTGATCGTTGCACAAGGGAGAAGCTGCAAATCGTTGATTATACTGAGGCACGTGGGAGGCTACTACCGGCAACTGATTAGCTAATGAATCGGAGGTTGACTCAAGGTCAAACCGCGTGAGGCAGGTGAACGGTGCAGGATGGTCGGGGAGTTCCGATCTCCGCATTGTGGAGCTAATGACGTCCCGAGGCAGGGTCTGAGGCTTGAGAAAAGGTGTCCACAAAGCGAGCGACTTTTGTTACTGTTACTAAAGTATTGATGTGCGCTGGTTCGTTTCATTGATGAACTTTGTTGACATTGCTGGAATGCTGTAAAACTGGGCATGATGATCCAAAGTCGCAATTGCCCTTCCAATTGCTAAACAAACGCTACGCCGGGTTCATAATCTACATGTTCGGTGACCTACGGACCCCACTCATGCGCTCAAATGCTTTTGACCGTAATCTTCCCTCCAGCGTCTGGCCCATGAGCGCTGGAACATCTTCGTATGCGTCGTTGTACTAAGCTTGATATAGTGTATAGCCTGGCTGGCAGCCGAATGCTGAGGTATGAAGATAGTGTATATGCCGGAAAGCCGTACCGACTAATAAACCTTCTTCTTCTCGTCGACGGAGAACTGACCGGGGCCCATATTGACAAGGAGGAGGAGGCCGCCGCTGCGACTTTGTTAGCCTTTGGTAGCTGCAATATGGATATGTGGAACTTACACAATCGAAAGTATCTGGAAGAAATCATATTTCGCGAAATCCTTGTGGGGGTGGTGTGGGTGCAGAGTCCACCAGTTGTTGACGTAGAGGTTGAAAATGCTGAGAATGAGCACCAACATGACCGCGGAGAACTTGGCCTTGAAGCCAACAACAACCATAATGCAGGCAATGAGGCCGAGCAAGCTGGCCACGATCCTCCAAAAGCCCCAGTCGCCACGGAAAACGAAACCGACGAAGAGGAAGATAAGCAGAACACGTCCAGCAAGCTGGAAGTACATCTTCTTATCCTTCTCATCGAGCTGGGGAAGACCGGCTGGGGCGAACTTCTTGCGGACCCAGGAGTCGGACAGAACCATCATGAGACCGCCCATAACCGAAAGGTTGCGGAGGAAGAAGTTCAGGTCGAAGACCAGGCCGTATCCGATACCCTGCATAACCACCACGCTCATGAGACCAGCTACAGCGTATTCTGAGTGCTTTCGTGCGATGACCATGATCGAGCATACAGTCATTGCAACTACGTTGATGATGAGGAATGCGTGAGTGAAACCATTCCAGACTATACGCAAATGTTGTCAGCAGCTGCTCATTAAGTGCGGTGGAGTTTATAGGGTCTCGTACTCTTTCGGTAGTCGTGGAGGTATGTGAGCTGATCGCTCCATTGTGTCAAGATGCGCAGCGCGTCCTCGAGGAAAGTGACAACGATCAAGAAGCGGCCGACAGCTGGGAGGTACCTATTCAGAACCACGTTAGCTCTATTGTCACGAGTAGAGCTCAATGCTGCCGCAATTTTGCACCTTGAGCTCTCAGAGCTTCAGAAAAACTCACGGCTTGATTGGGTCGGACAGCGTGTCCAAAAAGTCCTCAATCTTGTTCGTCTGCTCCCTGAGTTGGTCGAGCGGACTCGGGTCGTTCGTGGTGCCATCGTTCCGTCCAGCGTTACCGAAGGGGCTCTGATTTCCCAGATGATAGCCCGCTGTGCCCCGTATTTGCGCCATAACTGCGGTCGAAAGCAAAAGAGAGGAGCAGGTTGAGAATGCAAGGAGTGGCGCTGCGTGGGCGGATATGGATGTTGTGAAGCTCTTCCGTGAGAGGACAGGTGTCGATGCCAAGAGGGGCTAGTACTCTCACCCTAGATCTGCACCCAGAAGCTTGGTGAGACAATCCTCTGTATGTAAGTTGTTATTCTGGAGCCATTCCGTAGCTGCACGTCCCTTATTTGCGGACTTCCGTAGCTAACACACAGTTTCGAGTTTTGGAAACGTGTGCAGCCGTTCTTGCTGAAACGCGAATTGATGCTGTTCAATACCTTTCGAGGTCCACAATTTTGGAGTTTAGGAATGAAAGCACCTTTCACAACACAAAGGACCTGGTTCGTCCAAATAAGCTTACAAGTGACTGCATATCAATCACTACTCTGAATGTGCTGATTGTGTAGCTGAAGCTGTGATCATGCGGTCAATGATGTCAGCGAGATATTTTGGGCAGGTGCTTTGAACGCAATACGAAGCACAGCTCGAAAAACCTCCGTATGCCACCAAATATACATTTAGAACACGATATTGATGATTTACTTCCATTGATAGCCAATCTACCATAAAGCAAGATGGCTTATCCTAGACTGAACAAGAGAAAAAATACATAATGTAGATAAACCTAGTAGCCTATCACTGCAAGGTATCGAAATGGACCGAGACTCCAATGCCACTTTTCGTGCCGCAAAGGCAACCGAAACCTCGCTGTTGATATCTCACAAATGCTTTACAAAACGTGTGACCTTTCCTCAGCTATACCCTCGTACTCGCAGTAGTGCGTGAGTCCGTCCTGGGACGGTATGGAGGCATTGGTCTTTCATAGCGGCAAATGCCGCGTTGAGAAGGTGTCAGGACGTCGAGATCGTCCGATCTGCCCACGGTATTGTGGGGATCTGGTGTGAAGCTTGAACTCACATAACAGGCCAGTCGGAGTCCTTCTCGGTAGTGGTGAAGGGCTCAGAGAGGATGCCGTAGCGCGAGCTCGAGATGGGCGCGCGGTTCTCAGTCTTCTTGACCTGAGGAACCTGAGCAGGCTTGACAGGTTGCACAGGGGCAGCGCTGGGAGTGTTGCTCTCCTCGGCGACCTGAGCGGCCTTCTGCTTCTTGCCTCCCTTAGGGATGGTGGTCCAGGCAGAGTCATCCTCCATAGCCAATCTCAGCTGCTCTTCCTCAGAAGGCAGACCATTGTAGCTGCCACTGTTCGAGACGGTATCGGGGGTGTTGATAGTTCCGTTGGTGGCGCTGGAGCTGGCAGTGGAGGCGACATCGAAGGTGTCGAGAAGCTGGCCGGTGGAAGCGGAAGCAGGGGCTTGAACAGCACCGCCAGAAGACTGGCCGGCCCAAGGGTTGTTGGAAGGCAGCTTAGCAGCGATACCATTCTTTGCGGGCTCTCCACGAGCCTCGCGAGCAGTGCGGCGCTGCTTCTCGAGCAGAACCTGACGCGCCTTCTCATCCTCCTCACGCTGAGCCTTCTCAGCCTCCTTCTTCTGGCGATTCTGACGCTGCTTCTTGGTCTCCTGGGGAGTCTCAACCTTCTGTACATTGGGTTTGGAGGCCTTTGCGGGCTTGTCGGAGGACTTGATGCTCAGAACATTAGCGACGGAAACGGAGGAAGGAAGCATGTCAGAAACATCCTTGCCGCTCGGGGCCGTGGGTGCAGCGCGGACGGGCGATGAAGCGGACGAGGAGTCGTTACTGGCATCAGCGCCAGCGGAGGGAGCTGCGTTAAACTCGGCCTTGGCCTTGTTGCCAGCCTCTTGAACAGCATCCTGAATTGACTTCTTGCGAGGAGCCTTGGCCTTAGCCTGCTTCTTAGCCTGCTTCGCAGCTGCCTTTGGCTTGCTGTCTGAATCGCTCCAATCCACCTGCTTGGAGCTGGTGGTCGTTGTGCGTGCCGTAGATCGGCCTCTGGTGTCGGCGGTGAGCTTCGGGGCGTAATAGAAGTAGCCTGCGGCCAGGATGGCCAAGAAGGTGGCCCAGCTCATCCACGACTGCATCTTGTCGAGGGGATGCGATCAGGCAGGTGTAGTGGAGGGTCGAGGCAGCTACCTCTGATGAAGGTCAGTGCGACAACTGAAGGCGCACTTGAGCTGTAGCAATGATGTGTCCAGTTGTTCGACGAGGGAGCTTGCTAAAGGTCGGTCACCCCTTATGTAAGGTAGATGAACCTAAGCTATCGGCAAGGGAGTTCTCAATTGACGGTGATGTGCGAGCACCTCGTTGGTTGCACAGCCCACAACTGCAGAGCCGGCGGGAAAGGGATTGGCAAGGTGGCCGTCTGCTTCGGGAAGCTGCTGGTACTCCCTAGTGACGGAAGGTGTAGAAGATAAGATGAGGAGTCAATCTGGTTTATGTGGACAGCCCAGATATCTGCCGCGAAAGAAAGACAGATCGATATGTGAGAGAGTAGTGATGTTGTGGAGGGAAGGTGCTCGGAGGTGATGTTGAGTGTGGTGCTTGCCCGTTTGGTAAGGCGCTATTGCGGAGAACGGGGCAAGTGTTCACGAGCTGCATGAGCCTCGATGATTGATTCACTCTTCCAAAGACCTCAAGAATGCATCCTGGATGGGCATACGCGTCTTCATTGGCTTCACGCGATACAAAATATGGCAGTTGTTCACTACTTCTGCAGATTCCCAGCGGTCGCAGCTGTTGCTATGCGGAAGCATCTCAGGGACCTTCGCGCACGGTGGCGAAGAGGCCACCGTGGACCTTGCGTGTCACCGCCGGCAGCTCCAGCTCGTTCACCGCGGACACATTGACCACCTTTCAATCCATCACCAATTCGAACAATTGACACGGTTTATCTCCGTGCCCTCTCGACTCATGTCACCAATCCACACCATGTCCAATTGACAGTAAGATTGACAAGCTTAAGTTGCGCTCAACAGCCTTGTGCTGCACACAATTCATTCTTCAAGCCACTGTTCGCACCGTTTGTGCGGTATGGTCGTCTCCCAAGGTTACAATGTCTCAAGGAAATAGTGGACAAGCCTTGGTCTTCCCTGGCGCTCTCCTCCCTTTCCAGTCGACCGCTTCCTGTTCAGACTTCAGGGGGTTCTTCGACTATTGGCTCTCATTGAACCTTTTGTAATATTTCCATGCTGACCAGAGAGCACTCGAGGGTGTGCACGTTGCATCAACTGCCCCAAGTGCTTTTACCCGGGTCAGAATCACAGCAAAACGGTTAGAAGGACGTTTGATTGTCACGGATGTACCGCGAAATCAGTCGTTGGACATTTCCGGCCATGCCCAGAAAAGACCCAAACACTGAAAGAAGCAATATCACTTCATGCTTCGTTGAAGCGCGTCCCTTCCGATACGTAAGCAGCGAATGCGAGTTGCTGACGCATTGAATAGCAATGCCATGGACATTATGAAGGTGATGGATATCTTAAGTAATAAAGCTAAGGGAAACAGCAACAGCATGACTTCATACCTGTCATGATTTCGTATACGCTCAGCCCAAAAGACGCCTGCAAATGCTTTGACTAGTTTCTTAACACCAAACATTGCGCCAGGGAAACCCAACAAAACTCCCTAAGCTAACAAAACTCCGGTAGTCAACACCTCCTCTTCAACATCAGCAAACCCTCCCCAGCATCATCCTCCGCCTTCCTCTTCCCCTTTGGACTGCCCTCACTCCCCTCACTCCCACTCCTACTCATCGGCGGCGTAACCTGCCCGGTAACCTGCCCGGTAACCTGCCCAACCCCCGCCAACCCCGCCTGACTCTGATACAGATTCTGATGGCACTGTGCCAGCCCCGGGACACCCTCCCTCTGCCGACTATGCTGCAGATTCATCTGCGCCTGTTTCTGGGCCTGCACTTGCGCCAGCCCTTGAGCTAGCTTCGGCTGCTGCAGAACCTGTGCTTGCAGCGCTGCGTTGCGCTGCGCGAGTTGCATTTGGCGTGCGATGTCGCCAAGCCCGGGGCCGACGATGTTGCGGTCTCCGATTATGGTGGCGCCGCAGTTGACGGTGATGTTCACGTTCAATCCACCTTTCTTCCGCCTCTCCGTCCGGCTTGACGATAGACTCGTGACTGGAGCTTGGGGCGGCGATGTAGGTGTCGGCGGCGCCGTGGGATCTGAAGGCACAGGATCGCCAGATAGCATTGTAGCGACGAGATTCGCTATCCGCACACTGTCCATCTGCGCGATGGAGATAATATTCCCGTTTCCGCGAATCTGCGTTGCGGCGTTGATTGTGATTTCTGGTGTCTCGTCTTCGCTGTCTTCGCTGTCTTCTTCTGTCTCGGGATCGTATGGTGAGGACATGTTGGGTGTGTTGGTTGCTTCGGGATTGACGACCATGTGGTAGGCTGGCGGTGCTGGCATATCACTCTCCTCACTATGCTCTTGACTTGGATTCGTGTGTGCTGGATTCCGGTACGATGATAAGATGGCTTGTACTTTTGCGTTCTGCAATGCGGGATTCCTCCATGGATCCATTCTTTGATATATTATAAGGCGGCTGCGCTGTCGATCAGGTGCCTGGCAGGCTGTGGGGTATCGTGATGATGAGGTGTGGCGTGATGGTGGGTTGAGCTTCCTCTTTTCCCCCTTGAAGCTGGTTACACGAGCGAGTGACCACGAAAACTGGACGAGACCTTTACCGGGACGTTCTCGATGTTCCTAAAAAATTGTTCCAGGTGGACTGACTCCTTACGTAGATAGTTTGGGAATCTGTGAGCGACGGCCGCGTCCGGGTGTCTTCACGGGAGTTGTTGTAAAAGTCGAATGTTCGTGGTTCTGCGCCGGCAGTTGCTTCGGGCTTCATGCAAAAGTTATCTTAAACACACCATCAGCATACCACACTTAATATATACCGGCCATACCATTGGCGGTCATTGCCATACAAATACAATAGCATCTCCGACAACAGCGCCCTCACGCACCCACACAGCGCCACACCTGCCCGTCCCACTCACCGTCCACTCCTCATGTGCTTGGTATTGACCAGCCCATGAAGCACGCACACAATAGCACTCTTACACGGTTTGCTATTGTGATCAATAAGGCAGCCGGGCGCTAGTCCGCTTCAACCCACCCGTACGACATGGGTGTCCTACACACGTGAAGCACTTCCGCCGCATGACATTGGCTTACGAGCAAGATCTGATGAGTGATTGCTGATGTTCGGAGGAAATTCCGGGATTATTACTCTACAATGAGTTGAGGTTGCTGTTGTATGGGTTGAGGTGGTGCACGCAGTGGAGCTAATGTGTTGCTATTGTTCTTTGTTATTCAGCACTGCGACATCCTCATCAAAATTATTTTGTGTCCATGGCTGAATGTTGTGCGACGCGTTATTTTGCGCACATCGTCTCCTCAATCATACCTGGAGAGTCACAGCAATGCCTCCTTTCCGCTATAAATCAGGAGGATTGAATCCTTCCATGTAATTACTCCAGACCGTGATGGGTACATGAATCAGGCAGGTCTAGTCTCTCTACGGTAGTCAATTATGTGGAGTCGTTAATCGGGCGCATATCACCGATCCATGGATGGCAGTGGAATCAATGTGGGTATGATCTTGCAAGTATTGATTTTTCCTATTATTCGTAGGAATTATGGCTATTGTGAGCTCGAAAAGTAAAGACAGCCGTGCAGCACTCATGGTTCGCAGGCTTGACAAGCAGAGTCGCTGGCTGATGCGGTGACGTGCATTGGTTGTGTGTCTACCTAGCCAATCGCAGCATTGCATGTGCGATGCTGCCGCTGGTGTGCTCAGATGGCGGAATCTGTTAGTATTGTTGTAGTAGCAGATGGCTTCGTACTGTGCGACAGCCAGTAGGAGAGCGCTCTGTTGCCGGCGATCGAAGCCGAGTCGGATGGCGTGAGAGTGCCGAATAATGTGCAGGTATTGCTGCCTATCGAGACACTCGGTTCGTCCTCCGTCCTTCAAGAAACATTGTGCTCCCCTCCTCCGTTCCATTCCTCGGGTCGTGGTGCTTGACACGCATTCTATCAAACATCCAGGACGCCGCGCTGGTAAATGCTTCAAAGACAAAACATACAAGTCCGGCTCACAGTCGGTTACATTGTGGTAGATGCAGGACCATCCCATGCAGACAAGGCTTCGACGATGGACAGGGCTCTACCGCTGCGGCCGGTACTGTGGGACTTCGTGATACGGGCGATCGTTAAAGAACAGGTTCTCCGACCACGGTGGGAGCTTCTTGTCCCGTTCGTACAGGTAGCCACAGTTATGGCAGAGGGTGCGCGGGCCCCGTGGACCGTCGCGGACAGCCCAGACGGCGGTACCCCAAACGTAGCAGTGTGCGCAACGCCATGTTTGTCGCTCCCTTTACACACATTGTTAGCTGAGCGAATGATGATGATGATGGAAATCAATACGTACCCTTCCTGTAAGCCACCGCCCTCCCCGCCATAGCCGGAGCCTGCGCCAGGTGTGTCTCGGCCCACAGGACTAAGACTCCTGAACCTCCTCTTCTTCTTGCTTCGCTCACCACGGCCCATGTTTTCTTGTTGTTCGATGTTGCTAAAGAACTCGTTCTGCGGTGTGCCTGACATGTTCGCTGTTGAAGAGAAGCGCGCTGTCTCTCTTCGCAGCCTTCTGATTTGCCTTTCGCGATCACCCTCACGCTTCTCGATTTCTTCTTGCGACAGCATCTCGACCTTTGGCTCCCACTCGTCGCAGAGATGCTCGTGGTCATATCTCCAGCCTGCACCAATTGAGGGCTCAACAGCGTCGTTGTCGATCTCTCCGTCACCAACAAGCCCACCATTCTCACAAGCTTCCTTCTTCAACCGCAATACAGCCTCATAGATGGCATGGGTCATTGAGGACACCCACTCGCCAGACAAACCAAGATCAGCACATGTGACTTGCGCGAACATCTCCGCAAAACCTGGAGGGTGCAGCAAAGACCATTCGAACTTGTCGGTGTACAGGCGGTTCATTAAATTGATGTTCAGCGTGACTATGCAGCGATATGTGTCATCTGGGTTGTGAAGCTCTTCGGACGGTAATGCTGTGGCAGAAGCGGTGATGCCATTTAGTATCGCGGTAGGTGCAGGTGTGTTTGCACCATTTGTCTGGGCAGCGCCGTTTGTGACAGGTGTGGAGGCGCCATTTGTTGGCTGTAATGCCGGCGTAGAAGTCCCGTCGCGAGTCGCAGGAAGCAGTGTTGGCTTTGCCGTAGTGCCTTGGACAGATGGCGCAGCTGTTGAGTGGAAGAGCGGATGCAGAGCAACTCCAGCATACTCTTCCAATTGCTGCCGTATTTGACCTGCAATGTTGTAGATGATCTGAGGCTTGCGGTCTGTGGGCAGATCGAGCTCGTCAACGAACTGCTTTGCAAACTGGTCTGGCGTCATGAGAGCCTCGTGCAAGTTCCATAGGAACGAGTCCTTCAGTCTGTATGCAGGCGTGACGTCCGGCTGCTTGTACGCTGGCAGGCTCTCGTTGATGCCGAAGTCGCGCGCATTCGAGGGAGTGGGTAAGGGCGCTTCTGGTCGGAATGGCTGGACGTCCATGTCTATCCGTATGGGAATGAGGGTGACAGGGAGGGCAGACTGCACCTGCACCTGCTTCTCCGTTCTACACTCAATTAGTCGCTGTCTCGACGTCTCCACTCAACATATGCACTCACAATGTGCGCTTGGGTCTTCCCATCCAGTCTCTCCATATGCCCTGTTGCTCGATAGGTGCTGTGAGCTCTTGCCCTAGTGCTGCTATTTGCGCTGTCTGGTCCAGGTTCATGGTGGCATCCCTTTGCAGGCTGCGCAGACCAGTCGCACGCCTCGGACGGTCGCTGTCCTCGAAGTCATCGTCGTCGTATGCGTCCTCGGCATAGCTGAGCACAGCGGTTCCACGCTTCGTCACGCGCGGTGCAGGGAGGGTGTTCGACGGCGGTACGATTGGGGACATGAGCGAATTGCCATGGGAGCGCAATCGCGGCGCATAGCTCGACATGAACGCCTGCGGCGGCGCCGTCTTTCCCGTGGTGGTGAACATGGCTGCTGGCGAGCGCGACGAGAGGTATGCGAAAGGTGAGGAAGCTCAAAAGAGCTGGCGAGCAGCAGACGCGTCGCAAACGCTGTGCGTGGTGACTGGTCGCGCCTCGCGGTGCGAACCCCGTCAGAAAAGAGGTCGAAATGCAGATTGACGTGTTTCCCCCCCTTGCCTGATAGCCTGGTCCGAGTTCTGAGTGCTGAGGTTCGTTTTGCGTGCCTCGCGATCAGCATGATGCCCTGGCGCGGTTCGCGGGTTGCAGCTGCTAAGTCAGCAAATGGCGCTAATGCCGGATTAAGCCTAGAACCAACTGGCACCAACCGTCGCCTCCTACATCAAGTCACTACGATAAAGGCCAGGATTCTACCACGATGCCCTGAACTCACACTTCCCTAGCACGTAGAGTCTCACATGGCTAATTTTGCGGTGATGACCGCAAAAGCGAAAGCTATAAAGCCCGATAGTAATCCCCGCTGACGGACATCAAGGCGCAGCCTTGCCTTCACCTCCGGCAAGAACGAGTTCGACATACCTTGTTTCGTGGCCTCAAGACTCCGCTTACCACTCGCCGTTGAATCATAGGCAATATGGTAAAGCACACACAGTATGAATTGAGATCCTTGTTGATGGGTCACGGTAGGTCTTTGCATCTTCGGTGTCTGCAAGTCTCTGTCACTAGCTGCTTTGCACTCATGCCTACATCTCGGCATCTACGCATGTTCCCTGGTCATATCGGACTTACATCGTGATAGGCCACAGTCCTACGCCTCCCCAGGCAGGTTTACGGAACACGAGATGCTGGAGTCCGCTTCCTCGCGATTGGCTCACAGCTAGGTCCTTCAATCTAATTCGCTGTTGCTGGGCCTCCACAATGCACTGCGGGTACTCCCATTCACCTTGTCTTCACGGTGTCCGTCTATTGTCTCATCGTGAAGCTACTGCGCAATAGGCAAGCTACCATGCCGCCGCACAACGTCAGCGGAGTTCCTTCGTCGCTACACAACGTGCTCTAAACTCTGCATCCCCAAAAACTACTTAAACAACCTCAACATTCTTCCCTCAGAGATCATCGAAGCTCCGAGAAAGCAACAACAACCACATTCATTCAATAACAATCTTCAGACTGGTTCTGAACATTCACACTCCTTCAACTTTCAATTTTCAAACAACTACGCTTTTGACAAGCCATACATTCAGCTTTCGATCACTTCCGCTCTTTTCAAAAACATTACATTCTCAACCAAATCAGCAACAATGTCTTCCACTATGACCAAGACCACTCTCTTCGCCGCCGTGCTAGCCATGGCTTCCACCGCCTCCGCTCACATGTTCATTGAGAGCCCTGTCCCCTTCTCTGGTGTCATGAAGGACCCGCTGCAGGCTGATGGCTCGAACTTTCCCTGCCAGGGTAGTGGCTACCAGATCACAACTATGAACGAGTGGGCCGTCGGCTCTGACGTCACTGTTTCGTTCCCTTCAGACCAGACAGCTACTCACGGCGGCGGATCCTGCCAGATCTCTGTCTCTAAGGACGAGAAACCTACTGCTTCGTCCAAATGGAAGGTCATCCACTCTATCTTGGGTGGCTGCCCTACAACTGGCGCTGGCAACTCGGGCGAGCTCGGTAAATTCGGCTTCAAGGTTCCCTCTGAGCTCCCGGAAGGCCAGCTGACCATGGCTTGGACCTGGTTCAACAAAGTCGGCCAACGTGAGATGTACATGAACTGCGCTCCCATCAAGGTCTCAGGTGGTACTGGTAAGGGTTTCGACGACCTACCAGACATGGCTATCGCAAACATCAACGCCCCTGGTGCATGCAAGACATCTGAGGGGTTTGACTACACCTTCGCCAACCCTGGTGAATCTGTCGTCAAGCTTGGCACCGGCCCCTTCAAGGAGCTTTGCGGTGGTGCTGCCTCTGAGGGCGGTAATACTACCCCTTCTGCTTCATCTGGCAACTCTGGCAACCCTGACACTGCACCCGCTCCCGCTTCTCCCAAAGAGCCAGCAACAACTCCCGCGCCCACCACTCCTCAGGCTCTTCAGGCTCCCTCTACCGGTGGCTCTACCTGCCCCAAGGACGACGCTATCCTCTGCAACGGCGAGTCCCAGTTCGGCGTCTGCTCCAACGGCCAGGTTATTTACCAGCCTGTAGCCGCTGGCACCAAGTGCTCGAACGGCAAGATCGCTCGTCGCGACCTCCACCGTAACGCGCGCACTGCTATCCCTGCCATCTGAGTCTTTGAGAAGGGGTAGGCTGTTGTACGGATATGGGATGATAATATGCGGGACTGGGTGGGAGTTGCATCGCAGGCGTTTAGCATTTGGGTTGGCATTTGGGTTGGCATCTGGTTCTCATTTGTTTCTTATTTGGTTTTCTTTTCGGATTGTATCGTCGGCCTGGCCACTACCTTCTGCCTGGTGCAGTGGATATGGCGGAGTTGGGCGTTTGGGACGTTTAGATAGCATTTAGATGTACGCTTCGAGCGTTCAATGCATTTGATGGAAATAAACCTACTTGACTTGGCATCAGACAGTGCACTAAGACAGTGCACTAATCCCAGTATCGTTGGTACAAACAGCATACTAACAAGGCACGAGAAATGACCCTTTCCTCCCGCTACTTCTGTGGTGTGATGTTCGCATGCGTTCAGGGTCAGGTTGCCAGTGAAAGTAGGTTCAACCTCTCGATTCACTTCCAGAGACTTTTCAGCCGCAATTCTGGCCCGCACCCGTAAAATCCTCGTCACAGCTACTCAAACTTACCACAAACACGATCAGATCTACTCTTAACACCATGTCATCCGACAACGCCCGCATCGCCGTACTCGAAGCGCCACTCGCGCAGTCGCAGTCCGTTCTGGCTGAGAAAACCGCAAACATCAAGCGACTGCAGAAAAGACTCGCAACCCCCATCAAGCATCCATCACGATCACAACACTACAGACTTCATCAAGCTCGCTGAGTTTGTTGGCACGTGGCGCAAGGAGCCTTTATCCCTTTCACTTGCGGATATCAGTGCTGAGCTCGACGAGGTTATGGAAGACCTCGCGATGATTGTGGCGGCGCACCTCGAGCATGATCTTGAGTATGATCCGGGTTTTGAGACTGAACTGATGGAGGATGCAGCTTTGGATTTGGGTATGATGCCAGATGAAGAAAGTTGGATGTAAAAATGTCATATTTGAGACACTGTAACCCCAAGATATTAACGAAGGCGGCACATTAATAGTGCGAATTATATCTTACTGATATCGAAGCATATCCTACATATATCACTACCCTCAACACGTAATATCCATTTTTTGTATCGATAAGAGAAGCCAGGTGCGCTAAATCACTATCGACTGTGGAAGATAAGAGAAAGTTGGGCCATGGTGCCTGCTCCGTAATGATCGAGATGTGACAGATGCATGTGGCTGGGCTCAAGGTATGAAGGTGTACCTTTACAGATCCATCTCACATTGGCTGTATCCCACATCGGAGTACATAATGCTCATGATGTTGTACGAGGTCAAAATCCATCTTTAGATTCTGCCCCAAATCTCCAACATGGACGATGAGGTTGCGTGTTTGGCATGCCGTCCTAGGGGAGTAGTGGTATGTCTAAACCCTTTCTCTGTCCTGTTCGATAGTTAGTTTACCACCGGACTTCTTTGACTAGTACTTCTGCCAATCGGGCACTCTCACGCTGCCTCGATAGGTGAATTTAGCTTTCCCCGCATTACTGTCAGCGTATTCCCGTACGGACAAGTGACTTTGATGTTATTCTTCATTCTTCATATTTGAAAGGTGCTTTACTAGGCATGTAGAAGTCGTGCAATGTGCTGCCAATACTCTCACCGAGACAGATAGCATGGCAGTACGAGAGTGTCTCTCTAGCGACTGTATGCAGATATCGAGCCGGACGAGCAGGCGGATCTCGAACGGATCTTGTCGAGTCTCAACCGCCGACGATAGGATAGTGTGCACTGGATATCATGCGCATACTTGATGCTGCCAATTCGGAATGCATACTTTAAAAGTTGCTATACTTACAACCTTTTGACAACGATTGAGGCTGTTATGTCATCGGGGTGAAGTGAACGGTGAGAGAGGTGCGGGAAGACTCCGCTGCCCCACATCAGCTTTGAAGAGCTCCAACCACACGTCATTCGCGACTTCTGCAACTTTTGCCTGACTCTTTTCGTCATAACAACTACACCTCAACAACTATCCGAAACGCACGAAGCTATCACGATGTCTGCTGAAGCGACTCCGATCACAGCTGCACGGTTCGCCGCCGCTCTCACCGAGCTGCCTATATCCTCGTTATACGCAAAGCACGCCGAGCTCATCAACAGTATCACGCATCTCGAATCGAGCAACAAGCAGCTAGAAGATTATGCCCGCGAAAACGATGATCGCGACTGCTATGAAGCGCTGCTCGAGAATCGACAAGTTATGAAGAAATTCAACGAGCGCATGGACCTAATTAGGAAAGAAGTCGAAGAGGTGCGCGGCCTACCTTGGAGGCCTAGAGATGAAGGCGAGGTCAGAAAAGAGGAAGGCGCTATTGGCTTGAACGGAACAGCGCCAACACAGAATGGAACAAGCACGACTGCATCAAGTGGTCCTCAGGCAGCCCAAGAGCAGACAAACGGCACTTCGGCGCAGACCGGGGAGGTTGAGGAGGGTGTATACCTATGAACAAAGCAGATCCTTTGCTTCCAAGTAATACCAGCAGCACACGAGAATTGCGTCTTAGAGTTGCAAGACAATGATGTCTACGTGTAGACCAGGCATGGTCAACGTAGGATTGTGCGCTTGACCACGGTCTGCCAGGCTACACAAAGCTTTTCCGATTGGGATAGTTCGCCGGAATCGACAGGTCTACTATCCCGACATCCTCAGGCGAAATGGGATCGATCACAGCATAGTCTTATCGAATTACCCGGGACATAGCTACAAAGAATTGTGGGATGTTGCTATGACCAGATTGTTGCGTCGTTCAAGCAAAACAGCTCGTTCACCACCATTTCTGGATATACCTTACTTACTGCGGCTTGACCCACTCACGCAACCATGGTTGGGACAACGATTATGTGCCCCTATTCGCCGAACCTATTAACCACGGAACGTAGAAAATGAGAGCGAAAGATATATTAGGCTCGAAATTACTGGTATAGCGGTAGTACAAATGCGAACACATTCACTACCTACTCTGGAAAATCCACGACCTAAACCTAGTTTTCATATGTCTAGTCTACGACCAACTGCTCCCATCTCAAAGTCCTTTAAGTTACCATGTCAACCTCTTTGTGAACAAAAGGTATTCGACGGAAATGCTACACAACGGACAAACCGATTTATGGTGGAGAAGGTATTCCGATTCAGACCAAAAGCCGACCGTTCGGACCAACTAAGTCTGGCCCTCAACCACTAGCGAAGAGCGTAGTTTCTGATACTGAGGGCAAGGCAGTCACGAAAGCTATCGAGAATGAGGTGCATCGAACTTCGTTGTGGAACTGGGAGTGGAATAGCGTCCATAGCGGTGACAATGACACTGGCTTCTTTACCACCCTATGGCACATCATGCACCACAAAGACATAGGACCTGAGTTCACGACAAACAAGTTTGGCAAATTCCCCGAGGGTTTGCGATGGCGACTGCGTGCTCAAGAACACTTCTTCGATCTTGACGATCTTCTCCGGCAGGGACTGGTTAGCAAGGATGCGCTTCGAACAGGCATGGATATCTCTCACCTTGTAGGGAGTGTTGAAGAGATAATCGGATGTTTGGAGACTGGCGCAGTCTGTGGGCTTCAATTTGTGAGGTTCTTCAAGCAGTCGAGGCTTGGCCACGGCAACTTCGACACGCCAGTTACTTGGCTCGCAATTCTCATCCTTCGATCTGACCTAGAATCGACTAAGAAAAGATTGTGAGGCGCCTTGAGAGTACTCAATTGCTGGGTAAGCTTAGGATTGATTTTGGCGGATACATACGTCCGTCAGAAGTGCGCAATGCGCCTGACGCAAATGAGACGGAAGATATGTATAAGATGAGGCCACACGGGTTTGGTTGCTTCCTGCCTAATGGCATTGATCTGCAGATATGGGCTGCGGAGGCAAACCGTACCATGAGCGTATCTTGTATCTGTATGAAATTGTCTACGGCGAGGGCGCCTGGGGATACGCGTCGAGGTTTCTACATCTGCTGGACGTCTATGCAGCAAATCTAGCGGAAACGATTCAACCAACACCGCTTCCAGGGCCGTCCGATAACATTTTTCACTAGACTTGATAGCTTTCATATCGATGTTCAGTGGAACCGACTTGGGTGCCTATGATTCGGATAGTTCCATCGACCCTTTGGACTTGAATCTACTTGGTATACACGATGATCAAGACTAGGGATGTTGCGCTATCTCCATCTCAATTATTCGTACCACGAGCAGGAAACGGGAAGCTCTTACTATAGCTATCAATTCACACAATTGCGCCCTCATTACACACCACGACTTTCCTGTCGTCGTCCGCACTTTCCACACGTGGCAAGACCACTCACACGCCGCTTCATAGTCAACAGCGGCAGACGTCGCCTACGAGAAGCTCGAGCAAGTCTTCAAAGGTCCTAAATTTAGTACCATTCTTTTGTCCCCGATTTCGTCTTCGACTGTCACGCAAAACTTGTCTACTTGCGGCATGGTCAGGAACTTGCCAACCGCCAAAGCATACCTTTTTACGACGAGGCAGTGACATCGCTCCCTCACCGGCGGTAATCACGACGCAGCTTTCCTCACCCTTATTGGCCCTTCACCTCACGAACCGGCGACTACCCTTCACCAAGCCCAACTCGAGCCCAAGAAAAGCAAATTCCACCACATCCAGCCTGGCGCTCATCGCCTGGCTGCACCTGTGTATTGGATCTTGCCAAAGTATTTGTACTTAATCTACATAAACCAATTGCAATGCTCGGTGTAATCCTTCACAGCTAGGCTGCCGCATTGGGCGACTAGGCAAGGACTAGAATGCTTGGCTTAGGAATCCTACCAGATATGCTGGGGGGTATGCAGGTGCATGCAGGGGTCGTGGTCCACGCGCGCTGTTTTTGGTAAGAGCGTGGACGGCGCATGGGCGTGGGGTGCGGAGATTAATGTTGCTGCACACGTGGTGCTGTTCATCAAAGGATTGAATTCAATTGAGGTAGCTCAATTGTTAGCCAAGTGACAGGCCTGTTTGATACATGCCTTTGAAAAACTTGATCACAACACGTGCAAGTGCGTAGGGTACGCGACGAAAGGAACGACGCAGAGTGGGTTTACCCGCGCGAGGCTGCGGTCAAAACGCGGACCCCTCAGAAGAAAGCAAGCAGAAGTCGGAAATCAGGTGATCTCTAGCGACGAGAGACAACAAAGTGCAAGATCCCACAAGCCATCCGTCATGCCATCAATACTGCAAGTGTTACCGGCTTACACCCAGCACGTTCTCCTACACCCTCTCATCCTTCCACAATCAACTCCTCTTTCCCCTTCCATCACTCACAATCAATATCGATGTGAGTAAGCACCGCCTCGCACAAATCCCCGCACACATCACACAAAACCGGTCACCTTCCGCATCGTCATGCCCACCTGCTGCACGGTAAGCACGTACCTATCGAAAGTCTCAGCCACCCCGGTGCGGCCCTCTAATTTTACTATTGGCGCACGATCCCCTGCGGTGCGACCAGCAGGCAGGGATGTGGCTGAAGCCACCCGCGTGAGCCGAGCTTGGGTATTCCCTTGTGAAGTGTGAACGGGCAAGCTGGAGGGGATTAGTGCCTGAGGGACGACGATGCGGGCTGATGATGGAGTTTGAGGGTAAGATGGGATATATGTGACGAAATGGTTGATGTTCAGCGATCGTTACTGTGAAGGAATGCGCTGTCTTCAACCTGGGGGCTGATGTCGATCACCAGGCACCTCCATGCTCCAACGCCCTCTCCACGCCCCAGTCGATCCAGATGCTCGATTCTCAGGCAAAGATCTGAACCCTAAGCGCCTATCCCCAGAATGTCTTAAGAAAATCTGAAACAGTAGCAACGAGATCGTTGAGTCTGCCTCGAGCTAGTTGAGGTGTACTAGGAACGCATGTACAATGAAGTTTTGGTTATGCCCTGATCCCAACACTTGATTGCGGGCCACTTGGATCTGCCGAGCAAGCGGAGGCTGGATCCAGTGAAGATGTGGCGCGAGCTGTTGGTTGTGGGTCTGGAGAACTGGGATTGATTGATTGATCGGTTTAACGTCCTATGTGAGTCTGTGACTATGGAAAACGAGAGGAGCAACTGAGGATTGAGTTCTGTGGATGTCGTTGAGCTGTGTGTTAGGAGGTGCAATCTATGGTGGATGCCTGACTGAAGGGACGGGTAAGCAGATCTCCAAGCCATGTGTGCGATCTCATGGAGTAACCATGATGGTTGAGTGCGAGTGAGAGTAACGTATCTTGCTTGATTTGTAAAACCAGACGCGCCCAATGTATTGCGAGTGTGGTATGTTGAAGGTATGTACATGGATGTCAGAAATGCTCAACTCGAGACGCCAGATATGATTGATAGTAAGAGATGAATGCTTCATGCGTACAGAAACCCCAACAAGCCTCCTGGTGTCCGTCTTGGATATGCATGCAATAGCCAGGTCTACAATACAAACGAGAGCAACATTGCTCGATCGCGGGAAGAGAAAAAGAAACGCAAGAAGAGAGAATATGCTTAGTGAGGGTATCGAAGCGCTGAAATGCAGCAGATTTTGGCAAAGGAGAGGTTTTACAATGTGTTGACGCGCATGCGGTTCTGCGTACGAGAAGCGACCTGACGCTTCACATCGACTGGTGCAGTGCGCATGGTAACTCTGAAAGTATCACGCACGCGTGTGCGGAGCAATGACTCTAAAGATGTGTAGACACCGGAGTCAATGCCATCATTGGAATTCTTGCCGTAGCACTCGGAAAACATGTTGATGAGCTTCTCCACCTTTTTAAGCTCATTGAGGATGATCTGTGTTCTGAAGGTCTCTTCGTCCTCGACCTCGAGTTTGAAATCGCCCAGGAGGATGGGAGTGTGTGTGAAAGCTTCCATGCGAGAGTTGATAGGGGAGACAATGTCTTGAGCGACGCCAGCGATGGCTTGGTACCAAGACAGGATCTTGGTGATGGAGAAGGCGATAGTGGTGGAGAAGTGTGGGTTCGCCGAGCAAGGGCAGCCGAGGAGAGCTGAAAGACTCTCGACTGCAGCCTTGTTGGCCGACAGGACGGCGTCAAGGGTAGGAAGACCGTCAGCAGTGCCGTTGAAGTCATCGAAGACAGGCTGAGACGATGGTGGCGAATAGAGGCTGTTCAGAATCTGAAATGCGAACTGGGTGCAGTCGTGATTCTGAACTGGAGCAGGAAGGGCTGGACTAGGCTGGGGCGCCGCGATCAAGGGCGGAGATAGCGTGAATGTCTCAGGCTCGAATATGGGAAGACTCTGTTGATCTTGTAGGCCGAAGAGAAGTGGACTGGCCATTGGTGGCGAAATCATGCCGTTGTCTATGGGGGCGAGAAAGTCTGGCTGGCTTTGCAGGCTTGTGGAGCGAACATGCCCAGCACCATTGTATGGCGAGAGAGGAGCGAACTGGGGCATAGAGACCATCATATCCGTTGAGTGCTGAAATATTATTGGATCCTCGTTCGACCAGCTGGCTTCTGAGTATGGAGGAGACTGGTTGCCATCGAAATTGTTCGTAAAAGGATCTTGGAACTGGAAGTTAGGCGTCGAGGGGCGGAGATAGAACGGGTCTACCACAGGCTCCGGTGAGCTTTCCACAGTGTATGAGGCAATTCGGGGAGCAATCTCGGGTCTGGATCCAAAAGGTCCACATGAGCTAGCTCTTGTGATGTCGCGAATAATGCTGCCGTCAGGGTTCCTGTTCTTGCGCGGCTTGCCTAATCTACATCTGCATGTGAGCTGATTGGACCATAATGTGTGTCACTCGGGGAGGGGAACATACCTCATCGAAGGAGAGTAGTTGCAACAGATGCTCATGTTGCCACAGCGTTGGCAGGTAGGTCGAACCTTGTCGCACTTGACCTTCGCACGAGAGCAAGCATCACAGGATGCTCGCATCTTTCTGGGCTTAGGTTGACCTTTGGGACCGGTAGGAACTGCTGTGACTAGAGGAAGAGAGAGCATGTTGTCTGTTGGAGGGGAAGGAGACGATTGAGGTGTGTAGATCTGAGGGACAGTCTGGAACATCTTGAGTAGTTGTTTGGTTGGCTTTAGGTGAAGAGGTACCGTTATGAGAGGAGTGGTATGTTATATATGGGTGGTGTGGAAATGGTACAGCTGCATGTAGCTAGGATCAGTAGGGTAACCATCTTGGAATGCACCCAAAGTGCATGTGCAGGCTGCATATTCCGGAGCAGAGTGGGTGAGCGTCAATGCTGACGCTTGGTGAACAAGGGGCAGGGTACGCTGCAGCTACCGCGACAGGGATGTCAAACGGGGCTGAGAGCTTGCAGCAATATTATTTCCACTTTAGACATAGTGTAGTCATGAACTCTGCAGGTCACGCTGAGCGCACTCGCACCTGCCGATATCCAGGTTCGGGCCGGTTTGGTCGTGCCTACACAGATCCACACCTGCCGTCTTCTGGCCTAAGGATCCTTCGCTGCTGGAGTGCTGCCTCATGAAATTGCCCAGCATTGGGTTTCGCGCGATTGCCGGCCTCGAAAGTCGAAACACCCCAAATCCGGCGAGGCATACCTGTGGAACCAATGTACCAAGGTCATGGTGACCTTCAGCGAGGCTGCGCAGTCTAAAGTTTGACCGTTCCCGCCGCGGCACTGGTGTGCGAGAAGAAGGTGTTGATTGCCGTCTTCGGGTTGCACATGGTCTGTCTTCATCGCAGTACTTCGTTAATCCAGAGCGTGACAGGCCGATCATCCTGTAAGCCCTTGACTGATGCAGAAAATTGCACTCCTGCAGTTATGGTCCGATGACTGGAGCAGATCCATAGTGTCGGCGGTATGAACTGCTTCTAGCGTTGACTGGTTCGAATGGAGAAATGCCCACACCAAAATAAACGGCGCCTTGCTAGCCTTCCCGTTCGAACGGCGATAGTCTTTGAAATGGTCTTTGACATCATGGCCGCTGGATGGCAGTTATGGCGTCTAAAGTTGCTCTAACTGCATGTGAGGGCAGCGCTTGCAAGCGTTCCAGGGCTGGGTGCTACAAGGCACGGCGGTGACAGACGAGCGCGCGCCGTTACTGCGGTGTGAGATACCGCCAAATCTTATTGGCGTTGGTCCTAATGAAGCCGCTGAAGTTACACAAGCTGTCAGCTTTGCGCATCTCTGATCAATGCTCGTTCGTGGGTGTCGAAACTACGATCTGATCGAAGTCGGCGCAACGGCACGGAGTATTACCTGTACCTGCACTCGATTCTGTAACCTGTCTTAGAAGGCCTAGCGAAGCCAACATGTCGATGTGCTGCTGGGGTTTGTGTAATCACTCCGTCGCGAAATAGACACTATCGTGGACCCAGAATACGTGTGGGCTTTTGCTCAGCCTCGCTCCAAAGCCTGCGGTACGTCCTTCGCGACTTCAACCACGCGACAGCTGAAAATAGCATCATACGGCATGATGTACTCAAGCTTTCGAGTTTCGTGTTTGATGGCGTTGAAGCCGATGAGGCTGATGCGATCGATGCAGGAACAGAGTTGCTTCCTGTTGAGTGGGCGGAGAGTGGATTCCTTCAGGTACGGCGCGCGCAGTCACCTCTCTTCCGCACAGGTATCGCGCTCGTTGCCGCGAAGCTTAGCGGCAAAAGCGTCTGCGCATACAGGTTGTGGCCACATCGGCTCGTACAGATCGGTCCCTTTCTTTGGCTACCAAAAACGAGAGCCAGCCATTCAGCGTAAGGAAGACAACTTGCTACAAGATACTGGCACCCTAGGGGTGCACGACCCGACGTGGCCACCCCCTGTAGGATCTCTGCACAGTCCGAGTATTGGTTGGTTTGCTGATCTGTCGCTTGTCAGTTCATGCTGCTGTTCCCGACCTCCCCAAAGCGGCAGCGCAAGTTTCTCCGCAACATCCTCATCTCATACGAGTGCAATCTTCGACACTCCACAGACACAAAAGTTGAAGTTTTCGGTGTCTTTTTTCCAACTTCTGATGTTGCACATGACCTGCATAGACGTCTTGCCGTCAGAGGACGTAGAATGAGCTTTGGGTGAAACATCTTACCCTAGTCTATACCGTCCTAGCCTCGCGAGAACTATGTAGGCTTGTGCTTTGAGGAGTTAGTAGGATGCCTCAAGAGCCTCGTGTCTGGTTCGATGATGCTGTCCTCCAACATACGGCGGCCTTGCCTAGGTTCGGTGACCGACAGCCACAGACTGCCATCGCCGCTCAGAGGCCACAATTGGGTCGACAACGGCCAGATTTTCAGCTCCGTATAGCTTCTGCCTCTGTGGATTGGTCGAGGACGATTGCGGCCAGAAGCTTTTCGTCGACAAGTATGGCTACCCCCCAAACCACCTTCAAGTCAGATTTGCCGCCCTCAGGTCAAGTCTGGAGCATACTCTGCCGCACGTAAGCGACCACGACTTTTCTACCAAAGTGTTCCTTCTCGTAACATGAAACGCAGGCTCAGTAGTCTAACGACTCCAGGATCAGACGGTCGCATGCTTTAGGGGGCCATCTGATGTTGGATCCAGGGGATAGTAGGCCCACGAGCTCAACCTCTAGAACCCCGAAGGCAGTCTGACACATGGATGCCACTGGATTGCGGGAGGCTGAAACGCATTCGGGTGCCTGAGCTTTGGAACCAGAGTCGCTGCTGTCCGGATCTCCTAACCCCGCCGTTCATATCCATCCAGATCAATCGACTCTGTCACCCCATCTCCAGCACCGTTTCGAAGAAACAAGTTTCATACTTTTTCCTGTGTCACCACGAGAAGCATCCGTATCCGGCCTTTCGCTGAGCAGCGCTTTAGCAGATGATGATGCGCATGCTTCGAGGGTCAACTTGCTGTTGAGTCTCAAGGGAAATTGTAAAGAGAGATGGTAGTGTGAGCAGATCGGGGAAATCCTAGAGAGCACTCATAGTAGAGGCCGGCCACTGGGAAGTATATCAGCAAAGATCTCAAACACAAAGGGCATCCCTTCATCAACGGCATGCAGCCAGACGTCTGCCGGCGCTTAGCACAGATCAGCTACGCAAGACGCGAAAAGATTGATGTGAGGAGAGAAGTGGTTTCCGGGGGTCTGTTAATAGCAGACTGACGAAAACTGAAAAGCTGATTGCCATTGCAGATGCATCTCGTCGTGTCGCAACTTCTGCACTGTGCAAACTGTCAGGCACTGTCATGAGCTGTCAGATTCGGCACGATCCGATGTGCGTCATACGTCATCGTAAATATTTGCGAAAGCAAAGCAATGGATGTTCGTAGAAAGCGCAATGATATTGTCAGTGAAAAGAGAAGAAGCAAAGATGTCGAAAGCGACGACAACATGTGCAGCACAAAACCGCGCGTCTGAGTGAGCATCAGCACTACATTCTTCTCAAGACATGCTCGATGCCGTGGACAAATCTAATTTTGACACATGAAACACGTTGTTGGTTTGGAGTTCTACGGAGCCAATGAGGTATTGCTGACATCTGCAGCTTACGAGCTCCGCACGCTTCAAAACCCACGAATCCGCCAATGAACATCACCGTTATGCCGGCTTCGCACCTATGAGGGCGAGTTCGTAGTCGTTGAGATGGTGAGAATGTCCGACAGTGTTGCTCTTGGATTCTTGTAGACGTCGGCCTCGAGGAAGGCTCGTGCGATTTGTTCCTTTGACGATGTCAGAAAGATTCAAGACTGCAGCACAACGCACTTACGGCTCCTTCGAGTTCCGCGGCTTCATCCTCTGGCATTTGGCAGCATGCAGCAACCAGATCCTTGCCTTTCATGGCCAGGAGGATCAAGTCCTCTGCGCGGCGGACGATCTCTTCTGGCACTCCATTCATGGCAGCACAGCTGGTATATGTCAGTAAAAGAGAATATCGAGAGTGAGATAGCTTACCATGTGCCGAAGCTTGAGGTGCTTCGTCCCTCGCGGAAGCTATGATTTTGTCAGCGTTGTGTGTAGGATCGAGTTACTAATCATCGTACTTGTATAGATACGTTATTTGGTCATCAACCTGTGACTTGTCGGCATCGACCTGGACCTCGAGATGTCCAAAGGCGAGTGCGGGTCTGGGTTTTAGCAAACCCATCTCAAAGATTTCTGTCACACTTTAGCAGGCAGCTGAACAAGGCTCGCTGGGCTTACCGTGAAAGTGAGTTGCCCCAATCACCTTCGGTCGCTCGTTACGTAGGCTGAGCAGATACTCCATGACCGCGCATGCCAGTCCCGCTCCGTCACTTGCGTCTGTTCCCTTGCCAAACTCATCTATGATGAGTAGACTTCTGCGTGTTGCCAGATTCAGTGCAAGTGAGATCTGTTGAAGGTCGATCATAAATGCGCTTTGGGCGCGAGAGACAGTTTCGCGCGTGGTGACTCGGGATAATATCTTGTCGGTCAGCCCGATCTTAGCGCTCTCCGCAGGCACAAAGCATCCAACGTGTGCCATGAAGACGATGAGAGCCACCTGCTTCAAGTACACGCTCTTGCCGGAGTAGTTGGGTCCTGTCAAGACCAGCATACTGGGCCCGCCTTCTTGGGACACAGAGCTACCCTGCAAACAGCTGGAGGAACCACGGCACTGGTCAGCGTCAGATCCGTTATCTCCTGCTCCAGCAACAATGAAGGTGTCATTCGGAACGAAGGATGACACTGTACGTTCCTGGAGTATATGACTGCACTGAACTTAGCATACAGAGTGCTTCAATTGGCTACATGTACTTACCGACCCTGTTTTATCTGGATGGTGTTCTCGAGAGTGATACGTGGCCGCACAAGATTATAGGTCTTTGCACCTTGCGCAAGAGCTAACAGACTAGAAAATCGATCAGCCCAAACCTTATGAAAGTGAACATGTCACACACGTATCAAGCTCACCGCATACATCTGAGCAAGTGGTGAACAACTCCTCATACTGCAATACAAACTGCGCAAGCTCGTGGCTGATCTCGATCTCACGATCCGATATTATGCCGTACACATCTCCAAAGTGATCGTCCATCTCTCTCACCTCAGCAGTCTTGAAATAGACTTGGCCTCTATGTTTTCAGTCAGCATGTTCGTCTATCGAAATAAATCGCGGTGTACCGACTCGGCGGAGAACATCATCTCCCAAGGGCTGTCGAAATTACCATCATATACGGCAATTCCGGTGGCAGGGTCCATTGGTACGATGACGAGAAAGCCGATCTGTGGAAAGTAAATGACGTTGAGGGAAGCACGTATATCGGGTGGCATGCCTTCAGAAAGCTTGCCCGCGACTTGGTTAAGGATATCCTCGAGCCCATCAAGTGTTCGTTTCATGTGGTCCAGCTCTTCATCGATGCCTGATAGAATCACCGTTCGTCGTTCCTCAGCTGATTTCTCGAAGTCCACAGTCTCGCTGATCTTTCGTCCGACCTGTGCCAGATGGTAGCCTTCGAACTTTTCGAAAACCTGAGTGACGTTAGTACTGAACCCAAGCTAATGTCCACCTGCTAACCTTGGTCCTAATTGCTAGATTGTCACCGCCTAGAACATCCTGTAACGCATCTTTAATCTTAAGGGCGTGGAACGCGAACTATAGCAGTAGTGTTAATGGGCTGATTCGGTTTCGTGCACCTCGTACTCACCCCTCTCACAGAAGTCCAAACGCTTCTCGACAGACCGTTCCTTCCTGGTACGGAACCACCGACACCTTTTCTTAGATTGATCATCATCATGCGCATATTTCCAATGTTCTTCATATTTTGGACCAGAGCATCGAGTGCAGAAGCATTTTCGGAGCGAGAGAAGGTGCTTACAGCATCTAAACGCTCATTGATGACTTCGATGTTGAGGCTTGGACGGAGGAAACACTGACGAAGTAAAAACCTCCCTTGTAGCGTTCGTGCGAGATGGTGGAACAGACCGTACACCGACAGTCCTTCTTTCGCTCCAGAGTTGGCGTTTGGTCCTCTGTTGTGCGAATGTGGATGTGCCTCTGCACCAATGACGCCGAGCGAATGCAGCGTGTCTGCATTAATGAACATGGTCTCCCGCAGGCTGAACATCTCAAGCATTGTGATGCGAAACATCATGTATGCGGCATCATCGCCAGGTAAGTATGCCGCGGCACGTCTTCGCTGTAAATATGAGAGAAGTGCTCCAGCACATCCAACCTGGATTTGAGTTTAGTGACTCCGGGACATAGCACACTCACATCACTCACCGTTACGCGACTTTCCATGTCGATCCAGCCTGCAAGTCGAAGCAACTGGCCTTGCTGCCCAAGCGCGCCTTCATCATCGTATCCACCTAAGTGGTCTCCTGGTATGTTGAAGCTCACTTGGGTGCCGTCATCTTCGCCCAACCTCAAGATCATGAGCTTATTTTTTGCTGCATCGTAGTAAAACTCGCTCGGGGGACGAACATCCAGCAAGAAGGGCAGACGAAATTGATCATTGTTGCCACTGACCGACTCACCACTCTTGGCTTCAGGATCGAAACGATTGATCACTGCATCGTCGATCTTTGTCGAAACAAGAATGACTGTAGGGTCAATGAAAGTCTTCACTATAGTACGTTAATGTGACACTTGCTATTTGGGTTGAGACCAAACCTACGCGTGTCAACAATGTCATCATCGCCAATCTGTATGTCCTCCATGAAGTACAGCTTTTCCTCTCTGGCAACGTAGTAACAGCAGCCGACTGTGCCGCGAGGTGTCATGTCAACAGCCATAATGACTTCACCAAGTGTGTCGTCGTTGACGTCGTCATGCTTTGCTGCTAGGTCACCCTGCTGCGCGTGTGAAGGCGTGATCCGGGAACTGGTTTGCACAACTGACGATCTACGAGTCTGCTGGTGATGCCATGAGGGGTTTGCGCTTATGACTGATGCTGAGCGCGCCGTCGGGCGACGCGGAGTGGTCGAGCTTTGGCTATTGCCAGTACGACTAGTCCGTGATGAAGCAGAACTGCGGCTGCCTTTGTGTCGAAATGGTATTCTGGACGGCGGCATGTTGAAGTCAGTGCGAATCAGCACCAGGCACTGTATGCTTAGTTCGTGTTGAATGTGTCACTTGTGGTGAAAGATGTGACGAGTGGGTTAGTTGAAAGAGGAAGTCACGACAGAGCGCACGCGAAGACGCGTTCCTGCCGTCATCGAAACGCACAACGAACCAAACAACAACCATACAAGAGACAAGATCATGCGACTATAAAATGAAGATGCATTGGTATGCTGGACAGAGAAGAAATCTACCTACAAAATACAGTGATGTTATATATTGTACAAGAAAGAGTACAGAGCAGTTGTTCTGGTACGGTCGTGTCGTCGTAAATGCCTGTCCGAATCAGGATGCTGCAGCCACGGTGAGGCCAGACCCATCCTCGCGAATGGTGACTTTGGCAACGTTGCCGCTCCGAATCTCTCCTCGGATGATCCTATCTGCCAGACCATTGCCAACTTCCTTAGCAATCAGTCTGTTCAGTGGGCGCGCACCATATCTTGGGTCATAGCCACGGTCGCATAGCCACTGCTTGACTTCGTCTGAGCAATCGAGCACAATGCGACGGTCGTCAAGTCGCAGCTGAAGCTCCTTCAGCCTAATGTCCACTATGTCGCGCAGCGCTTCGCGGGACAATCGTCGGAAGATGATGAACTCATCGAGTCGGTTGATGAACTCTGGTGCGTAGTGGGACTGGGTTACTGCCATGACCGCATCGCGAACCTCGGGTGAGATCTCGCTTGTGTCCTTGCCAGCCGAGTCGACAACATTGTCTCCGACGATGATATCTGCGCCAAGGTTGGAGGTCATGACGATGATAGTGTTTCGGAAGTCAATCTTGTGGCCTTGTGCGTCCGTCAAGAAGCCTTCGTCGAGTACCTGGAGAAGCAGTGTCGAGATATCCTTGTGGGCCTTTTCGAACTCGTCGAACAACAAAACGGCGTATGGCTTTCGTCGTACTGCCTCTGTGAGCTGGCCAGCGTCTTCATATCCAACGTATCCTGTTTACAAGTTAGCTAAAGACCTCCTGACATCGTTTTGAAAAGAGATTCAGGACTTACCAGCTGGCGAGCCAATTAGACGGGAAACGGTATGCTTTTCGCTGAACTCGCTCATGTCGAAACGAAGTACGGCTTGAGGCGTGCTGAATAAATACTCCGCCAGTCTCTTGCAAACCTCAGTCTTACCCACGCCGGTAGGACCCAACATCATGAAAGAAGCGATGGGCCTGTTCTCTCCTGACAGACCTGCCCTTTGCATCCGGATTGCGTTGGCCACAGCCGTGAGCGCCTCGTCCTGTCCCTTCACGTACTGGCGAAGGGTGTCTTCCATGTGGACGAGCTTCTCCATATCACCAGCATTGAGCTTGGATAGCGGGATGCCGGTGGTTCGTGAGACGACGGAGGCGATGTCGTCAGCGGTGACAGAGTCGTGCAGCAGCGAGTCAGGTCGACCGCCGGCGGCTACTTCGTCGTCCTTCGGCAGTTTCTGTTCGAGCTCAGGAATCGTGCTGTATTGCAGCTGTCCTGCCTTGGCAAAGTTACCCTCGCGACGGGCTTGCTCGAGTTCGACCTTGGCCTTCTCGAGGTTCTCCTGAGCGTTCTTGATCGCGTCAAGCTCAGCACGCTCCTTCTCCCATTTCTCAGTAAGCACCTTTACCTCCGCTTGCTTCTGCTTCAATGTCTCCTCCAGGCGTTCACGTCGCTCCTTGCTGGTGATGTCTGTCTCTTTGCGGAGCGATTCCAGCTCAATCTGGATCGTCATGATCTGGCGGTCGAGCTCTTGAATTGCGTCCGGTTTGCTTTCTTGCTGCAGACGAAGAGCACTTGCTGCTTCGTCCACCAAGTCGATAGCTTTGTCAGGCAAGAATCGATCCGTGATGTATCGGTTACTGTACGTTGCAGCGGCGACCAGGGCCGGGTCTGTGATTCTGACTCCATGGTGTACTTCGTAGCGCTCCTTGATACCACGCAAAATAGAGATGGTGTCTTGTACGGTAGGCTCGCCCACTAAGATAGGCTGGAACCGTCGTGCCAATGCCGCGTCTTTTTCAATTTGTCGATACTCATTGAGAGTCGTAGCGCCGCATAGCTGGAGCTCGCCGCGGGAAAGCGCTGGCTTCAGCAGGTTACTGGCATCAATACTGCCTTCAGCCTTGCCCAGACCGAGCAGTGTGTGCAGCTCGTCGACGAACAGAATAACGCCCTTCTGCGCCTCTTCCACCTCCTTCAATACTCTCTTCAATCGCTCTTCGAAGTCACCTCGGAACTTCGCGCCGGCGATGAGGGAGCCAAGATCGAGGCTTATGACACGCTTGTCTTTGATCGACTCAGGCACATCTCCTTTGACGATGCGCTGAGCTAACCCTTCCATAATGGCTGTCTTGCCCGTACCAGCTTGTCCAATCACGACAGGGTTGTTCTTGGTTCGTCTCGAGAGGATCTGAATCGTCCGTTGTATTTCGCCGTCTCGACCAATGACTGGGTCGAGCTTTCCGCTGCGTGCTCGCTCGGTCAGATCCACACCAAATTCTTCGAGTGCGGCCTTCTGCTCCTCATTGCCAAGGTCTCTACGGTGAGTCCCACCTGGAGGGTGTGACCGACCACTTGCATAACTTCTGACTGCAACGGCGGGCCGTATCAGATTGGATGACTGTGTTAATCGCGTCGTTGGCAGATGACATAGTGGCAAAGGGCGGATCGATGGTCGAGGGACGGCAGCAATGCGCCTCGCAGCGACATGGGCTCTATTGGTCAGCATGATGGTGTACAATAATGAATACAAATGTACGAAAAGTCGAGGGAAGTTAGATGGCGGAAGAACGCATGATTATATTCTCGATAGATCGCGCGTGGTCACGGCTTGAGCTCGAAGCTCCGCGATCGTTCGACGAAATTCTATGAGGGCGTGCGGCGCTTCTGGATGGACCCGGAGCACAACACCAGTACCAGCTATCGGAGGACAGTCAGAGCAACCAAGAACAAAGTACAATGCGTCAAATCTTGAGGTTGACTCGAATGTTGACTAAGGTAGGTGCGCCCGACTCGCTCGAGGAAAGAACGAAAGCACGTGCATCTAGACTAGACCCCTCCTTGGCACACTAGCGCCCAATTTCTCTTGCACCAAAAACTCTGTGCTGCTGTCCCTTCTTTCTCCCACCACATCGACGCGACTGCATATCCTCTTTTCCACAGCTTCTTTCCAATCGCAAACATGGGCTTCACCGATTTCGTTTCAGACGCAGGTCTCACCCTCCTGAACAACTGGGTCAAGACCCGCAGCTACATCGTTGGGTAAGTTGCTACCCCACCATGGTCCCTTTCTGTGTTGTTTTTGCTGCACCACCACAACCCCTCCTTTCTTTTATGATGAGAACATTTGGTCCGTGTTAATGAGGCGGCTTAAGACCCCGCTACCTGAATACAAAACCACAGCGCTTGTCGCAACTCTGATTTACCCCTTATTACTACTACTTCTCATCGACCTACTTGGCAGAGTCACAGTCTGACGATCAGTAGCTACACCCCGTCGCAGGCCGACGTCAAGGTCTTCCAGCAGATCAAGCAGATCCCTGCCCCCGAGAAGTTCCCTTACGCCTGGAGGTGGTACAACCACATCCTCACCTTCGAGGGCGAGTTCGAGACCCTCCCCGGTGACCCAACCAAGGAGGCCACCGCCTATGGCCCCGAGTCTAGCGAGCTCACCCTCAACCCCGCCAAGGCACCTGAGAAGGAGGCCGAGGCTGAGGACGATGACGATGTCGACCTGTTCGGCTCTGACGACGAGGTTGATGAGGAGGCCGAGAAGCTCAAGGCCGAGCGTCTTGCCGAGTACAACAAGAAGAAGGCTGGCAAGGTAAAGCCTGCTGCCAAGTCCATCGTCACCCTCGACGTTAAGCCCTGGGGTAAGTCATAGTGTCTACATTGATATAAGCAGACACTAACAGTAAACAGACGACGAGACAAACATGGATGAGCTCAAGGCTAACGTCCTGTCCATCGAGAAGGACGGTCTTGTCTGGGGTGCCTCCAAGCTTGTTGCTGTTGGTTTCGGTATCAAGAAGCTCCAGATCAACTTGGTCGTTGAGGACGACAAGGTCTCTCTTGACGAGCTCCAGCAGCAGATCGAGGAGTTCGAGGACCACGTCCAGTCCACCGACGTTGTTGCCATGCAGAAGTTGTAGTCGAAAGCCTAATGTTATGATGTTTACGATGGGAAGGTTGGGCCTGGTTACGGATTGACGTCTTTATGAGCACCGCTAGGCGACAAAACAAAATCACGACTTGGCGACATGCCAGTCTTCTCTGCAAAGCAGAGACACCCACCACATCAAGATTCCCATTACTGCCATGACGTCCTTTACTCTGCATTCTGAGCATTGAACAGCATTCGCAAAGGTTCTCTTATGTTTGCGATGCGCTCTTGGTTATAGTGTGGACGCAACATCTCGAAGTTGATCAAGCCTGAAGATGTAAGCTTTGTTCGACATCTTACAGACTACAGTGGCAAACGCTGCGCATACGCTTAGGTTTGCTAGACGAGATGTGTAATGCGACCGGTGTAGAGGCTCGTACGAAAGTAGAGGCCAATGCTGAATAAGACTTTAGCTTCGCCACAACATCAGTGCCGAGGACACGAATACGTTCAACTGCACCATAAATTAGCACCAAACACGTGCTCGCGATGGAAGTACCACAATAGTTTCGTGTTTTGAAACAGCGTGGCCGTTGAAGTGTGCATTGACAGCACGCCGTTCGAACGCCGTTAATGTCACCGCGCATGAACCTTGACAAAACACCAACGTTCTGCAAACGGTCATGCAGCGCATCAAGAGACGCTTGCATTTCCGCGAACTCAATTTAGGAGAAATGAGATTGCTCATCAATCCGGTATTAGTGGAGCCTGCAATTCTCGAGCTCGCTCCCTATCACGCCCCACGGAAGCAGTCATCCATTCCGTTCCGACCGAGCTAAGCTTAATCCTTATCAAAAAGCTTAACCTTGCCCTACGTCACTGCAGGCGCATTCGCTTTTGTTCTCTTGAAATAACATCACCATTCGCTCAGAACATTCGAGACCAACAATTCATTTCTATCGTTTCCCATAAGATCCTATCACTGCCACTTCTCTGTTTCCAATCTTAGAATTTTGTACGATCGCCTCCTGGAAGTTAGAGCTGACCCACCATCGCATTTTCTTGGTGCCCGAACAGAAGCGCGGACACCCGCTAGCTCTGGACTTTACCGGACTCAAGGGGTGGTCAGAAGGTTATATTACTATCTGCGCCCTTGCACCCTGCGGTCTTGATCGTTATCTATCGATCATCCTGAAGATCAGTCGCTCGAGCGTACCGATTGCGACGCATAACAATCAACATGGTCGAGTCTAACGTTGACAAGTACATCGAGAACGCAGAGAAGGATGCCAGCCCAGATCGTTTCGGACCTCCAGTCGTGGATCCAGAGAAGGAAGAAAGACATGAACAGATTGCGCGAACATCCACAGTATCAAGCTCCTCCACATCATCCTCGGAAGCGTCAGACATCGAGCGCGAGGCTGCCATGTCTCGCGTACCCACACAACGCGACACTGGTACAGAACTTGAGCGCCACGAGACAGCCTTGAGCCGAATTCACACTCAGCGCAGCCAACACTCTGGAACAGTAGGTGCCAGCTTACGAAGTAGGATGAGTAGGAAACCGTTGCCAGCCTTTGGAGCAGGGAAGCCGTACCCACCACCACTACCGGAGCGCGAGGCGTATGTTGTGGAATTCGATGGGCATGACGATCCTTTGCATGCCCAGAACTGGCCGTTGAAGAAGAAGCTTGTGACCGCTGCTATGCTCGGCTTCACAACCCTTACGGCTGCGTTCGGTTCGAGTATTATCTCGAGTGCGACGGGGGCTATTGCGCAGATCTATGGTGTCGGATCCGTTGTTGCGACACTTGCGACCTCGCTCTACGTTCTTGGGTTTGCAACAGGTCCTATCCTATGGTGAGCACACCCGTCAACACAAATGTAGCGTTATACTGATATCGTACAGGGCGCCTTTCTCTGAGCTGAAGGGTCGACGACTACCGCTCGTTATTGCCTCTTTTGGTTTCTCCATCTTCAACATCTCAGTCGCAGTATCCAAGGATCTACAGACTCTACTAATCTGTCGATTTTTCAGTGGCTTTTTTGGAGCTTGTCCTCTCACTTGTGTCGCCGCCGTCTTCTCTGACATGTTCGACAATCGCACTCGTGGAATGGCCATCACTATCTTCTCCATGACTGTCTTCACCGGCCCGCTTATGGCACCCTTTATCGGTGGCTTCATCGTCATGTCTGACCTCGGCTACCGCTGGACAGAGTACATTGTATCCTTTATGGGTTTCTTCTGCTTTGCCTGCAACCTGCTTTTCCTTTCCGAGTCCTACCCACCCCAGATCCTCGTCAGCAAAGCTGCTGAGCTGCGTCGCCGGACTAAGAATTGGGGCATCCACGCCAAACAAGAGGAAATCGAGATTGACTTCATGGAGCTCATCGAGAAGAACTTCTCCAGGCCGCTCAAGATGTTGGTCACTGAGCGCATTGTGCTGCTTCTGAGCATCTATATGGCTTTCATCTACGGACTGCTTTACCTCTTCCTTACGGCCTACCCATTGGTATTCCAGGGTGTCCACGGTATGAACCTCGGTGTTGGAGGCCTTCCGTTCTTTGGTATGATTATTGGTCAGCTGCTTGCTGGTACTCTGATATTCGCGCGCCAGCCAGGATACCAAAAGAAGCTCGCTGCAAACAATAACATTCCCATCCCTGAGTGGCGTCTGCCGGAAGTTATCGTTGGAGGTGCGTGCTTTGCGGTTGGTCTTTTCTGGTTTGGTTGGACAGGATACAACCCTAACATTCACTGGATCGGTACATATTCCAGCTCATTTGTGCCACCTGTTTACTGACCATATCCAGTCCCCACCATTTCTGGTATACTCACCGGTTTCGGCCTCCTCGCTATCTTTCTCCAAGCGCTCAACTACCTCGTCGATGCATACCTCATGTTCGCTGCGTCTGCCATCGCCGCCAACACGTTCCTGCGTAGCTTGTGTGGAGCTGCATTCCCTCTCTTCGCACGCCAGATGTTCGAGGGTATGGGCATTCAGTGGGCCTCCACTATGCTCGGCATTCTCGCCGTATTGTTGATTCCTGTACCTGTGTGGTTCTACTTCAGAGGTGCAAAGATCAGGGAGAAAAGCGCTTATGCGCCAACCTTCCCCAAGCCGGCTGCGGCGGAGGTAGAGGAGTTATCCCAAGAGTAAGGGTTCGAAACAGGAGAAACATTGGAAAGAGAGGTAGGATATATCACAGCCTTGAACTGTTAGTTCAATTGATACCACATCTACTTCGTAGATGACTTTGTTAGTAGTAACCATAATTGTTCGAGTTACTCCTTCGCGTTTCTCTGCCCGTTAGGGCTCTGTAAGCAGCGCGCCTTAGCATTGACTCAATGCTCTTCAGATGACTGTGAATACGGTGACGTGAATACGGTGACGTGAATACCCTCCGCTATCCGTCATCAACGTTACTCAGGCCGCGCCCTGCGGATTGCGGACATCGGAGAGTTTCCAGGGAGTGGTCGATGAAGGGCCAATGACTTCGAGGCCGTTAGCGGCAGGCAAAAAGCCGAAGCGGTCACTGTCGGTTGATGAACCCTGCAACATTTCGAGGACAGTCAACTCCACCGACGCTCTTAATCCCTACACTTCCGTCTCCAGTCCTGCAACACTCACATCACCATGTTGCAGCAACGGTCCTCTCGATTGCTTTCCTCGCTCTCCAATTGCGCCTTCCGCTCGACAGCTGCACCGCTCAGCGCATCGCTGCGATGTCGGACTCAGCGACCGTACAGCATTCATGCTGATGCCTCCGTCGGCAACAAGATTCAGGATGTTGACCCGACAAAACTCAGCATCACAAGGACGACTTCGCCGAAGGACTTGTTGCCCCCGGAGGACCTTATCTTTGGCCGCAACTTCACAGGTAGAAGCTCCAGCTGCGTCATAGCTGTATAGGTAGCTAATCGAGTATCACAGATCACATGCTCTCGCTCGAATGGACAGCTTCAGAAGGATGGCTACCAGCGCGCATCACACCGTACCAGAACCTGAGTCTCGACCCGGCGACCTGCGTGTTCCACTATGCATTCGAGTGCTTCGAGGGCATGAAGGCCTACAAGGACAAGAGCGGTAACATCAGACTGTTCAGGCCGGACAAGAACATGGCTCGTCTCAACAAGTCTTCAGCACGTATTGCGCTGCCAAACTTCGACCCAGATGCGATGATCGATCTCATTGGCAAGTTCGTCAAGGAGGATGCACGCTTCATCCCTGAGTAAGCTACGATGATGGATGTCGAGATTAGAGAAAAGCTGACAGCACTGCAGCACACGCGGATACTCGCTCTACCTGCGCCCGACCATGATTGGAACCCAGCGCACTCTCGGTGTCGGCCCTCCCGCATCCGCGCTCCTTTACGTTATCGCATCGCCCGTCGGCCCCTACTACCCCACAGGCTTCAAGGCTGTGTCGCTCGAGGCAACCGATTACGCTGTGCGCGCATGGCCTGGCGGTGTTGGAGACAAGAAGCTTGGTGCCAACTACGCGCCCTGCATTGTCCCACAGATGCAGGCCGCCAGCCGTGGCTTCCACCAGAACCTCTGGTTGTTCGGCGAGGAGGAGTACGTCACCGAAGTCGGCACCATGAACCTTTTCGCCGCGATCAAGAACAAGGAGACTGGCCAGCCTGAGCTGCTGACTGCACCGCTCGACGGAACGATCCTTGAGGGTGTCACACGAGACTCGATTCTGGGTCTTGCGAGGGAGCGCCTCGAGCCCAAGGGCTGGAAGGTCCTCGAGAAGAAGTTCACAATGAAGGACATCGCTGATGCGACCGACGAGGGCCGCATGATGGAGATCTTCGGCGCTGGCACTGCTGCGATTGTCAGCCCTGTGCGCAAGATCAGCTGGAAGGGCCGTCTCGTTGACTGCGGTCTTGAGGACCATGTTGAGGCTGGACCGATTGCGCTCCAGATGAAGGAATGGATGGAGGCTATTCAGTACGGCGACGAGGACCACCCCTGGAGGTAAGATGATACCCTCATGCGTGATAGTGTGCACTGCTAACTCTGCAACAGCTACAAGGTCGTCTAATCGACATGCTGTTATCCATCTCAAGTTACTCCCTGGCGGCCATTTGCAAAAGCTATGTTAACTTATGATGATGTGGACCATCTGGCAAACGGCGGACGCGTCTGTTTTGTGTATACATCATGTAGAGCTGTGTATAGGCGGTGTTCTTCACAACGGCCTGGCGATTGTTTTGATTACAGCATGCAACTGGGAACGCTTATTATCTTTGCCCTATGGCGTCACGCCAATAGCGTTGTTGTGAGGTGACTGACTCTTGGCTTGGCCTGCCCTTGCATAAGCGGGCCAGCTGCCAACCACCCGCTTTGGGAGCTCTGAATCCGGACCACACAACTCTCTGCTCACCCAATTGCCCGCCAACCGCACAGCCGCCGCCCGTCAAACCCTCCGTGAGACAACACACACGTCAACGCGACCACACACCTCGCGATGCTGGCCCGCGGCGCGCTCTGCCGCTTGGCGGCCGAGGTGCCCAAACAAGCTACACACGACCTGCCCAAGCTCGCGACTCTTGTCCACACTGCCCGCACCGGCTATGCTCTGCCTCTCCGCACTCTGTCGCACGTGTCCCAGATCCAGATCCGCTCATATGTCACCACCAAGGCCGCAAAGGAGCCCACCGAGACGGTCAAGAAGGCCGTCAAGGCGAAGGCAGCCGCGGGCAAGTCTGTGAAGAAGACGACCACCACGAAGAAGGCTGCACCAAAGAAGGCCAAGAAGGAGGCTGCCCCCAAGAAGCCAGTCAAGAAGGCGAAGAAGGTGCTCACAGACGAAGAGAAGGAGAAGAAGGTCATCTCCAGACTGAGGGAGCTTGCGCTGAGGGAGCCCGTCTCCCGAAACTCGCTTTCAGCTTTCAACGTCTATCTTGCAGAGAGCCTGAAGGGCCTCAAGAAGCAGGCCCGGGACGAGTTGGGTGAGAACGCAACAGCATGGAAGAACATCACGCCCACTGAGCACGAGGTACCCCTCGTTCCCCCACATCCACCAACATCACCTACTGACGCCCTACACAGAAATGGAACCACTTAGCCGCTGAGCGCAACGAAGCCCGCGCTGCCGAGTACAAGGCCTGGGTTGAGTCGCACACGCCCGACCAGATCCGCATTGCCAACAACGCGCGCAATCTGCTCAGGAGGAAGCTCGCAGGCAAGCTCAAGGGCAACGCCAAACCTGGCCACACTCAGCTCATTGTGGACGAGCGCCAGGTGAAGCGCGCGCAAACTGCTTGGTCCTTCTTCTTCGCTGAACGCCAAGCGAGCTCGGATTTCAAGAGCATTGCCATTGCCGAGAGGGCTAAGCTAATTGCTGGCGAGTGGAAGGCGCTGAGTGCCGATGAGAAGAGGGTATGTTATCTCCATCTATGTGTTGATGTAGTGGGCATATGCTAATACAGACACCAGCGATTCGAAGACCAGGCTGCGGCCGAGAAGCAGAGGTACCTCCGTGAGCAAGCTGCTCAAGCTAAGGCGTGAGCCGTAAGGCGTAAAGCTGTTCTAGCAGCACCGACTTGATACGTTCTTTGCACGGCTTTTCCTTGGTTCCTTGATATCTTTGGATCGGTGGTTGGACGGGTTGGACGGATTGAGCTGGCGCTCACATGTGACATTATCGATGTACTTTGGCCTAGACGGCGGTTCAGTCATCTTTCTATGGTCCTCTGGCGCATCTGGTCTGGCAATCAGAGCGTAATTGTTCCTGTCTCGCATGACGTCTGTAAGGATATGGTACTGTAGCTCTGCTTGTATTCCCCAATTGTTCTCAATGCTCGTTCGAACCTGGTGCATTTGTATTGACTTACTCAGGATACCCTTCTTCTAAGGCTATTTCTCTACCAATATTTCTAGTCGCTATTGCTGCACCTTGGACGGCGCACCTCTGTTCATGCTATTTTGGCTAGCGTTGCGTACGCGATCTGCGCCTATCACATCGGATACTCGACGCCTCCCCACGCTTCCTTATCTCTCCAAATCAAAACCTCAGCATTCTGGACCATTACCATGAGCTTCCCCAGGTCAAATCCTAGCAGAGTCTTGCTCCGCGGTTGATAAGCGAAACCTAGAGAGATACGGCAGCGTTACTGTGCATACGTGTGGCTTTCTATCCTCGAGACCATATCTACTGAACAGGTCGCAGCCATGTTCGGGGCATCCTTCACGCTACCTGACCGCAGCATAGCCTTGAACCATGCCTTCGGATCTAGAGGCTGGGAACGAACGAACTCCACTTTTGCACAACCCTCGATTATCTCAACGACAGCATGAGCAACATCTAGAGACAGCCTCTGCAATATCCTCGACTCTGTCTAAAGAGGAACAGCAACTGGTCGACAGCACAGTCGGCGAGCGCCTGCCGTACAACGACTACACCACAATTGACTGGCTCCATGATCTTGTATGGTTCTTGCCGGTCAGATTGTCTCGAATAGCCGCGTGCTGACTCAAACAGGTCCAAGATTCATATCGCTTCCGCCACATCAACTCCCTCCCTGGACTGCGCTACAAGTTTCTCTCGCTTTTTGATGCGTACTCAGGATGGATCGCTGTGGTCATCATTGGCGCTCTAACGGCTGGTGTTGCTTTTCTGGTCGACATCGCTGTAGCTACGGTCGCGGATTGGAAGATGGGTTACTGCAGCACCAACGCCTGGAAGAGTCGGGAGAACTGTTGTCGGCAAAGCACATTAGTTACTTCAACGTCAAGAATCCGTCTGCTTACCGGAAGTGGTAGCGCTGAGTCCGATTGCGATGAGTGGCACGCCTGGTCGGACAACTACGCCAGGAGCTTTGCAATCTACGTTGCACTGGCGCTCGTCTTTGGCACCATCAGCTCGAGCGCAACGTTACTGACAAGGAGTCAGCTACCCTCCGCAGAAGATTCCAGTGAGCGACCTTGCTCTCCACCGATAGCGAAGCCAGACGGTTCTCACGTCCCGACCAGTGTACGAATTCCTGCACCCTCACCGAACTCAGGAGGCGGAAAGGTCATGTACATGGCCGCTGGTAGCGGGATACCCGAGATCAAGACCATCCTGAGCGGCTTCTCTATTCCATCGTTCCTGTCGCTTCGGGTCCTTATCGTCAAAGCCTTTGGTGCGGTCTTCGCTGTGAGCACGGGAATGTGTCTTGGAAAAGAAGGACCGTTCGTACACATATCAACGTGTCTTTCTTATCTGGTGGGTATGCGCTTCCCAAAATACAAAGACAACGGGAGGAAGATGCGCGAGCTGCTGAGTGCAGGGTGTTCTAGCGGCTTGAGTGTAGCCTTTGGCGCCCCGATTGGAGGCGTCTTGTTCAGCTATGAAGAGGTATTGTACTCTCCAGAGTGCCTTTTTTTTTCATCCATCACTGATGATCTTTAGATCAGCACCTACTTCCCGCGTAAAGTCTTGTGGCGGGCGTTTCTCTGCAGTCTGACTGCGGCCATTGTTCTCAAACAACTCAACCCAACCGGCACAGGCAAGCTTGTCCTCTTCGAGACCAAGTACGGCACCGAGTACGAGTCGGTGCACTACCTCGTCTTCACACTGCTCGGTGTCGCGGGCGGCGTCTTCGGCGGTCTCTTCTGCAAGCTCAACTTCATCTGGAGCCGGTACTTCCGGCGCATACCCCTGATCAAGGAGAATCCGGTCTTCGAAGTCGGCATCGTCGTGCTAGCAACCGCTCTTCTCCAGTTTCCCAACCCACTTACCCGCGAGCCGGGCGATATCATCATCAAAACCGTCCTCGTCGACTGCAAAGACTCCGCATCCGCCCACTCCTTCATCTGCATCCACGAATCGCACACAGCCACAACTAACTGGGCCTACGTAGGCTGGCTACTCCACGGCACCCTCACCAAACTCGTCCTCACAATCATCACATTCGGCTGCAAAGTCCCCTCGGGCGTCATCATCCCCGCTCTCGACGCCGGCGCACTGTTTGGCCGCCTGGTAGGCTATCTGTTACCGTACACGCCCAACGACGTCTCACCGGGTATCTTCGCGCTCGTCGGCGCAGCAGCCTTCTTGGCGGGTGTGAGTCGCATGACGATCAGCCTCGCGGTCATCATGTTCGAGCTCACGGGCCAGCTGGAGTACGTAGTGCCGAGCATGTTGGCCATTCTCGTGGCGAAATGGGTCGCGGACGCCATCAGTGCGGAAGGCGTGTACGATCTTGCGCAGACGGTGCTGGGACATCCGTTCCTAGACCCTGACGTGGCGCTGCAGAGAGTGCGTAAGAAGGGGATGAGGGTCGGCGTGTTGGTTCCGCCGAGGAAGACGATGGAGGATGTCACTGTCCACGTCCCGGCCGAAAACACAGTGTCCCGCTCGCTCTTGCGGCAGAAGTTGGACCGGCTACAGAAGCGCGGACTCATCGACGCCGGCCTCGTCCTCGTACAAACCCACTCCCCCTCCACTGTCCCCGTCCTACAGGGCTACATCTCCCAGTCCGAACTCACTTTCGGCCTCGAGAACCTCGCGCCCTCCATACCATCGTCTCACTCTCAGCAAGACTTCAATGTCCGCCTGCTCGGCCACGCCGTAGACGAAGTACCGCCAGATAGTGTCGAGGTCGATCTGAGTCCGTTCGTGGACCGCACGCCGTTAACGATTTGCAGCGAGGCGCCGCTGGAGTATGCGGTGGAGATGTTTGCAAAGCTCGGGTTGCGGTACTTGTGTGTTACTGAGGAGGGGACGGGAGCGCTGGTCGGGGTGGTGATCAAGAAACGGTTGGTTGGCTTTGTTGAGGGGCTAAAGGAGGGAGTAGGTGGATAAGAAGCTCATCCTGGAGAGCTATCTGGAGAGCTATCGACAGTACAAACAACGAGCATGGAGACAGACGGGAACATCGAGTTACCCTAACATGTACATGATGCGATTCATTGCTATGAACATACATGACTATCAAGTACTTACCCCATCCTGCAATACCATGACCGGGAACAACAAGTTGGACGTTCTGCCGTATGTCTGAATGGGCCGCTGTATGTTCGCCGAGCTGTCAATGAGGAGCACCGAGGACCTGGGACTGGGCGGTGGTGATCAGAGGTATTGCTGACGGGGTATAGGGTAGTACTTACGATTTCCACATCTGCCGCGGTAGCTTGTTGCAAACCCTTGAGCCCTTCGGTTCAACTTCTCCACCATCCACCCTTCATACCAAGAGACCAGAACTATACCTATGCAACGTGTCCAATGTAGAGACAGATAGAGAGCCAGATAGAGAGCGCGCAACGGACCTACAGGCCTCAGACAACGTTGTACCGCCCCGTCGGTCCCCTCACAGCAGACGCATCCTCGGCCGCAATCGTGCCCTCGCGCAGCAGTCGCGTGAGTTCCATCATGGCCTGCGTAACGACATTCTCCGTATCGCCCTCGACCAGGATATACAGCTTGGGCAAATCCAGCTCTCCCGGCTCCTTGCCGGGGCCGTAAAACGTGCCCTTGGTCGTAATACTGACACCCGTGTTCTCCAGGATCTTGGCGACGTTGGTGCGGTTCGTGACCGCCCAGCGCGCCTTTTGCGGGAAATCGTTGATCTCGATGGTGCTGTGGTACAAGCCGGCGTCCGGGCCCTTGTTGTCGATGGGCTGGCCGGCGTGGATCATGCCCTTCTTGCTCAGACGGCCGTCGACCTTGTTTGCAGCCGCGAGCGCGCGTTCCTTTGCGCTCATGGGCTTGCCGGAGCTGGACGCGTCCGGGCGTTCGGTTTTCTGGACCACGATCTTGGAGTTCAGGAGTTTCATCCAGACGGGCTGGTCTTCTTCGGCCTTGGCGGCGGACGCGTCGGAAGCCTTGACGATGCCCGGGCCGGCGACTTCGGGCTTCTTGAGCGCGGGGAGTTCGGATTCTTCGTCAGAGTCTTCCTCGCCTTCGACCTTGTGGGCGCGTTTCTCGCGCTTCTTTTCGAGCGCGCGGGCGGCGTCGAGGCGGTCGAGGCCTTTGCCGCCGAAGCCGCCGAAGAATTTCTCTGTGCCCGCTTTGGCTTTTTCGAGGAAGGTGTCTGCCATTTTCTGGACTTCTTCGGGGACAGCGGTGTCGCTCTCCTTGAGGGCCTTTACGATGTGGACAGCGAAGCGCTCTTGGCCTGGGTTCTCGAGCAGAGTGATGGCCGTGCCCTTGTTGCCTGCGCGACCTGTGCGGCCGCAGCGGTGGACGTAGTCTTCCAAGTGTGTTGGGCAGTCAAAGTTGAAGACCATAGCCAAGCCTGGTACGTCGAGACCACGAGCAGCGACAGAGGTGGCGATGAGAACGGAGAGGACACCCTGCTTGAAGTCGTTGATGGCTTCGTTGCGATCTTGTTGATCCTTGGCGCCATGAATCGTGTTGACTGAGGAGTATTTAGCCTTGATCAGCTTCGAAAGGAGATCCTCGGCCGTCTCTTGCTTTTCAGTGAAGATGAGCACTTGCGCGTTCTCGTCCTCGGCGAACAGCTGTCCAAGATGCAGAAGCAGCTTCATAATCTTCTTTTCATACGAGGGTTGCACGAGCGAGATGATTTGCATAATCTCAGGCGCGACCTTACTGCGACCACCGATGATGACTTCGGCGGGCTTGTTGAGCGCCTTTCGCGCCAAGGCAGCCATGTTCTTCGGGAACGTAGCAGAGAAGAGGATGGTTTGGCGATCAGGGCGAACGTTTGCAAGGATCTTCATAACCTGCGGCTCGAAGCCCATATCGAACATACGGTCAGCCTCATCAAGGATAACGTACGTTATACGCCTAAAGCTAAGGACTCGACCTGAGTTGCTCTGCAGCAGATCAATGAGACGTCCAGGAGTAGCACAGAGGACGTGAATGCCACCGCGCTTGATCATAGCAATCTGATCGGAGATGGGCTCTCCGCCATACGCACACTCAATCTTGATGCCGGAGGCCTTGAGGAACGGCTTCAGCTCGTTCTTGATTTGCAGGGACAGCTCTCGTGTGGGCGCTAGGATCAACCCAATAGGACCGTCAGAGGGCTTCAGTGGGCGCTGATCTAAGATGTGACGGATCATCGGGATGCCGAAACCAAGCGTCTTGCCGGAACCTGTCTTGGCGACACCGATAAGATCACGACCTGATTCAGCGATGGGAATGGCTTGTGCTTGGATGGAAGTCGGCCTGTCGTAGCGCACCTTCTGGAAGACGTCCATGGTGGCCTGGAGCAGACCCATCTGCGCCCACTTGGTGACGGGACGAGGCACGTCGTCGGGCTTCACCTTGATGCCGTCCATTTCGTGTCTGAGATCGGCGACTTCTTCTGGCGTCATGGCAGAGACTTCGGAGGGCTCAGTGTAGAAGTTTTTACGGAATGGCTCGTACTCAACTTTGTCGTGGTCGATGACGGGCGCTTCCTTCTTCTTCTTCTTGTGTGCGCTCATGGCGAGCAGATCTTGGGCTTCGACCGACGTTTGCTCGGGCTCGAGGTCGTCGTTGAACATGGCTGTGCCCTGGGGAGCTGACCGACTTGGCGCAGGCTCGGCCAGGTCAGCCATGAAGGCATCGAGAGGATCGATCTCGTCTTCTTCAGCGCCTGCAGTTTCGTCAACCTCCATCTTGTCAACGGTCTCCTCGGCCGCCGGCGCTTCTTCCATGGTGGAGTCCTCGTTGGCAGCAATCTCGGCGCGGCGCTTCTCAAGCTGAGCCTGTAGCTGGGCGTTGTTCTCCTCGTCGTCACTGCCCATATCGTCCAAGGCAGTTCCGTCTTCTTCTTCGTCGGCGTCCGGGAGCGCGTCAGCATGGTCAATGGGTGCAAAGGCTGGGAGCGCTTGGAACTTTCGCTTGCCGGTGTCGGAGTCGTCTTCGAGGAAGGCCTTCTTCGTTGTCTCTGTCTCGTCTAGCGCGTTCTTGGTCTTCAGCCCGAAGGCGCCAATGTTACCGTTCGTCTTGCCTTGCTGGGCAACGGCAGGTTCTGCGCTGGTTAACACTGGATGGGAGAGAGAGCCATGGAGCAAAGACTCACTGGTAGTGACGGGCCTGCCGGCGGGCTTGGCTGCGAGCGGTCGTGCAGCTGCCGACTCGTCGAGCTTGAAAGTGGACTTCTCGGGTTGCTTCTGCTTGAGTTTCTCAGTAGCGCTCTTCACGGGTGCTTTGGCCTTGGCAGGTTCTTCTGTGCTCTCGCTCGCCAGCGGTGCTGCAGTTGTTGCCGCTGTTGCCGTTGTTGGCGTTGCTGCCGTTGCTGCCGTTGTTGGCGCTGCAGCAGTGGCAGTGGGCGTCGAGGGTGCAGTGATGGCGGGTGAGGCCACAGCGCTGGGCGGGTCGCCCCCCTTCTCCTTTGCCAGACGCTCCGCGTTGCGCTTCTTCCACTCTGCCAGCTTGGCTGCGCGCGCCGCCTGCTTGTCTTCCTGCTGCTTCTCTGGCTCCTTCTTCTCGTCACGGGAGACGGAGCTCAGCCTGTCGGCGCGTCGGCCCTCTGGTGCTGGGGTGGCCGTCGACGACCCGGGCCGGCGTGATGTGGAGCGCCGCCGTCGGTCGTCGCGGTCTCTGTCTCCGCGGGTGCGGCTGCGGCTCCTGTCATCGCGCCGGTATCGATCGTCGCGGCGGTCTCGTGACCTGTCCCGGCGGCCTGCTGGCGAGCGTGAGCGGCGGCGGTCCCTTCGGTCGTGGCGGCGGTCGCGCCCTCCTCTGTCCCGGTCCCGGTCGCCGTAGCGGTCGTCGCGCCTGCTGCTGCCGGCGTAGCGGTCGCTGTAGCGGTCCCGTGACCGGTCGCGTCGCGCTGGCGACCTCGATCTGTCGCGGCGGGGCGGAGAGTAGCGACCGCGGTCGTACCTTGATGAATCAGCGTGGCGCGTCGCCATGGCGGCTCGAGGCACAGTACTGTCTATTATGCGGAGTGGTGTGTGTGTGTGTGTGTGTGTGTGTGTGCGTGTGTGTGTGTGTGTCCCGCAGTGTGTGCTCCGGCGTGCGGTCGGGCGAGTGGACTGTGGCGTCGGCGTGCGGAGGTGACGGCGGGGATGCAGTTCGAGGTTTTGTTGCAGGTCGGGGACAGACAGCCGCCAGCTACCAGCCGCGCTAGTCCTCCGCCCCTGCTAGCGCTGGGACCCGCCAGAACTTTTGGCGCGCAAAAAAGTTCTGGGAAGCGCAGTGAGCTCGTGGAGCACGACACAACCACGCTTGCCGCCAAAATGCCTGCCAATCCGCGCAAGAGAAAAGCGGTGGCCAAGGAGGCGCCGCCGCCGCCCGAGAGCGAGTCCGAGAACGAACTGGGCGACGGGCTTCTCGACGGCATTCTGTCGCATTCCGAAGACGAGGAAGACGGCAGCGGAGAGGAAGACGAGGAGGACGAGGAGGACGAGGAGGACGACACCGACGCCAGCAGCATCATCGAGGGTCTGTCCGACGAGGACGAAGAGGACGACGACGGCGACGAGGACGACATCCGCGAGCAAATGCGCAACCTCAACACTTCGGACGCACCGCTCAGGCGAAAGGGCGGGCAGCAGACGCATGAGATGGTCCTGGACGCGGCTGCCGGTCCCGAGCTGGACGCAGACGACGAGCACCTCAAGCCCAACTACACAGTCCACACGGACGCCAACGGCAACACGCGCTACATGTACAAGGAGATCGACCCCGTCTACGAATCCGACGACTCCGACGCCGAGCAGACCAACACGATCGGCAACATCGACCTCTCCTACTACGACGAGTACCCGCACATTGGCTACGACATCAACGGCAAGAGGATCATGCGCCCCGCAAAGGGTGAGGCGTTGGACGCTCTGCTCGACAGCATCGACATTCCCAAGGGCTGGACTGGTCTGACCGACCCCACAACGGGCAAGCCGCTGAACCTGAGCGACGAGGAGCTGAGCGTGCTGAAGAAGCTCACACGGAACGAGGTCATCGAGGACGGTTACGACCCCTACCCCGACATGATCGCGTACTTCTCGGGCGTCAACCAGGAGATCATGCCGCTGAGCGCGGCACCGGAGCCAAAGCGTCGCTTCATCCCCTCCAAGCACGAGGCAAAGCGCGTCATGAAGCTCGTCAAGGCGATCAGGGAGGGCCGCATTGCGCCACACAAGCCACCCGAGGAGGAGGAAGACGAGGACCAGTTCTCCTTCGACGTCTGGGCAGACGAGAAGCCCCGCGACGCCAGCTCAATGCACATCGCCGCGCCCAAGCTGCCGCCGCCCGGCTACGAAGCATCCTACCACCCACCGCCCGAGTACCTCCCCGACAAGGCCGAGCAGGACGCTTGGCTGGATCAGGACGAAGAAGACAGGGAGAGGGAATTCCTGCCCAAGAACTACGAAGCCCTGCGCAAGGTCCCCGGCTACGAGACCTTCGTCAAAGAGCGCTTCGAGCGCAGCTTGGATCTCTACCTCGCGCCCCGCATACGCAGAAACAGGCTGAACATCGACCCCGAATCGCTGCTCCCCAAGCTGCCCGACCCCGAAGACCTCAAGCCCTTCCCCACAACCTGCGCCGCCATCTTCCGCGGGCAGGAGGGCCGCGTGCGCTCCGTCTCCGTCGATCCACTCGGCATCTTCGTCGCGTCCGGCGGCGACGACGGCTACGTGCGCATCTGGGAGATCCTGACCGGGCGACAGGTGTGGAACGCGCGCCTCTCGTCCGAAGAAGCCGTCGACGCCGTATCCTGGCGGCCCGTGAAGGAAGCCTCGATCCTCGCGGCCGCAGCAGGCGAGCACGTCTACCTGATCATCCCCTTCCAGATCCTGTCTCCGGACGTCGAGCAGCACTCGCGCGACATCCTCGACGCGGGCTGGGGCTACGCATCGTCCAAATCAACCGCCGCCACCGCCACCGCCGCCGCCACCGCCACCGCCGCCGCCGTCGCCGTCGGCGAGGCACCCAAGACACCGCCCGGCATCTGGGCGCGGCCGGAGAAGAAAATGGAAAACAAGGGAGTGTTGATCCAAATCGAAGTGCGCTCTGCCATAAAAACCCTCTCCTGGCACCGCCGCGGCGACTACTTCACCACCGTCTCTCCCCGCGGGCAATCCAGCTCCGTCGCCATCCACACCGTCTCCAAGCACCTCACCCAACTGCCCTTCCGGCGCCTCAAAGGCATCGCGCAAACCGCGCAGTTCCACCCCAGCAAAGCCATATTCTTCGTCGCAACGCGCAACACCATCCGGTCCTACGATCTCGCCAAACAAGAACTCGTCAAGATCCTGCAACCAGGCGCCAAATGGATATCCAGCATCGACGTGCACCCCGGCGGCGACAACCTGCTCGTTGGAACCTACGACAAGCGCTTGTTGTGGCACGATCTGGATCTGTCCACCAAGCCCTACAAAACGCTACGCTTCCATCAAGCCGCTATTCGCGCTGTCGCCTACCACAAGGGCGGCTACCCGCTCTTCGCCGACGCGAGTGACGACGGCAGTCTGCAGATTTTCCACGGCAAGGTCGTCGGCGACCTGATGGAGAACGCGACGATTGTGCCGCTGAAGGTGTTGCGCGGCCACAAGGTGAAGCAGAGGCTGGGTGTTATGGGGGTGGAGTGGCACCCGCGGGAGCCGTGGTGCGTGAGTGCTGGTGCTGACGGCACGATTCGGTTATGGAATTAGATGGGTGTGGGTTAGGGGGTGATATACCAAAAGCATCATGGGCATTGGTGGCGTTTTGGGAGTCGTAGAAAATGCACGATTTTTGAACTTGTGAATTGTGGTCTGGAGCAAATGGTGCCCGAGGTTTGCCATGTATGATGTACGTGTCTTTAGTGGCTGACCCAGAGTCGACTGTGCTGATGCTTGGAATCAGGGCCGTGTTGCTTAGACTGAGCCTCTTGTTACTTTGTGCACTTTGACACCGTCTCTACCCAGAACCCAAGACCTGCTCAACACCCCATGCCCAACACGTCTGACCGCGATCGTCCAGGCCCGGACTTCTGGTGGTCCATCGATTGTACAATCACTTTGGAGCTTTCAAGAGGGGGTGAGGGTCCGAGCCGGCAAGCATGATATTGGAGATGAAATTCATGGCTGAGATCTTCTCTGCTTGGATTGGCTCTAACTCCCGATGATATACTGCCTGCCCTGACATGACAAGTGCGCTTATTATGTTGACTGAATGTGTGATCTGCTCTGACTCGGTGTTCGGTACCTAGAAAGGTGGACTGAGGACCACCCGGTCCCATGCTCTTGGTCCTCATATCGATCCATTGATGGTCTACTGTACTATTCCGAGATCAGTGAAGTGTCCCAGTTGGCACATATCGAATCGAAATTCAGATGTACGGTTAACATCTCTCCTGCTTCAGCTGGCCCCCGGGCGCTTGTTGTGGTGGTCTAGTGGCTACTGGGAACTGACTCGTTACTTCGATACCAGGTAGGATAGATCGCAAGGAGTGCCAAACCCCAGCGATCGGACCGAAATGATGGCACTTACCGGCTGTTCGTAGGGTTTCCGACATTCGATATCCCTAGGGCCTTGAAGTGAGGTGTACACCAACACACCGCTGTAGCTCTGACTGACTTTCGAACCCAGGCGTCATCTTGGACGGGAATGTATTCGAATCTGTGCTTCTCGTTGCTGGCAGCAAGCCTCGAGCGTAATATGCAGGTGGATGACTTTCCCAATCGTCACCACGATAGCCAATAGATTGTCCACCAACACATTGCTGCAGTTTGGGACCAAGTCTCCAAATCCGTGTGTATCGTCTTGTCGAGGGTATGCGCGTGGTCCTCTCGTCCAAAGTACCGGGACCGTGCGTTCATTGATATACTCCGGAGGGTAGCAGTGTCGCCCTTCAACGCTGGGGAACCTGCGTTCGTCCTCTAGTAGGCTACGTTCCCGCTTGTCATGGTTGAGATCGGCATGGCTGAAACGAAAGCATGCACCTAGCCATCGCGCCCCATGCAGGCCGACAGGGGAGATCCCTTAGTGTTGGGTCGGGCTTCGAGAAGGGTTTGAGAATACGGGGCCCAGAAGGGTTTGAGAATACGGGGCCCTGAAGGATTTGTGGAGGACCTCGTGGGGACCCGCTAATCCTTGCCTTAGGCGGAGATTATATCGAAATGCCCGAAATAGTGCGTTGTGGCCTGATGTTCGTTGATATGACGTAAGGTGTTGTGAATGAGAATGTGAGCGTGCAGATTTGAGATTGCCTGTTACATCCTTACCGCTGTGCGTGCAATTCAGCTCAATCGCTGGAGATAGCCCTGCTGGATCAGTCTCTCAACGTCGCCGTGACGCACGTAGAATTGACTGTTCTTCGTCAAAGTGATGGATCTGCCATTGGATCAGCTTGTTGTTTCAACACGATTCTGCATCCACTAGTGTCCACAGTGGGATAAACTTACCCATACTCCGTCTGGATTTCACCAGCATCCTTCAGCACTCGCACGTCGATGAATAGATCTTTCGGTGGCTCCAGGCTCCCGGTCAGATCAATGTCTGTCCATTGACCCTTGTACGCAGCCAGCAGGTCACTGTACTGTCGCACATATTCCTCTTCTTCCGGCGACAGACTGCTTTCTGCGCCAGCCGCACCACCCTCTCCAGCGCTATTGCCGTTGGCTTTCTGAGCCTGCTGTTCGAGTACGTCCACTCCATTCCAGCAGTACTCTTCCAGCTTGTCACTGCGTACTTTATGATACGCCAACAGGCATCGTTTGTTACGCCGCATACACAGATGGTTGACGAGTAAAGCGCATGCTGTCTCCGGGGAAGAGGCTGGGTTGAAGGAACCTGAGTATGGTGCGAGGAGCGAGGCTACGTCTTTATCCAGATCTCTGACCTCTCGTATGACGGATCTAATGAGTTCTGATTGGTAGGGTGGCAGGTGTGGAAGTGCGAGTGTGCGTTTGGCGTTTTGAACCTGTGTAGATGCATCAGTGAAGTGAACAACACGACCCTTCGAGATGACAGGCCATGCTGAAGCTGCATTTGATATTGTGTACAGCTCATGTGAACAGTCCCTTTTTGTGATAGTTCATGTGACCGAAAGAGGTCCAGGAGGGTGTACAAATCATTGTACAGTGCGTGATCCGGTGGAGTGTGGATCGAGATGGGATGAAGTCAGAGTTCACAGGGTACACTCACCAGCTTATTGGCCGTTTCGCCGTACATCGTGAATGAATTGAGAGCTCTGGGAGCAGTTCAATCTCGTGAATGAAGGTGTGAGGTGTGGAGTGCAAGACGTCAGAGTGTTTGTTGTCGTGACCCCGCCAGAATCTCGAGCGGCAATCGCGTCCGCGACGCGAAGATGTAGGTGGGGCAGGTCCCTGCACTCGAGTCTTTCAGTCGCAACTGCTCCATCACTCCATCACTCCGACACCCAACAGCCGCCCACGTCATTCATCTCATCAGTCCAGACCGATCACCTTACTATTGGGCTTGCTCCAGACGGTCGACGAGATTCACCTAAAGTCACACGAGAAGACGTTGTCAAAGTAAAGACATCTATTTGATCGAAATCTCTCTACGAAGACACGAATATCTATGGAAGCTATTCTACAAAGCAACAAATGACGCCGTAAATGCATATAAAATTGTTAGGTTTTGGTCCACCAACGCCGTGCTGAACCGAGAACCAACAATGGGTATCCGTCATGCAAGCCACAATCATGCGTATGCGATCATATCTATCTGAGAACATCATCTCTCATCCGGTCAATTAATGCTCTCCCACCCACTTATCGAACTCGGACTCCTGGTCAAGCGAAGACATGGTTGGATCGGACTGCCACGAGGAGTTGTAGCTATCGTGAGCGTGTTCAATCTCCAGCAGCCTGTTGATCTCCTTCTGGTCGTAGTTCTCATCGATCACGTTCGAGTAGCCATTGCGATAGTTTTGCTGGAGAACAGCAGGCTCTACCTCAGAGCGGTGGCTACCGTCGTACGCCAGCAGCAATGGGTCAACCTGGGCTTCGTCAAACGGCGTTGCGACTTGAGGCTGTAGCTGGTTCATCAGATCGCTCGCATCACCACCAGGCAGACCTAGCAGCTGATTCGACGAGAACTGCAGAGCTGGTTCTGGTGCCGCAGCTGGCATACCGACTCTACGCATGCGGAGGTCTTCGCTGTAGTGTGCACCCATGTGCACGTTGTGGTACACAGCAGTCTGGTAGTACTGGTTGTACATGTCGTGGTGTATCGGCATGGGCATCGGTCGTCCTTCGTTTGTCATTTCCCAGGAAGATCTCATCATACCGTTGGCGTTGGGCCCGAACGACCGCCCGATGTACTCTGGGGGTCCAAGGTTGGGTGGGTAGCTGATTGATCGCTGGAACCGCTTTGCTTGCCTGGATCGTCTGCCTTCAGGAGCCCATTCAGCATCCTCGAGATCACTTGGCTCCTCGTCCGACCACTCGTCTTTGCGCTTTCGTGGAGGTGCGGCCGCCTTGCTGGGGGAGAACTTGTATGTTGGATGCGCGTTCTGATGGTTGATCCGTTCGATCTTTGCATACTCATTGAAACGGTCGCGAACCTCTGGTGGCTCCAAAGGCCAGCTCTCTCCTGCGACCGACGACACGACTTGATGATTGTTCTGCAAGCACCACGCTTTGGCTCGCTCTGCGTACGCTGATCGGTACAGCATGAATGAGTTCATCGGCCGGGTGATGTATCCATTTCTCTTCTCAGCTTCTTTGCGCCTGACATCTGCTGATCGGTTGACCCACGCCTCCATGTCCTTAACAGGAATGTGGTGCTGGTTCTCCGTCAATATGCTCAAGGGCGCGGTCAGCTTGGGCGTCTTTGCTTTCTCGCCTTTGGCTGCCTTTGCCTTCCTGGCTTTCGGTGTTGGCTTCGGTTGAGGGCTGTCATGCCTCCGAGGGGGACTTGCAGTTGCCTTCGACCGTACACTGCGAGAGGATCGTGCCGCGTAGTCGTCATCGTTTGTCGACCTCGGTGTCGGCGGCGAGAAGACACCTTGGCTGCCCTACTATACGTTAGCTGTTGAATACGGCATACTGTAAGGCTCAACGTACCGGACGACCATTAACTTGGCTATTGTCGTAGTACTCCGGAGCACCATAACCGTCCTTGGATCTGGTCAGCATCTTTGCCTGTACTAAGGTAAAACTGTACCTACATAATGGATCCCTAAACCGACTCCTTCTCCGGCGTGGCTGCCGACATGTGACGTACACGAAGGGATCCCTTCGTGACCGACCACCCCGGGAACGCCATAGCTCGCCTCATCGTAGGGGTACCCGCGATCTGCGTTGTATTGCGCAACCCGGTGAAGACCCGATTGGAAATCTCCCACAAGTGTTGGTGGAGTGGGAGGGTGTCGCTGGGCAAGAGTATCTCCCCTCATGGCTGGAGTCTCAGTGCACGACTGAGCCAAGACTGGGCGTGACGGCGGAAATCACAAGATCTTGAAGATCAAAGAATTACGATATGCGGACTTAGAGCCAAATTGACGGCGACGGCAATGAGCCGCACAAGAGGAAGCAAGTCTGCAATAACAGTGCCGATTTGAGTCCAGCTTGGTGCCTGCGAGACTTGCTGAGACGGATGCTGACCAAGACAATGCAAGTCGAGAGGCTGTTGTGCGTTGTCCAAAAGATGCACAGCTTGGATGAAAGTGTATCAGATATGTCCTGGGATTGTGTTAGTTTTGGCACGGGCTGTGTTGATATGTTCGGTTTGCTCGCGCAACCGTGCATCAGACATGTCGGGGAGCGCACCTCTTACGGATATCTGCTTTTCACCGGCCAGAACTTCTGAGCGCACACACAGTTCGTTTGGTTCGTTTTGCGATACTGAATTGCAGGCAGACAAGTGGATTGTCTAAGGTTTGGTGTTTTGATTCGGTCCTTTGTCGTGGAGAGTAGCTTGGGGACGCGTGAAGGCAACTCGACTATGAGCAATTCTCTATCCAGTGTTCAGGTACCAAAGGGTATTTGTAGCAACTACTAAGCTTCGAGGTCAACTGCTCACAGTATAGAGGAGTCTATCCAGTCGTCTGAGAACGGACAAAGGACTGCCGGATTGGTGTTGGCGTCGCGAGCTTGCCACGTTGGGAACCTTGCGCTGCTTTTGAGTGGAAACATCACCGGCGATCGAGTGTTCATAAGGATATGACACTCGGACCAGAGACCCACTCGTTTCAAAGTCGAAAATACCTGTTGCTGGTGGCTTGCAGTCGAAAACGGCTGCCAGCCCTTCGACAGCAGAAGCCATGGCTTGCGACTAAACCCACTTTGGCCGCCCTTCCTCTGTCGCCTTCTGTCCGGCTAGTCTGGACAGGGTTGGCCAGCAGTGGCTTGCAGCAGTCATGTGCATCTGTCGCCCACGTAGTAAGCCAGATGTTCTTCGGTACCCTCAGCCGTTACTGCGGTTCCTTGGGGTAGGGATCTGCGCCGCCAGATTCACGACCACATTCCTCGCCAGTAGCATCCGTGAGGCTGGCATTACACCCTTGCTCAGAACCACCAATAACAAATCCTCTCCGCGGCCACTCCTCGATCAGAAGTAAATTTGGGTAGTATTTGTTCGCGATGACCCAATTGAACTAAACCAGCAACGGGCGGTTGCAGTCCTGCATGTCGGTTCCCTGAGATCTGCACGAATTTCGCAAGGCTGACCATGATCAACCCATACAACACATCACCACACATCAGGATTCTAATTAGAAATCCCGGTCGTCAGTGGCAAGCCGTGCAGCCGGTGGAAAGCGTTTGCATTCTGCAATTTTGCTTCCATCAACACAGTATAACTGATACCGCAAAGGCCATCACTACTACCGAGAGACTGGATGCGATACAGCTAAGTGGCGATTCTTGAGTCAGTTTGATTTGAGGGACAAACTCGTTAATCTTCTCCGGCCAGAGCTCTAGGTCTGGTCAGTGTTCGTAGCTTGGGATAATCAGGCCTTCGGCAAGCCCGTCACGGTAGACTAGAAACTGGCGACGTCTTGCTACAGGCCGCGGACCCGACAGGCGTCAGAGCAGATATTTTACACGACGCATGCGGCGAAGTTCGGTTGCTGCCGGCCGATCATTCCAACTTGCGTGCTGGTATCTGTTCTTACTGTGGAATATACGTCATTACCGCTTGGGCATGACAACCAAACACAGACCCACCCTGTGTGACCGAGTTTAACCCAACATCAAAGAGGATGAATGATTGGGTCGAACAAGCGAGCATTATGTGAACATGCTTTCCCCTGTATTGTTTATTTTGAGTCTTTGAATCAGGGGGCTTGTAGCGTTTGGCGTGGAAAGTACGTTGGCCGGACGCCTCAACCCGGGGGGCAAACGCCTTACATGCGGCTCTTCGTCTGGTACCTCAGGATCTCATTTCAACCGGAAGGCTTCGGTTAAAAGTAGCTTGCATGGAGCAAGCATGTGAGGGCTCTTGCCAGAGTGGCCCAAGTGGCCTATAGGCGTATAGCGGCTCAACATCGACAACGCGATTCTGTTTGTGCAATTGATGGCATCGCGCTGTTGCTCTCTGCAGTCACAGAGCCATTCCCTATACCGCTGATTCTGGCAGATCCTCTGTAGTTTGCCCTTGGCCTGGTAACACAGATTTCGATGCCAATAACTGAATATCATGATACCTCTCAGGAGTAAACTCGCCAGCACTCTACAGAGGCTCCCTATCTCCAACTTGGCACGACCGGTGTCAGAGTCGTCCGCGCCTCTGGCAGTTGCTTATCGTCGCCGTGGTCAGCAAGGTAGGCGACTTGGTCTTGTCGAGAAGCTTGCCTTTCCCGCCCCACGAGCATTACGCGCATGAGCTTGGATGCTAGCTCTGAACTTTCGCGGGGGAGAAGGGAAAGGTTAGACGACATACCCCACATCGGCGACTCTCTCAACCATGGAACAGCGACCTGGCTCGGATATGCCGTGTGTCGATGTCACAGGATCAACACCAGCGTCACCATCGTCATTGACGCTGACTATTACGAACACTTACGATTCACCACTGATAGGAACATCATTTCAATTGAATATGCACAGTTGCGACTTCTACTGCATCAGCTGCAGCGACATCTGAACAACCTCGTCGCCACCTCTGCGTTATGGTACGCTACTCGGTGGGCGCACAGTAGCACAACGGTCAACTTCGGACCGTGCGACACTCCTGTTGGTAGGGGATGAAGTTTGCCATAGATCGTGGGGTCAGTGGGCTCGATAGCTCATGCACGCATGGTCTGATGTTCATGAGTAACTTTGGTACCTGCGGATCTGATGACAGTGCCAAGTTCGGCTACGCGACAAGCTGGTTGACACAACGATATCAAAGCTGATCTCATGAAAAGTACACGCGGCAGCGTAGCTGGGGCTTATGACTGCTAGAAAGGTATTTAGAAAAGACAATGGTCGAACCACAGGTGACTTGCTTTCGCGATACTTGACTAACTCGGCAAAGCGTACCCGCGCTACTGATCGGCTGCTGCCACCTTCCATCATGATGTATTTGGTGATACAACACATGAAGACTAACTTCTCGCAGAGTGTAGTTTTGTGGTAAGCTGTGCTATAGGAGCACATAAGCCGGTGTAGACGACAAGAGCTCAGTGAAGTCCTTGAACCGATCGCTCGGTCGCGCTTTAAGATCGAGGCGTGCCTTCCTCCTGCGCTTTCCCTCCGATCAGCTAGTAGCCAATGGGGTCGACTCCATAAAACAGTAGCACAAACTCAATCAATCGTTCCACAGCTTCTCGATATCCTCAGGGTAAAACCCAAGTTCATGCGAGTCATCCCTTCATACAACCCACTAACCCCTCCTGGCATCGCCTCAAGCCCACACTGAGAGCCTCAACCCCATACCCCAGAGCTTCTCAACCCACTGAGAAACTCTACGCATGGTGGCTTGTCGTTCTATTCACTTCATTGTCCTCCCACATGGCACATGCTGGCCCTTCCTGCCCGTTGAAAGTGAGGTTCCTGCGTAAAGCAGCATCGTGACTTCTAGTCCACAACCAGCTAGTCGCATAGCACGACCCACGCTGTAGGGTCACACAGCGTTGCCCCAATTGAGCAGTCCACGACGTGGCTGCAAACATCTCAATCTTGTATGCCTTTGATACTCAATCGGCCCTTTTGCTTGTGGCGCATATACATAACTCTGTGTCCCGCGACCGGCAATGTAGGCCTTGAAACATCTATTCTGAACGCAAACGTATGTGTCTTAGGCGGATATCGAGCGCTGAGAACCGCAAGGAGCGTGTGAAAGGGAAAAGGTGGACAAAGAATTCCGGGCTTTGAGATGGGGATGAGCATGTAAAGGGAGGACAATGGGCACAGAGAGGTGGTCTGTGCGCAGAGGGGCTTTGTTGGGGGTGTTGGCGTGTCGATGAGGGAAGGTTTTTGTCTTGCGGGAGAGGTGTTGGATGCGGCTGGGTAGCAGATGGTGCGACATGGAAACAATGGGCGCGGGGATTGGGGATGGGTGTGGACAGCGACTAGTGCAGATGCTCCGAGCGCAAGGCTGCAAACGCACAATCTGTAGGCCCTGAGACACCCAAACCGCCGGTACAATCTTCGACTGCAGTCGAGCCATCATGGAATAAGATGGGATGCAAGCAGACCGTCTTGATTCCTTACTAGCGCAGTCCCTACCCGGTACCACGTCCACAGATCAGAAGATGCACGCAGCCAACGATTCTAGACGCCGGAACAGACTCGAATGCTGGTGCACCGCAAGTACCTACGGTTCTCAATCGCGACAACGACGACGACATGACGAAACCTGCAACTGTGAGCGCATCGAGTAGTCACGCGGATCACAGAAACGCACAAACACATGATCGCAGCGTTGAAGGAGCGAAAGTGAGCCTGAGCAAATCTCAAAAGAAGATGAGGAACAAGCAGGCAAACATTCCTCAAGGCGACGGGCGAAAAGTCGACGACAGCACGGAAGAAGTGCTCGACACTTACACTTCACCCAGGCGTTCACCGCGCTCGCTCTGAGTCAAGTTTCGCCAATCCGACAAAAGCATCTCTCGGGTGGCAGACTGACAAAGCACAAGTTTCACCATCTTCAACCCCGCATTGGAGACCTGCCGGGTCTCCGGCGGTGTCAATGCCGGGTAGCGCACATCAGAATACTAGTGTTGTGTCGCTTAATCGTGTGAACAGTCAGATCGAGAGATCGAAGCGAACTGATAGCTGTCGTAGCCCTCGTTATGGATCAACGAGGAGATCTTCGCTGGCCTCTGAGCACGAGTTGCTGCAGGATGAGACACGTCTGAGAGTGGAGAACACGTAGACTGTGGGCCTAATACAATCGGTCACGGTACAGGTACTACCAAGCTGCCATCTGAGCTTGGTGGAACTCCTTCAAAGATCCACTTTGAAGACAGTATTCTGAAGAGTCTGATGAACCAGAACATACCGATCTATTAGAGGAAGATCTTCACCTGCAAAATGGGCTTCAACGAGCAGACGAAGACCATTACCACCTACACGTAGAGGTGCAAGGATTGAGAGCCGACGTAGATCACTTTTGTAGTGCATGGTTGAAAGCTTGCGCAGCTGCAGCAGTGACTTCCGAAGACGTGGCACACTTTCATTTCCTTGCGACTGATTCTGATGTAAACATAGACAGCAGAGCTGCTGCACATCAGAAGCTTGTAGCCAACGAGCTTTGTCGCTGGATCATTGACTCGCGGAAAACGATCGAGAGCCTGCAGCTCGAGTCCAAACAGAAAGACGAAGCGAGGGCGACATATCGAGGAGAATCAGCAGCAAAGCACAACACCTTGTTAGATGGCGCGGGCTCCCACCATGGTTCTCCCAACTGGTGAGGTTTTTACGAGAAGGAACAACAGCGGTTCGAGTCGCTCAAGGAGCAGAACAAGTGGTTGAGACCTGAGGCTGAGCGCATGTATCAGCCAGATCTGGAGCATAAACACAAAGAATGCCAGGCGAGTCTCATCGAAGTTCGAGACCGAAACGCAATTCTGGTAGAGAAGCAAAAAGCTGAAGAAGAGGCTTCCTCCTGGTAGGATGAGGTCAAGAAGCACAAGGAAGAGCTCGCCCTTCGGTCAACACATTTCGACGAGCAAACCCAGATTCAGAATGAGGAGATTTTAGGTGCTGTGAAGGAGTACCGCGGCAAAGTCGAAGACAGTAAATACTGGGACAAAGATGGACTGATCATGAAGAACGAACGACTCGAGCGTGAGCAGGCTGTGCTGACCGAAGAGCTGGAGTACGTCAAGTGCAGCAACGCCAGCAAGGATGATGCAATCGAGCAACTCGTCAGAAGGCATCAACAAGATCAAAAAAGAAATCGAAGAAGTTCGCAAAGGTTGACAATCGTGTACCTCGGAGGTCCATGAGCAGGCCATCGAGAGAAGATGTTGAGGAGCTGCGGGAAAGGGTGCGAAAGCAAAGGGAGGAGGAAGCTGCGGAGGAGGCGATGAAGGATGAAGGAGAAGGTGCGCCGGCCGAGAGTATAAGGCCTAGATCTGCCAGCGAAGTCAAACCCGCAAGATTTCAATAAGCAGCGTTGGTTCTTGCGGTGGAATGGAGATGAATATTCGGACAAATTGACGGAGGCGGAGAAAGAGCTATCAAAGCAGTTGTGAAATGTAGGAGCTGTTCAAAGACGTCAATGCCGAACCGTCTGTCATAAAAAAAATGAGTTAGTGTGATTCAAATGTTACTTATATGCTGGAATTCATCTGTTCTTGGATTGAGAGCTGTGACGGGCTCCAAAGTGACAGTGACGTCATCCAATCGCCCTCAAATTTGGACTCTGAAGGAACCACATCTTCATTCGAACACCACATACGGCTTCGCGTACGCCAACTCCACGACCCTTGCACCAGTCTCATTCTCCACTGTTCTTGTTGCTGCTGTCGTATCTACCCTGAACGGCGCGACCAGAGCCTCGTCGTGCAGGCACCAAATTACCTTCTTAGGCCCGCCCAGCCATTTCAGTTGCAATGCCGCAAAATGCGCCGCTGAGCCGTTGAAGGGCCTGCCGTTCAAGTTGGCTCGACCTGCAATTCCAAGGACGACTACATCTGGCTTAGGCTCCAGCGTTCATGCCTTCGTATGCTCCAAGATGGCTGTTGAACTGGATCGCCTTGTCGCCGACCAGGACATTGTACATGAGCTGGCCGCCAACGCAATTGCCCATCACGTTCTTCTTCCGTCACCCATGAAATCGATGAGCACTTAGGTCTTCTCATCAATATGATCCGGAGAAAATATCGCTTTCAATCGCATCAGCCCGTACTTCATGCCCCTGGTGATGTCGGCCGTACACGCAAATGGACTAGCTGATCCGTGGTACTCCTTCCCGGTATCAAAGATGTCCGGGAGATCTGCATGGGAGCTTCCAGGCATGAAGCAATGTAATGATGGCCAGACATGGACCGCAAGAGCTGTAGGATCCGGATGTGGGAGAGCTGGGGCACCAGGTGCTCCAGGGGCAAGCGCACAGTCGCCTTTCAACGCCGTGTCTCGAGTAGCTCGAGTGAACAGAGGAAGTTTCCCCCCTCCAGACACAGGCTGAAGTTGCGTCTCCGGTACACCAGCCTGGCGAAAGAGATTGATAGCCTTGCAGTTCGCGATCACTTTTGCTCCCGTTCTGCGCGCAAGGTGACCGGCGCCGGTAAGACTATACGCACATGGTCAGAATGCCTCTTAGCTCTCTCACGGCGTGTCAACATACTGTTCGAAATGCGCATGCGAGATGAAGATATAGTCTGCTCCGTTGACATCTTCTAATTCTCGGTGCCACTGCATCAAAGCCGGCTTGTCAGCCATGTGTCGTGGAAGATGGTGACTCCATTCGCACGAAGACGAAAGGTAGCGGTTCCTGATAGCCGTCAGAACCGCCTATTCCAATCGCAAACTGGGACTACATGCCGAAGAACTCCAATGTTGCATCAGACATAATGAACAGAGTCAATGAAAGGACAATAAACGTGAGTCTAAGCGTTCACAATAAGCGGTACGTGCAACTCTTTTACATTTGATGCTAAACAATAATAGCTGCATGTTGTACGTATCGAACATACCGATGTATTCGACTGAGTTCGTTGCACTAGCCCGCTACCCGAATCGACAATGATTCGGCCGAGCCCCAATTCCGAAGATTATCTCGAAAAAGAGCAACACCACAACGCATCGAAGTAAATGATACACCAGGACAGACATGATCTTTGCCGAAATTGTTTCATTCTTCCTGCTCGGCAGCCGTGGACACTGGATCCGCCTCACAATAAGTGTAAGAGCGACGTGTCTTGAAAGGATCATTCGTACATCAACCGCGACAATAAGTCCTCGTGCTCTTGCCGTGCCCGAACAAGAGCCCTAGACATGAGGTCCCCGCGATTCAAGATCGAGTATCGCCAGTCAAGGACTCGTCCGACGAATCACCCGACCCACGTACATAAGCTTCAACGTCCAGCTTCTTCTCAGGATCAAACTCCCCTACACAATTCACAAACCGCCCCTCTCGCGAATCCAATGGCGCCTCTCAACATTATCATAGTAGGCGGTAGCCTCTCCGGCGCTCTTCTTGTGAACGGGCTCCTGTCCAACAACACCTCTTTCACTGTCTACGAACGCGACGCGGCAGACCCCAAACGAGAAGGCTACCAAATTCAACTCGGCGACTCCGCTATCACTGGCTTCAAAGCATGTCTTCCTAAAGACTGTATGGACCTTATCACAAGGAAATTCGGCCAATCAAGCGGCTCAACAGCCACTGCTCCAGCCATCTACAACACTCGATAGGAGGAAGCAATCAACATGGCAGTGATGCCAACGTATGCGAAGAGCGCCGCGATCAACCGAGTGGCGCTGAGAGATTTGCTCATGGAACCGGTCAAGAAGGCTGGAAGGATAAAGTACGAGAAGGCGTTCGAGCGATACAGCGTCATCCAAGATGACCACAGCCATGAGAAGGTGCGAGTCCACTTCAAAGATGGGACAAGCGATGTCTGCGATATTCTCATCGGGGCCGACGGCAGAGGCTCGAAGACCAACGCCCAGCTCGGCGCAAGAAACCTTGTAACTATGAACACGCACTTCAGCTTCGTCTCGAAAGGCAATTTACAGCCCGACCGACTCAAGCAGCTTCCACAACGACTGCTGCAGGGCCTTGTTGTCGTTTTCAAAGGGCAATTTAAGCTTGTCCTACGCACTGTACCTACTTCGCAGCGACGGTCCCGACGTCAACGACCCCAGCCGAGAAGGGAAACGTGATAGCGGAGTTGAGTACGACGAGCGGCCTGCGAGCTTCTACTCGGGCATACACATTCCTAAGACAGAGATACCGTATTCTTCGCAAAGGATATCCCAGACACACATCAGTTTGTGCTCGACAAGACACGAGTGAGGCTAGGCAAAAGAGCTGCAGGATCCGATACGCAGTGGCAGTAATGACGCAAATGTGAGTGTCTAGGCCCTCCAGTTTCGCGCCTCTAAGCCGCGCAAGAAGGGCTGGCGAGCGAAACTGAAGACAGGAGTCGGCTATGCGCAGAGCGACGGAGTGGGCAGCTCACAAGTCTGGCTCTTGGGCGACGCAGTGCATGCAACGCAACTGAATCGATATATGCCTTGTCATCTTCATTTTCATCCACGTCACCTTCATATTTGGCTTCACGCCGTCTCCTAACAGCTCACTACAATGGCCAAGACGGCAATCAATCCTTGCACGACACGGCTGATATTCTCCCTGAGATCCTTGCCCTCAACGATATCGCACGGTCACTGGATGACAAGACCGCTCTCACCGAAGCACAGATCGAGCAAGCTTGTCGGCGATATGAGGAAGCCATGACTGACCGTGCGTTTCTATGGGTTCGCAAAAGCGGCGGAACAACATTCCACATCTGGACTTTGATGGTATGTTGGGTACAGTCGCAAAGCTTGTGAGCTGGCCGATACTGCCGGTGGTGAGAGTGGTTTATCACGCATGTGGGTTCGGAGTGTGGATGAGACGCCACGGACTTGCTTTGGTCTGTGTTGCGTGTTTCCAGAAACAGGATCGACGAATAGATGCGCTCTTCCATGAAATCACCATCTGCTTCCTCTCCATGCACCTCAAATCCTTAGTCCCTGTTTCCGTCATCCCATATCCAGAACGAGCTTCCACGCCCTTCCATGGCCCTCCTGCATATGCACTCCACTAAGATCACGCCGCTGTCACCGTGGTAAAGCTGAGCCACCGCCATATGCGTGCATTGCGTATTCTGCCGTCCTTCACTCCATGTGCCTCAACATGTTGTGCTCCAGCCCCTGTTGAGAAATCTGCAGACTCAGACGAGTCGTGACAGCGTCTGTGCTGCGAAGCTCAAGCAGCAAGCACAAAGGCTTGGTATTGTCCACTTAGGTGGAGGCAGTGAACTGGACATCTGACAACATCCACAAGGTCTAGCGCAGTAGATGAGCTAGATGAACACGAAGTAGCCAGCGAGGGTTTCTATCTCCGAAGACATTCTCTACCGTGATCACTCAAATCGAGGCAGTGTACCGCGACGTGCCTGGCGAACTGGGATTAGGCCCGAACTTGTGATGCTTGCATGCCTTCAAGCACCTCAACCGAGAATATGAATATCCCTCGGCTGAGCTTGTACGAACATAAACATGGGGATTTGGGCCGACTGATCACTGACAGGGAATCAGCCAAAAGCTTGATTCCGTCCCGGCACTTACCATCCTTCGTGGCAGATGAAGGAACACATCTGCAACTTTCGGCTATACTTGTTTGACAACTGTCAAAAAAGATCTAGATCTCGCGTAGATCTGTACCGAGAACCACCAATCCTGTCCCAAAACGGATGATCCTCGTCAGTTGTGGGGAATGGATACGTCACGTGATGCATACGTGGACGGCTTACTCACCTTGCGCAAAAATGTTTCATGTCAAAAAGTCTTACTTTAGCGTTGTACGGACGCAACAAAAAGGTAACTAATGCTATGGGGGTATCCTAATTAGGTAAGAGCGCGACTGCGCCTACTTCCTATCCTAAATCGTCGCAAGAAGTAGGTACGTGCAAAGGCCGCAACCACATTGATGCAAGCCACAACGCCATTCACTCCACTAAGGCATGGCCGAGATGGGTTGCGTCGTCAGTTGATGCGTGGAGAAGACTTCGTAAGCTCTTTTTGAGTGGTGCTGGAACGGAACAGCAATGTTGTCAACAATTCGTCAGGACTCTAGGACTAGCAGGCGACGGTGAAGCAGGTATATAAGACAAGCAGCACCTCAGGCAAATACTCATCATCCAGCATCAATCATCTCTTCTTCTCTTGTCTCTTCTATCTTCTTCACCACACTCACTTAAGAACCACTTTCGTTCAAAACTTCTTACCAACCATCAACATGTACTTCTCTACTGCCGTCATCGCTGCCTTCGCGGCCACCTATGTCTCTGCCTCTCCTCTCATGGTCCGCGGTAACACCTGCGGTGCCGCTCCCGCTAGCAGCAAAACCAGCAACCAGCCCATCTCGCAGCCATCCGGCATCCAGACCTCAGCTGCCTGCCAGACCCAGTGCAAGGCTAACAGCTCCTGCACGTCCTTCTGCTTTGGCCTGGTCGACAACACCATCCAGTGCAAGCTCTACTCTTGCGCCGCCTCTGCTGTCCCCAAGCAATCCAGCGCCAACCTCGTAGTCTACGACAAGGCTTGCTCCGCTGTTCCCAGCGTTGTTCCTACCTCCAGCAACCCTACTGGCAAGAAGGTTGACAACAGCCAAACCCAGAGCAACTCCGATTCTGGCTCTAAGACCTCTGAGCAGAAGGCTCAGGAGTCCAAGAAGGCCGCCGCCTCCAAGACCTCTGAGCAAAAGGCCCAGGAGTCCAAGAAGGTCGACGCCTCCAAGACCTCTGAGCAGAAGGCCCAGGAGTCCAAGAAGGCC